>NC_092066.1:28770000-29139200 GCF_039877785.1 Chaetodon trifascialis
CATGTAGTTGGGGGTGGGTGTTTGTACATACGGAGGGTGGGAGGGATGGGTTTTTATTGTTGCTTTATTTTGATTTATAATGTTTTTTAACACCTGTGAAGCACTTTGTGTTGCATTTTATTATGTATGAAAAGTGCTATATAAATAAAGTTCGATTTGATTTGATTTGACTGGTGAGATGCCTCCCCCCTGGTGTGAAGCTATCATTTCGGTTATTCCAAAAGAAAATAAAGACAAACAGGAGTGTGGAAATTATAGACCCATAAGTGTCCTTAATGTGGACTACAAACTGTTTATAAACTGTTTAGACCTCCATTTTAGCACATCGATTAGAGAACATATTACCAGAGATAATTGTAATGCCCTGTAGTTACACACACAGTAATCCCGCATTTTTCTTCTAGTTTAACCATGTTAAATTTGTAGTTTGTAGTTGTAGTTCCTTATTTTCACCAGCAGGGTGTGAATTAGTCACACACAAGCGCTAGTCGCGGTCTGAGTTTTTTTTTTTTTTTTTTTTACTGCTCCTTCTCTTCCTGCACCGATGAGGGTGGATGGGTGCGGCCGAGAGAGAGAGAGCAGGTTGATGTTGGAACTGAATGAAAAGTGGATAAAACTTTGTTTGGTTTATGAGATATCAATTCTGAAAGGTATCCGCACCTGTGAGGACGTTTTGGGTTATGGTGGTTTTTGTCGAGAGAAAACTCCGGTAGGTTTTTTGTTTGGTGTATGAATCCATTCTGAGTCAGAGCCCGAACCCGAGGAACGTGGAGCAGGACACCGGCTTACATGCGTGGAGGGTGTGACGTCGGAAGCAGCTTTATCAAGCATTTGGAGAAAGTACATCTATTGCGTCATACAGATAAGAAACAAAATCACACTACCTGGGTAGATGAATAATTGCACAACCATACATTAAAGGACTAGTACATACACACACTGTGGACACTGACTCATTTGGACGTTTGGCTAATTTTGGACTTTATTTTATTTATTATTTTGGGCCCATTTTTCTATTTTATTTGCATTTTGAATAGTAATACTTGTTCATGTTGTGAATTCATTTTGTGGTTTTGATGGTAATGATGACTGGTGTTAAAGAGAAATTTAAATTCAGTCAGGAGCTGAACTATTTCAGTTGGCACATTTAAAGAGTGGCTTTCTTGCCAATATAAGTATTTTTGTCACTCCTCTTTTAAACCATTGTCCGTGTCATACCTATCCTCCCTGAGCGAAACTATATCTTCTGATTTGGCCTAAATGAAAGTACGTGACATTCACATTAGCTCATGTGCAATAGACAGTGTCACATACAACGTGTTTCATAATCAATTTGGATCAGACAGGATTTATTAAACAGAGACAGACAATGGACAATATAAGAAGGACTTTACATATTGTTGATCATGTAATACGGGAGAAAGCTGATGCCTTAGTAGTTGGTTTTGATGCAGAAAAGGCCTTTGATTCCATAAGATGGCTTTTTCTCTACAAAGTAATGGATAAATTGGCATTTAATAGTGATTTTTAAACGTGATTCAATCTCTGTACTCAAAACCAGCGGCACAGATAAAGGTTAATGGTGATCTCACAGACTCATTCATGTTGGAAAGAGGAAGCAGGCAGGGCTGTCCAATTTCTCCGCTTCTATTTGCAATATTTATCGAGCCTCTTGGACAACTGTTAAGGCAAAGTACCCAATTTAAAGGAATTACAGTTGCAGGAATTGAGCACAAGGTGGCAATGTTTGCCGATGATGTGTTAGTTTACCTGGAGGAACCAGAGAAATCATTCAATGGCCTAATGACTCTGTTAAAAGAATTTGGAAATTTAACAGGTTACAAGCTTAACATTTCAAAAACACAAGTTTTGACACTAAATTTCACTTCAACAAACTAACAAAACGCTATAATTTAAATTGGGAGTCTCAGGGGATAAAATCTCTTGGTGTGATGGTGACCAAAGATTTAACAATGCTTTTACAAAGAAATTATGAGCCATTGTCACTGAAGATTATGGAAGACCTACATAGGTGTAGCCTTATCGCCTTTTTGAGTCCAACCTTCAGAGTAAATGCTATTAAAATGTCAGTGCTACCTAAACTACTGTACTTGTTCAGAACACTTCCAATAGTGTGAGTGCCTGAGAGTCAATTTAGGGAGTGGGACAAACAAATATCACGATTTCTCTGGCAGGGAAAGAGGCCACGTGTTAGGTATAGTATAATGCAATTATGAAGAGAGGAGGGGGGAATGGCCCTCCCATGCCAACGATACTATTACTATGCATCTCAGTTAATTTCTCTTCCTAATTAGAAATCAAAATGGTAACTGAATTCCCCCTGCAAGCCTTGATAGGTGACAGAACTCTGCTGTCACAAATGGGAGAGCCTGGAAACTGTTGGGTTCATTTTACATTAAAAATTTGGAATAAGGTGATTGATTTAACAAAAACTCAGAAGATGGTAAATTTATTTAGATGGTGTGCATTTGATTCTGATTTCAATCCTAACAGAGGAGATTTCACTTTTAAATCGTGGATAGAAAAGGGCCTTACAACATTCTTGTCATTTACCAAAAATAATGTCTTTCTCAGTTTCAAGGGTCTTCAGAACCAATATGACTTGGGAAAAAATGATTTGTACAGATATCTTCAAGTAAGACAGCTTTACCTCAAAATACAAAACCTCCAATTTTTCACAGACTGACATAGCATTTTATAAAATACTGGAATCATCACACAGTTTATTGACCCGAAAAATGATTTCCAGAATATATAATACTCCTTTTACTACGGACAAATGTAAAACACTGTATAAAACAGAAATGGGAAAAGGAGGAAGCTATTGTTATTTCTGAGGAACACTGGGGAGAAATTTGGACATTTCAGTGGTCATCAACTAGCTCCTTATTTTGGCAAGAGCACTGTTGGAAAAATGTCGTAAGATACTTCAAGACCCCTGTACAGGGTAAATATGCAAATACGCGAACATGCTGGAGACAGTGTGCCTCAGAGGAAGCTAACCATTACCATATATTTTGGGCCTGTCCTAAACTGAATACATATTGGAAAGAGGTTCATAAGACTTTAAGCTCTGTATTTGGAATTGATATACTATTTACTTTTGAAAGTATTTATTTGGGACATATTAATAATTTGGGCTGCACAGTGGCGCAGCAGGTAGTGCGCATGCCTCACAGCAAGAAGGTTGCCGTTTCAATCCCCGGGTCAGGCGGGGCCTTTCTGTGTGAAGTTTGCATGTTCTTCCCGTGCATGCGTGGGTTCTCTCTGGGTACTCCGGCTTCCTCCCACAGACCAAAAACATGCTCATTAGGTTAATTGATGACTCTAAATTGTCCGCAGGTGTGAGTGTGAGTGTGAAAGTGTGTTTGTCCTTACATGTGGCCCTGCAATCGGCTGGCGACCGGTTCAGGGTGTACCCCGCCTCTCGCCCATTGTAGCTGGGATAGGCTCCAGCCCCCCGCAACCCCGAAAGGGATAGGCGGTATAGATAATGGATGGATGTTAATAATTTGGAACGGAGAAGTGATAAAAACTGTTGCAGGCCCTTCTGGTGGCAAGCAAGAAGAATATTACTAAAAAGTGGCTAACTTCAGCTCCACCTTCTATGCATGGTTGGATTGACATTATTCTTGAAATCTTTAAAATGGAAAAGTTAACCTACATACTAAATATAAGAAAAAACAAATTCTATTGTATTTGGAATAAATGGATCAATTATATTATCTCAATTACAGCAGATTTTTTATGACTTCTCTGAATGGTTTGCATGTTTTCTAAAGTATAAGGCTTTTTTCTCCTTCCTTACTGTAGGCTCCCCGTTGTAAATAGTTTGGAGTGTCAGATTTTCTATGATCTGGCTCTCAGTTCATGGTTTTCTGTTACTAGTGGTTTTTGTATATATGGGCTGATGAGTGAAGGGAACTGGCTTAAAGTTTTTTTGGGGGGGAAAGAAGTTAGAAAATAATGGTAATAGAGGCAATGTTGAAGTGAGTTAAAAAATGCCCACAAAAAAGGAAAGAATCGTGTATCTGTATTTGTATTATGTGTATAACTGTATACATTTGTTCTTTCCAAATTAAAAAAAAAAAGAAAAAAAAGAATACATACTTCTTCCAGCAGCTATCTACCATGTCCAGTCACAAATGACGAGTGCCTCAGCAGCTGCGTTTCCATGAAAACTGCTGTCACGTGAGTCTAAGAGTGGCGCAGGCAGCCAGTAGTGGCAAGCACCTCCCGTGGCAGACTTAGCTGCCACTGACCTGCGGCTGTTGCTGGCAGCGGCAGAGTTTAAAGCATAATCTCATTAGGCTATATATATTTTTCATTCTTCCATTTTTCATTCTTCACATTAATTTCTTTTTTCCTGATCCTGATCAGCAAAACACTACTCGGTCCAAGGCCACAACCTGCAGCACTATTTATAGGTGCATTAGCTGCAGAGCTGAAATGACTGTCGTCTTATTTTCCAATTGCATATTAACCACTGGCAGTTTTACACACTTAGACTTGAAATGCAGAAGTCCTCTAGACATATTGTCAGTTGTCACCTGTGATGTTATCAGTTATGAATTTGATTTTCACTGCATGAGTAGCGGCAGTTGCGTGACTGTCACGGTCAGTGAGTGACAGTTGGCAGAAGTAGTTACGTTGCCTAAACCTAACCTGTGTCTACTGAAATGTTGTGTTTTGCGAAACGTTGCTGTGTCGCCCGTTCGATTCCCGGGTCGGGCCTTTCTCTCTTTGCAAGTTTGCACCAGGTACTCCGGCTTCCTCCCATAGACCAAAAACATGCTCATTAGGTTAATTGGTGACTCTAAATTGCCCCTAGGTGTGAGTGTGAGCGTGAATGGTTGTATATATGTTGCCCTGCGATCGGCTGGTGACCGGTCCAGGGTGTACCCCGCCTCCCGCCCGTTGACTGGGATAGGCTCCAGCCCCCCCGCGACCCCAAAAGGGATAAGCGGCATAGAAAATGGATGGATGGATGGATGGATGGATGGATGGATGGATGTTCTTCCGGATAATGCCAGGGGACAGAGGCATCAGGGCATGCCATTCCAGTAGCGGTCGAAGCGACTGTGACTTAAAATGACCACTATCTCCCCTCCGCCTTTGGATAGTGTAGTAGGAAACTTTATTTATTAAGCACCTTTTTTAGTCATCACTTCTGGCGCCATGTGAGCGGCAGCCTTTTAGAGCAGCTCTCTAGACTCTTAGGAGTTTTTCTTATCTTTTTCTGTTTTCTAGCGCGTCTTTTTTATTCATATTAGTTCCACGTGTTTGTAAATGTCTGGCACATCAGAGACATTAAACACGGTAACTCTGGCGCTATCACTTTTACAACCCGAGCATGTAAGATCTCCCCCCAGTAAGATGGATGAGCTGGCAGCGTTGACTCGACATGAGCAGGAATACTGGCGGTGCGGTTTGCTACTGTTCACAGAGATGTGGTTGGGAACGCAGCACACAGATGCGACTGTAGCACTGGATGGATTTTCACTTGTACGGGCAGACTGGACAGAGAGAAGCGGTAAGAGGAAAGGAGGAGGGCAGTGTTTGTGAACGATAGATGGTGTAACTCCAGGCACATCACTATCAAAGCGCAGCTGCCCGGACATTGAAGAAGTTAGTCTGAGGCCAAATTATCTGCCGCGGGAGTTCTCACACACCATAGTGGTGGTTGTGTATATTCCTCCCTCTGCTAACGCCGATGCAGCCTGTGACGTCATCAACACCGTGATCAGCAGGCTGCAGACTCAGAAACCAGAGGCCCTCTTACTGATCTCTGGGGACTTTAATCATGCCTCTCTGTCTTCCACTCAATTCATCCAGTATGTCACATGTGCCACCAGAGACAAAAAAACACTGGACCTATTCTATGCCAACACCAAGGAGGCATACGAATCATCACCCCTCCCTCCTCTGGGAAGAGCTGATCACAACCTGGTTCATCTCCTGCCTGTCTACAAGCCCCTTGTCAACAGGCAACCAGCTGTGTCCCGCAGAGTAAAGAGGTGGTCTGACGAGGCTGAAGAGGCTCTGAAGAACTGCTTCGATACAACCGTGTGGGATATATTCTGTGACTCTCATGAGGAGGACATTGACAGTTTGACAGACAGCATCATGGACTACATAAACTTCTGTGCAGAGAACACTGTACCCACCAGGACTGTACGGTGTCACTCCAACAACAAACCCTGGATTAATCCTGACATTAAGGCTCTTTTAAAGGAGAAGAAGAGGGCCTTTAAATCAGGAAACAAAGAGGAGCTGAAAACTGTTCAGAGGGAGCTCAGAAGGAAAATCAGGTAGGTGAAGGACAAATACAAGAGGAGAATGGAGGAACAGCTGCAGGAGAATAACACCAGGGGAGTCTGGAGAGGCCTGAAAACCATTTCAGGCCACCAGAAGCCAAACTCTCAGGCAACTGGGGATTCAAAGTGGGCAGATGAGCTGAACACCTACTTCTGCAGGTTTGAGGATGCATCTGCCCCTCCTCCAGTGACATCAACCCTGCAGCAGCCCTCCTTTGGTCTGCCAGCAATCTACCCAAGTACCCCACTGACCCCCCCACCACAGTATTCAGCTCACCGCCACCAACGCCACCCCCCACTGCCCCTTCTAGCCCCTCATCCGCATCACAAGACACTCAGCCCCCCTGCTCTAACTTGTCTCTCACACCTCTCCAGGTGGGAAATCAGCTCAGGAGATTAAAAACCAGGAAGGACCAGACGGCCTCAGTCCCAGACTCCTCAGATCCTGCTCTGATCAGCTGAGCAGGATCATTGGACATCTGTTCAACCTGAGTCTGAGGCTGGGAAGGTTGCCGCGACTCTGGAAGACGTCCTGCGTGGTACCTGTGCCAAAGACCCCACATCCTAAGGACCCTAGCTGCTACAGGCCGGTGGCACTAACATCGCACCTCATGAAGGCCTTGGAGCGGCTGGTCCTTGCCCACCTGCGCCCCCTGGTGAGCTCGTCCATGGACCACTGCAGTTCGCGTACCAGCCTGGCATCGGAGTGGATGATGCCCTCATCTTCCTCCTCCATCGAGCCCTGTCTCACCTGGAGTCGCCTGGGAGCTCTGTTCGGGTCCTTTTTCCAGGACCTCAGCAGTGCTTTCAACACCATCAGACCAGCCATCCTGAGAAACAAGCTGGAGCTTTCAGGAGTGGACCAACACCTCACATGCTGGTTAGTGGACTACCTCTCCAACCGCCCACAGTGTGTGAGGACATGGGACTGTGTGTCAGGGACTCTCCTCTGCAGTGTGGGGGCCCCCCAGGGAACAGTGCTGGCACCTTCCCACATGTCACCCACCTGCCACCTGCAGAAGTTCTCTGATGACTCTGCCATTGTCGGCCTCATCACAGATGGGGATGATAGATCATACAGAGGACTCATCCAAGATTTTGTGGACTGGTATCAGCAGAACCACCTGCGGATAAACCAGCTGGTTGTGGACTTCCGCCGGCTGGTTGTGGACTTCCGTCGGCACCCGCACTCTCCCCCATCACCAGTGAACATCCAGGGAAGGGACATTGAGATGGTGACCTGTACCTGGGTGTTCATCTGAACAACAAGCTGGAATGGACTCATAACACCACTGCACTTTATAAAAAAGGACAGAGCAGACTCTACCTGCTCAGGAGGCTGAGGTCTTTTGGGGTGCGTGGGGCACTCCTGAAGACCTTCTATGACTCTGTTGTGGCCTCTTCCTTGTTCTATGGTGTAGTCTGATGTCATTGGATTTGTACGTGACCCATTCACCATCAGCCCAAGCGGAGAATTCTCCACAAACGCGGTGAAAATGATGCCGTTGGATGAGGCAGCCATTCAGAGCGAGCTAGCTGAAATCCAGGCCGCAGGACTATGGCACATTGAAGACACTGGCTATGTATGTGCTCACCATGTTTGGTTCAACCATCACCTGCGAGGCTGTGTTCTCCAAGATGAACTCGATAAAAACACATGAGAGGAACTGACTGTCAAACCAGTCTTTGGAGGACTGTTTGCGTATAAGTCTGACAGCGGCCAAGCCTGATGTGAAAAAGTTGGTGTCAGAGGGGAAATGTACCTTCAGCCATTAAGCAGTGTGAGTAGCCCATTTCAGCCATGTGATTTGAAATCGCTATAGCCCACTTAACGTTTTATTTGATGTGTGAACATTATTTGTGACCTGTTTTGTTCTGGTGCCAGGTTAGTATTTATTTACCATGTTATTTTAAGTTATGCCAGTTGGTTTTTCCTCCTTTTTTGTCCTGAGAAGTCTACTAGTTTGAAGCTTGTTGTTGAGACTTGGAAATAAAACCAAATGTTAAGTAAGGGCATGAGGAAAAGTTATGTTAAAAAAAAAAAAGAACCGTGTGAAACAATAAATGTTAAACAGTACAGCGAGTCTGTCCTCATTTCGGAATGTAGCCTAAATAGAGTCATAAATGAGGGGGATTACTGATAGTTAAGAGTCTCAGTTGTTGCTGTTTTTGGTTGCTTTAATAGTGTGGACCATATGATATTTTCTCTTGGATCCTCACAATTTTGGAATCCAGTCATGAGCCAGATTGGACAGATCATTGCAGTACAGTGTATGGCCTCACGTGCCTGTATGCAACCCTGCTCTCATCTGTGAAAAGAATGGGGCGCCAGTGGCGGACCTGCCAGTTCCAGAGTTCTCTGGTGAATGCCATTTGAGTTGCATGGTGCTGGGCTGTGAGCACATGTCCCACTAGAGGATGCTGCTTGAGGTCATTTTGTAGGGTTCTGGCAGTGCTCCCCCTGTTCCCTCTTGCACAAAGGAGCAGATGCCAGTCCTGCTGCTGGATTGATGCCCTTCTACGGCCCTGGACAGCTCTCCTTGAGTAATGGCTGGTCTCCTGGTATCTCCTCCATGCTCTTGAGACAGTGGTGGGAGACACAGCAAACTTTTTGCCACTGCACTTGCAACCTGACTGGGCTGCAGGTACTGCCTCATGCTACCATACACTAACAAATCTAGAGAAGAATCAGGTAGGAAAGATAAGGGGAGAGCACTTGTCTGTGGCCATCACATGTAAAACCATTCCCTTTTTCCAGGTTGCATTGCTTTTGCCTCCCCATTGCACCTGTTGTCACTTTCATTTGCATCAAAGCAGGTGTAATTGAATCACAATCACTTGTGCTTCCAAAATAGACAGATTGATATCCCTGAAGTTTAACTGACTTGTTGTTATACTGTGATGATTAAGTGTTCCCTACATTTTTTTAGAGCAGTGTAGTTACAACCATTTAGAATGGCTCGCTGGTCCTTGACAGGGCCCATACTGTCATGGACTCTGGTGGAGCCTCTTAGCCCCACCCTCCTTCTCACACCCCTCTGCTCATCCTCCACTCAGCCCTGTGGGGTGTCTCTGCGTGTGGATTCTCTCTTACCTCTGACACATACAAATCCGTAGCAGACCCCTGTTGGGTCCTTGACTGTAATGAGGCTATACCTGGCAAAACATGAGAAAACCTTGAGAAACACTGTAATGCACACAAAATCCCTGGGGTTTTCTGCCCTCTACAGTCAAATTTGGGATACAACAGTCCTGTGTGCAGTTCATTTCAAAACTTCTTTAGAACAAACAGTCAGTCTCAGTGTGCCTTACTTCCTGTCTTATCAGCATGGACCTTATTCAGGAGCTCCATCTCCTTCATTGCGATACGAAGGACATCATGTAGATGGCCATCTGTCAGGCTGGATCTCAACTTGGACTTGTTGATGGCCATGGTGTAGAAGGTCTTCTCACAAATGTATGTGCTCCCGAATAAAGAGCCCATTCTGATAGCATGCTGGCAAAGTAGAACTCGATGAGATTCTTGTTATGATATGCTGCTCTGGCCTCAGAGCTCTCCTGCAGGTCGATGAGCTCAAACTGCATTTCTGCAGGCTCTTCCTCAGGGACACATGAGAAAGGATCTTGGAAGACGTTGTATGACTTCTCGTGGTCCCTGAAGTTGGAGAAGCGGTGGTCGAATTCCTCTCTGAGTTTTTTTTTATGAGGTTATGGTTCTTGTCTGAATGCAGTTGACGTTAAACGTGGCGCCCATCTGTGTCTGTGTCATCTACGAGCACCTTGCAGGTGGGAAAACAGGTTAGATCTCCCTGTTTGAGCTGTCCCTGCAGCAGTTCTAGTTTTCACTGGAAAGCTCTGACGTTGTCAAATAGTGTGGAAATGAGCTTCCCATGGCCCTGCGGCTTCACATGGAGATCGCTGAGACAAGTAATTCAGGTCAGCAAGGAGTGCTAGGTCGCAGAGCCATTTAGTGTCACATCTTGTCCTTTTCACTCCATGAACTCTCTTATTTCTTTCCTCAGGTTAAAAAAATGCTTCAGTGTGGCACCTCTGCTCAGTGAAGTATATGATGTCACCAAAATCTGCTTCTGATTGCTCCAAAAAAGTTTTGAATTGGTGGTGATTCAGACCTCTGGACTTCAGGAAATTCACTGTCTTCACAATAATGTCTGTGATATGTTTCATTTCAAGCATTTGAGCAGGGCTTCTTGGTGTATTATACAGTGATATTTGATCAGTTCCTCACCTCCGTTGTTGGCCACTTTCTCAGAGAGCAGCAACACGGCACCTGTCTTTCTCCCGACCATTGCAGGTGCTCCATCTGTTGTGACACCGACCATAGACAGCAGGTTAACATTGTATGCATCGAGACTGCGACACACAGCATCACAAATGTCGACTCCCCTTGTTCTGTCTTTGATACTCTCCAAGCTTAGCAGCTCCTTGCCTATTTCAAAGTTCTCCATGACTGTTTGGATGAAAATCAGCAATTGCGCTGTATCGGAAATGTCTGTGCTTTCATCCAGTGCGATGGAAAAGGCTCCCTTTCCCAGGCCCTCCACACGTAGTCCCAGTTGCTCTTTGAGATCATTCAACAAAGTTATGTCATGGAGCTTTGTTTTTTGCTCCGGGCATACAATGTCCCACTGTCCCACCACTTTCGAAATGCAGTCTCGCACAAATTCTCCATCACTGAATGGCTTGCTCCTCCTGGCTATTTCTTGAGCTATCATGTAGCCAGCCTGTGTTACAGCTTCATCGGATTTGGCCAGATTTGTGAAAACCAACTGCTGTGCATTGTAGCCTCTTTTAAGTTGTTCAAGCTTACTGGTGCGCTCCATGCTGGTGAATTTGTCATAGGTTTTATGACTGGTATCATAATGGCATTTTATGTTGAAGCCCTTGAGCATTGCAAGAACCTGCTTGCAGATTAGGCACATGACTTTATCGATAAACTTTATGCAATAAAGTAAACGTTTGTCCACTTATCTTGAAACCGCCTTTTCTTCTCGCAGACACAACGTTTTTTTCTGGAGGGGCCCGACTCCGGCTCCTGTTCCTGCTCCAACTCCAGTCAGAGCTGCGGTCACGGTCTCTTCCTCGAGGCAGAGGTGGGGGATGCTGTCAGCATCCCAGTGGTGAAAAAAAAAAAACATTGCACCGTGGACCTCTGGGAGTGAGGTCAAGTGAGGTCTAAAGCACACATGTAATTACCGCTTATCCGTATAGATGTTACTAAAGACCACGAAACGGAGATTCATCCTTTCAAAGCAACGTAAAGTTGGATTAAAATTAACAACTGTAATTCATTGCGGGCTGCCAGAAATGTGTCCCTTCAGGTGTAGAGACACAGCCTGCTAGACAGACAGGGGAAATAGAACAGAGAAAATCTACACTGGGGAAAAGGAAAGAACAAGGATTAGACAAGTCTGCAGGATCCTAACACAATGAGCTGTTCTGCTACCTTTTTTATTTCCAACAGATTGGCCAAGAACAGAAGCTTGGAGACTGGACCAAGTTACTTGAAATGGATGAGAATCAGCTTTATCAGAACCAGCCCGTTGGAGCTCTTGTAACTGTCAGCCTTAAGACATGTAGGAATAAATTCCTCACTTGAACTGATTCTGCTCTCTATGTCACATCTTTACATTGCGCTCTCACACCCCAAGATGGGGACATAATACAGGATATCACCACAATATATTGTCATGACTCATTGATCTATTGCATGTTTCTCCACCCAGGAAGATGGATTCCTCAACAATATATTTTTTCAAAAGTCCACCAGCTGTACCCTGCCTCTAACCTATCAGTCTGGGATGGCCTTCAACACGATCAGTGAGAAGATGCTAGGGAAATTGTATATTGTGCCATGGGTTTACTTAAAATACAGACTTGTCTTTGGAAAACAATATTGAGTTCTTATGAAAATAACTAAAATAAAATATAATGTAATCTTTAGCTTTAGTGTTTGTCAATTTAATGAAATCTGTGAACACAATAGGAAAAGCATGAGAAGGCATTGATGTATATCTTGACACATTTGTTGTCATGATAAAATACCCAATCTGCACTTCTTGAATCTGGACCCTGCAATCGACTGGCTACCGGTTCAGGGTTCAGGGTGTACCCCGCCTCTCGCCCATTGACAGCTGGGATAGGCCACCTCCCCCCCCCGCCGCCGTGTCTGCTGATTTCACCACGTCAGGCAAACCACACAAGCCTGGTACCATATGAAAGCAGAGAGTCCAAAGGTCCTGGTTGTTTACATATTAGTCGGGGAGCCAAAGTCTCAAAAATGGGTTGAACCTGACATGGTCTGCCATACTTGTTATCTGTGTTTTTTCTGTTAACTTTGACCATAAGAAACAATAATTGGAGGGTCTGCTCTGCCGGAAATATGACAAAAAAAATTGCGGTCTTTTTAGTCTATGCACCCTTTATTATTTATCTGAAAAATGGAAAAAAAAAAAAGCCACAAGAAAACCAGCAGCAAGTTGGCCCAGCACAAGTTGTGTAAACAAAGAAAAATCTTTTTTTTTTTTTTAAATAGTGATTTTCATTTTTTTTTGCAGAATATGTAAGTTGAAATCATGAGGAAGCCACTCCATGTTTCAAACAACAGTATTGGGCCCTTAAAACCATAAACTTTGTATATGAATCTGGGTTGCTTTAGAGGAAATTCCCGCTGGTAGCTAGGTCCTAGTTGGGGGTGTGGCGATTCAGCAGTAAATTAGTATACTGTCTTTCTTTTCACGTGCTTCTGTTCTTTCTTCGGCCAATCAGCTGCACATTAAAAGGGAACCACATGGCTACTTTTGCAGCTTTTGGTTATGCCACTGCTGATCTCACTTCTGATTCTGAACCAGAACTAGAAGGTGAAACTGAAGAAATCGACGAGAGCGACTGCATTACACTGGAGAACATCCCTAATCTACAGTTGACCTTAGCTGAAAATGAAAATGACGAAGAATACGACGAAGAGTAGTAGTCGTGATAGTGGAACGTGCGGACGCAGCAGCTCCTCTCTGTCCCGATAATGTGGTGTCTACATGTTTGTCTTCGTCGGTGTGTTTGAGTGACTTTATGTTTTCATCGCGCTTGTCTGTCCCAATGTGCACATACAGCCATGGGACTCTTTTTCACATCGGCAACACAGCAATCTGCAAATTAAACCCGGCACATGCTAAAGAGTTACACGACACGATACCGGACTCCGCCATCCAGCTGGACTGGCTAACATGCTACCAACCAGACAGAGCCCTCGTTGAAGCACGTAAGACCCGCGGCGGCGGTGTCTGTGTTTACATCAGGGATGCTTGGTGTCAAGACGCTGTGGTGATTTGTAGACACTGCTCACCCCTTGTGGAGTTTATGATCATCAAGTGCCGGCCTTTGTTTATGTCCTGAACATATAGCAGCATTGACAATAAAGTTGACTTGACTTGATTTTTGACGTGACTCATTCAGCAACAGCCTGATCCATCCCACTGCACCACAAAGTGACAGAATTTATTTTGTTTTATTTTATTTTATTTAATATTAGAAATGAGTATCTGCATTTGCTCCTTCTAACTCTTAAGTATATTACCTTCCTTGTTTTTCATATTTATTCAGGGGCTTTTTGTAACAAAAGAATTTCCATTTGATAACCATTGTTCAAACTACTACAATAGTTAGACTTATATAAATGAGATGCAATGAGCAGCACTGTGGCACCTGGCTCCCCTGGTAGGTGAGAATCTTTCAGGCTGGATTTTTCACTAAACTAGTAATGCCTACATTCATATGGGATTTCCATGTGTTAGGCATCGTTGGAAAGCTTATAAACTACACTTTCAGAATCAGTAAATAATTCAAAGAGAGGAGAGGAGACTTGTTGCTGGTTTCCTCGTGGCTGTTGACAAATGTGAAAATGTTTTTCCTCAAATCTTCAGTGGGTTGGGTAGGCTGTCAATAAATGCATTCCAGATACACAGAACACATGTGCTGACAACATCCACTGAAAAAGTAACTCTTAAAACACAATTCTACATGATTTTGCATCAATTTAATGCAAGAAAATTCGGTGTTTTCTCACTTTTTTCCTATATTTATTTTTACTTCATTGCCCCCTATTCCCCCGAGTTATGACATCACTCATAACTTCAGTCAGAGCTTTTGTGATGGCATGAACAAGTAGGAAGATATCCATTAAGTTCACCCACAGCTCTTGCAGCCCATCCATGTGAGTGATGTAGTACATGCACATCATGATCATATCTGTGTCAATTGCAACCACTACAGCCCGTTCGTGGTGCAGAATTTGTATGCAGTGTGAGCAAACATCCTGGTATCTGCCTCCTCATGTTTCTCACAGGAAAGTTCTGGAAGCTCAACCTGACAATCCGCTGACAAGAGGACATTGCAACCAGGATCACAAAAGATTCCACCAAGAATAAGTGTGCATCCTGCAGGAAGTGACTTGCTCTGAGCTACCCATGATTCCCCATGTAGTTCAACAGATTAGCTTTATTCAGTGGTTTGTGAATGAAGCCTTTCCATTCAGGTATAGGGAGAGTATCATGCGGCTTGTTCTCCTTCATTTTTCATTTTACTGGGGCAGGCCTTCATCCTCTTCTCTCAGTCCCCACCTTTCAGACTTTCAGCAGGGGAGACATCATACCGATCACCAACAAAGAGGATGCAGTCACACTTGTCTGGGAGGATTCCAAGGAGCTGCTTCAGGTAATTTCCTTGCAGTTCATGGAAGGTGCTGCTCCCAAGATGTTGGTAATGTTGAATGAACCATTCAACAGGCTTGTCAGACAGCGGTAGTTTGTCCACTTCCCCCCATGAGCTGCCAAGGGCTGTCTTGATTGCAACCAGGTAGTCTGCCTTGTTTCGTTTATGCATCGTGTAACTTTGGTCAAGAGACGGATCTGGCTCAAACAGGGAGGCTGGACAACACTGGCCAAACACCTCCACCTTCCTGTCTTTCTCTAAGTCCTGAACACAGTACAAGTTCTGCACAACTGCACTTTCCTCCTCATAGACCTTTTTAGCTTTGAATGCCATGGACATTGATTTCTAGAGCTTTGCTACAAAGGTTGAAAGTTTAATTTGGGCTACTTTCTCACTGTCTGTTCTTCTTGCTTAGGTGGCATGGTAGGATGGTGGTAACACTATCGCCTCACAGCTAGAAGGTTCCTGTGGTGGGCGCCGGGGGCGTGTAATCCATCATGCCGTTGGTGCCTGCTGCTCAAGGAAAAAGGGGCCTTTCTGTGTGGAATTTGCATGTTCTCCCCGTGTTCACCTGGGGTATCCTCCACAAAAACCCCTACTAAAAACATGCAAGAAGATCAACTCCTGACCAATAGTGATGAGAAAAGAACTGGGTCCCCGGGCGCCACTGTCAGCTGGCAGCCCACTGCTCCTGGTCTGCCACGGAAGAAAGACTTACCAGGATGGGATAAATGCAGAGGAAGAATTTGACAGAAGCATGTGTATGATGTGTTGTTGTGTTCTTCAAAAGCAGACAGAGCAGACTCTATCTGCTCTGGAGGCTGAGGTCTTTTGGGGTGCGGGGGGCACTCCTGAAGACCTTCTATGACTCTGTTGTGGCGGGGGGAGCAGCATCACAGCAGCTGACAGGAAGAGGCTGGACAAACTCATCAGGAAGGCCAGCTCTGTCCTGGGATGTCCTCTGGAACAGGTGGAGGAGGTGGGGGAGAGGAGGATGACAGCCAAGTTGTCCTCCATGACAGACAATGACTCCCACCCCAACACACACTCACTGCACTGAGGAGCTCCATCAGTGATAGGATGCTACATCCAAAGTGTGTGAAGAAGCAGTATCGCAGGTCATTCCTTCCTGCAGCTGTCAGACTTTACAACAGAAACTGCTCCAAGTAGGGGGTACAATTATTTGTATTACAGTCTGTGCAATAACTTAACTGAACATGTGAAACAATCTGTGCAATAACTGAACTGAACATGAACATGTGAGACAATCTGTGCACCTGGGCAATAACCTGTGCAATATTTTTGGTACATCTTCTTAAGATGATGTTGTTTCTCTTTCAGTTACACCCCTTTGTATATACTGTATCAATTGCATGCACTTGTTGTCTTTTTGAATATTCTATTCACTTATTGATGCTGCTGTGAAATTTGGAATTTCCCCTCGAGGGACGAATAAAGGAATATTGAATTGAATTGAATTGAATTGAATTGAATTGAATTGAATTGAATTGAATTGAATTGAATTGAATCCTGCAGGATGCACACTTATTCTTGATGGAATCTTTTGTGATCCTGGTTGCAATGTCTTCTTGTCAGCGGATTGTCGGATTGAGCTTCCAGAACTTTCTTGTGAGAAACATGAGGAGACAGATACCATGATGTTTGCTCATATTGCATACTCAGTACAAATTCTGCACCACAAACAGGCTGTAGTGGTTGTGACTGACACAGATGTGATCATGATGTCCATGTACTACGTCACTCACATGAACGGGCTGCAAGAGCTGTGGGTGAACACAATGGATATCTTCCCTACTTGTTCATGCCATCACAGAAGCTCTGGTGGGGAAGTGTGATGTTGCAGCTTCTAATCTTACATCCCTTCTCCTCAGCACCTACATTCTTACCAGAGAGGACACAATGAGCTATCTGTACAGAAGAGGAAAAAGGTGGGCCTACACAACTGCTATTAAATACCTGACAGACCTTTTGCCACTGTGCAGGTACAGTGATCCTGAGGAAAGCCTGGATGTTCAGGAAGAGCAGCATGGCGATACATTATGTTGCTCTATGACAGGAGTGACTTTGGTGGTACTCTAGATGCACTGCGAACCCATCTCTTTGTGAGAATGAAAGGAGACATGCTTTGCCTTCCACCAACTGAACATGCAAGAGGCATGAAGCAAAACCTTCTGAACTCAAACATAGCAAACTGCTCGTGCAAGAAAAGCGTTTGTGCCCGAGGATGCTCCTGTGCAAGAGCCAATGTGGATTGAACTTGTGCTTGAAGACAGGGACACGTCAGTAGGCCGTGTGTGTGTGTGTGTGTGTGTGTGTGTGTGTGTGTGTGTGTGTGTGTGTGTGTGCGTGCGTGCGCGTGCGTGCGCGTGTTTGTGTGTGTGTGGGTGTCTGTTTGGGGGGCGGGGGGGTATCTGCAGTATCTGCAGTGTGCCACCCTTTAGATTATCTCACTTCACAGGGACCTGCACCTAGTTAATTAAGTTTGACACATTTCCATTGGGAGAACAGGGTTAATTTGACATTAAAAAGATGCCTAGGCTATGGTGTTTAATACATTAACAGCCATGTTAAATCCAGTATGTCTTTCGGAATTTTGAGAGTAGCCTAAATTCCATTGAGGTTCTAAGCCTGTTGATCACCAACTAATAGTGAAACCATCACAGATCCAATGATTTTTGTTGGATTTTTATATTTTTTTCTGTGGAATGAGTATACTGTTTGGTGAAAAGAATGGCATATTGACTGATGTCATAACTTGCAGGAATAGTTGGAAAAAAGTGAGGAAAAAGCCCTTTTTTTTTCATTAAATTGATGCAAAATCATGTAGAAATGTGTTTTAAGAGTTATTTTTTGCAGTGGATGTTGTCAGCACATGTTTTCTGTGTGTCTGGAATGCATTTATTGACAGCCTACCCAAACCACTGAGGATTTGAGGAAAAAAAAATCATTTTTCACTTTTTTCCGATAAAGGGTGCATACACTAAAATGGCCACAATTTTTTTTTTTTTTTTTTGTGATATTTCTGGCAGAGCAGACCCTCCAATTATTGTTTCTTAGGGTCAAAGTTAACAGAAAAACAAAAAAAGTATTGCAGACCATGTCAGGTTCAACCCATTTTATTGAGCTTTTGAGACTTTGGCTCCCCGACTATATAGAGGAGGGGGTTTCTAGAGTGGGGGGAGCGCTCTTCATGCGATATATTGCCTCTAAGGTTACTTCCTTCTGCATCATCATTGGTGTTTCTATGGTGAACTTTGGTCCTGCCCCTTGATTCTCTTGACTCTGACTGGTCGATAGAGGTGTCGATCATCAAATTCAACCACTGGGTTGCTGAAACATTGACCGGTCTAACTGCACTGTTACTGTAGTTCCAGCGCTCCGTCTCATTTACACATGAATGGGCACACAGATGACACTGCTGACCAGCACTAATGGCCATTCACCTCAGGCTGAAAAAAAGTACCTAGCTAGAACACACACATTCAAATCTAAAATGTGGGTCCTGGTATGCAAGGTTTCTTATTTCTTTAGCTTTATATATGCATGTTTTTTTTTTTTATTTGTATCAGAATCAGAATCAGAAATCCTTTATTAATCCCAGAGGGGAAATTGTTTAAATCAGTGTATCAGTGTACATGTGGAAATTGTGCAATAATATAATCAGAGCCTGAGAACATATGCTGCCAGGAGGTGCCACAGGTCACATTATTTTTACCTACACCTATGATCGCAGTGTATGATTGCAGGTAACATGCCACTGCAGATACCTACTCGCGTGTTATGCATAATAGGTTACAAGACGGTTGCAGCTGCTGGATAAAAGGCCTCCATGCATGATCGACCATCCAGGTAAAGAACCTGCTTGCCTAAATGTGCTCTTGCTGCAGAGAGGATACAACACTTACAGGCTGGTCCTTTACAGCTACAGGGGACAGAGCAGTGAGTTTTATCTATGATAACCTACACCATAATGAACTAAATTTAGTCAGCCCATGCCACAAATTGAGATCATATTTTTCTTGACCTAGCAGCCACCCATCCAGAGGGGTGTCCCCCTAAAAAGACTGTAGGGATGCTCGAATTTGCCAGGATGAATGAGTCATGCACTGACCCTGGGAAAGTGGAATACACGTTTGTCACCAGGCAATTTAAGTCACAGATCACCAAACATCCCTGTTTCACCTGTGTACATTCGGTCAGGTTGAGTGACCATTACGCATGCCGAATGCGCTTGCAATGTGGTCAGATGAGATACTGATCAAAATATATAAATGTAGGTCTGACTGTATGTGCTGACTCAGATAGTTGCATTGAATCATGGCTGTTGCTAATTATTGATCGCAGTGAAGTGCCAGACACTGTAGAAACCTTCCTGTGAGGTATTGGTGACGTGAGCGCACGACTCCGGTTTATGAAAATCCACTTGCCCCTTGCACCACTGGCGCACAGAGTTGACCAAGTCTGGCATGGCAAGCTTTCAGCACACTTTTACGCCACCGGTGTGGACCGAAATGGAACGAAAATCCAAATCCGCCAGCTGATGCTCCCTACTACACCACAACACCCATCCTGGCATACCTCTGTGCACCTCGGTTTACCAGAATACCAAGTGTGCTGTGCGCCTGCCTGTGCTGCACGAAAATACCACTGCGCGTGGTGCGTAGCCTGCGCCGCGCCGGCGGTGGAAACGAAAATACAGCCCATAGTGTTGCAGGCACATGTACTGTGGTCTGCCAGTCAGGTCTGCCACAATCTGGGACATTAGGGGGGCATCCACCTGCATTGCTGTCAGCTTATCACCCAGTAGAGCTGGACTAATGGTTTTTAATGCTCTGGAGAAGTCAAAAAACATAACCCTCACAGTGCTCGCCAGCTTGTCCAGGTGGGCATAGAGGGGGTTGATAGTGGTCGTCCAGGACAGACAGCAGAGGAGTCGGAGGGGGGATGAGCCAGGCCTGCAGTGTCAAATCTGTTAAAAAGCAGATTCAGTTCATTGGCCCTGTCAATGCTGCCTTCAACTTCTCTGTTGTTGTTGAGGCCAGTGATGGTCCTCATTCCACTCCAGACCTCTCTCAAGTTGTTCTGCTGGGGTTTTCCACTCCAGCTTCCCGCTGTATTTCTCCTTAGCCTCCTTGATTTTCACCTTCAGTTCCCCTTGTATTGTTCTCACGTCCTCCCTGTAACCAGCTCTGAAAACCCTCTTCTTCTCATTTAGGATGACTTAGATGTCCTTTGTTACCCACAATGGACAGTCCTGGCCGGGTGTGGAGTCAACACAGAAAGTGATATAGTCCGTGATGCATTTTGTGAGCCCATCAGTGTCCTCCCCATGCGGCTCACATGTGCCTGCCAGTCTGTCACATCAAAACATCCCTGCAGTGTCTCGTATGTCTCCTCTGACCATCTCCTCACTGTACTTGTGGTCGCAGGCTGACTCTTCACCGGAGGCACATAACATGGATTGGGGTGCACAAGCTTGTGGTCTGACCTACCCAGAGGGGGGCGGGGGGAGCAGCTGTATGCATCCTTGGCATTAGCATACAGACATACAGCATACAACAAGTCCAGGGTTCTCTCCTGTCTTGTAGGACAGCTCACATACTGAGTGAAGTTGGGCAGTGTTGTTACCATGGTGATGTGGTTGAAGTCAACCGAGATAGCGATGAATGCACTCAGGTGTTGAGTTTGCAGACAGGCTATGGCGTGACGTCACATGCCAACGTCGGGTTGGCAGAGGGCGGAATGTAAACAGCTACAATAATAAATGAGTAATAAATCGTATGTTCCTTGATGGTAATGTGACCAGGATTACACCATCGGTTGTTGACTAGAACGGCAAGCCCCCCCCTCCGTTACACAATCCGGGTTAGCCCGAACAGTCTGAAAGACACTGTTGGAGACCTTGTCGTCAGGTATGTCCTGGTGCAGTCATGTCTCCGTGAAGCACATCAGACTGCGCTCCCGGTACTCCTGCTGTTAGCTCATCCGCCTTATTTGCCCGCAACTTCACGTTGCCCATGATGAGAGAGGGGAGACACGGCTTATATCTCCTCTTCTCCATAAACCTCTGTTGTCTCGACCCAGCTCTTTTCCTCCACTGTTTCAGTCCTCCCCTGCACTCTCTGTGTGTTTTCCTCCAGATTTCAGCAGAAGTCTCTGATGTTCTGGCCAACAAGCCAACTGGCCTCAGCGTGATCAGCTGGTCTCTGGAGTAAACATTGCGGCCATTAAGTCACTGAGCATCAATGCTGTGTCCCAGTGAAAGTAGCAATTCTGTAGCGAAGAAATGGACCAGAACTCTCTCAACCAACATGTCTGGAGATTGTACAGCTTCAAAATGTCAGTTCTAAAAATACAAGTGGTATTGTAAAGAATAGAGGAAAAAAAGTTTGGAAAACAAACAGGAGCTACTGCAACAGGCTGCACACATGGTCGGTGCGTGCGCACTTGTCCATGTTCCAAATGATGCATAACCAAATATTTCCACCTAGAATTACTTTGCAAAATACATGACTATTTTACCTAACAATACTGAAGCTACAAAGTTAAAAATCTACATTTAAGTGATGCAAGACACAAATACAGCTATTATTTTAGAGTCTATTTTACAGGCAGATGGTCAAGAGAATTGATTAGAGTCTGGTCCAGCATAAGTCCAGCTCCCACAGTGGACCAGCTGTCCCTCAGTCAGGTTGCCTACCCGCCCTGCTCTAAATATCTGCTCCTAAACTATTGAGTTGCTTCTGTCCTGAATCACACAATAGGGACATATAGGTGCAGAATCTGCCTGGGTGTTGGAGCATCACAACAGTTTCTTTTGACATATTTTTAAGACATGAAGCATTAACATTCTCTGGCAAACTACTGTTTCTTGTGTAACACATTAAACTATTATAAATGATAATACCTAACATATGCTATAATTCAACACACCATATTGTAGCGACTAGTATCAGAAGCAAAGCAGTCACTGAGAGGCTGAGGGTAGGGTGTTTGCTGATTGTCTGACATGCTGTACAAACAAAATATTCACTGAGATCCAAAAAATGTGTTTACGGTTTTTATTAAAGAAATAGAGCTTATTATAACATGCACAAAAAATGGAAAAAATCAACAGCGATCAAAAGCAAAACGGCGGTCAACAAAAAAAAAACAGCCTCCCAGCCACTCACCCTCTCTTTGTTACCCCCAGCCGTGCCAGTGCACAGGTGATTACATTAACCAGACGTTAATGCCCATATCCCCATGACCCAATTACTATGATATCAAAAACATACAACAACTAAAATAACAAAATGTAACTACCAAAATAACTAACTTAACTCATTTACTAATCTCCTCTTTAGAGGACAGAGATCTGATGTTAATTTTATTCTCCTATCTTGTTATTATTGTCATGGTTGTTTTCATTTTTACTAGATTTTTATGTTTAACTCCTCTGTACTTTTGGTTTACTTAGATTCCGTGGCCGGGGGGCAGACACAGTCTCTATGGAGCGTTGGGTGGGTAACTGCTCTAATGGAAGCGTGTAGGACTGTGGCTCTGCCTCCTGGTCTAAACTCTGAGTTGTCAGGGGTTAGGTTCAGAGATAAAATCGGTCAGATTTCTAGAGATGGGAGCTTCTCCATCCAAAGTGGGATGGATGCTGTCCCTCCTAATCAGACCAGGTCTTCCCCAGAAAGTCTGCCAATTATCAGTGAAGCCCACAACGATTGCTGGACACCACCTCGACTGAATGATGACATGCGGCTAAACATGTTATCACTGGTCAGATTTGGCAGGGGTCCAGAGAAATCTATGGAGTCCGACATCATCTTTGCATATGTACACACCGATTCCACTTTAATTTTAGTGACCTCCGATTGGCGTAACCGGGTGACATTGCCACTGACATGAATAACAGTCTTACTGTATTTAGCCAGTAGTTTCAAATTTGATTGGATTTCGCCCGCTCTCGCCCCCGACAGGCATCTGACTATGGTCGCTGGTGTCGCTAACTTCACGTGTCTCAAAATGGAGCTGCCAATAATCAGAGTTGGTTTCTCAGTGGGCTGCACGGTGGCGCAGCAGGTAGTGCGCGTGCCTCACAGCAAGAAGGTTGCTGGTTCAATCCCTGGTGCGGGGCCTTTCTGTGTGAAGTTTGCATGTTCTTCCCGTGCATGCGTGGGTTCTCTCCGGGCACTCCGGCTTCCTCCCACAGACCAAAAACATGCTCATTAGGTTAATTAGTGACTCTAAAATGGCCCCTAGGTGTGAGTGTAAGCATGAATGGTTGTCTGTTTATATATTGCCCTTCGATCGGCTGCCGACCAGTCCAGGGTGTACCCCGCCTCTCGCCCGTTGACAGCTGGGATAGGCTCCAGCCCCCCCGCAACCCCGAAAGGGATAGGCAGTATAGAAAATGGATGGATGGATGGATGGTTTCTCAGCAGGTGTGTTGCTGAGAGGGGAGAACCTGTTAGAAACATGAAGTGGTTGGTGGTCACCCATGGGCTTCAGCTTGGGACTATGCTTCCTTAATAATATCTTATATATATTTTATTTACTGATGTTAACACTGCAAATTTCATCGGCACTGAATTATTAAAGAATTATCTTATCCTCTAAATATCAAGAAAAAAACTTACTGAAGGTCAGCAGATAAATATCAGCTTGAACAAGGAACAAGGAAGATAGGGATTATAATTCAATTTTTCAGAGTTTTCAGCAAAATTACTGTTAGTCATAACCTTTGAATCATTGCTTCTGCAGTCATTTCACTTGTTGTGGAGTCAACGAGCAGAAATACAGACAGTGCCAATCTTCCATTACAACCCAGTTAACAAGATTCAGGCACTCTGCTGTCTCATTGCATCTACAGTTACCAAGTGCAGCAAACACTTAACCCTGCTTTTACCTCCACAACATTATTGCAGCTATGAGGCCAGAAAGGCGGAAAAAAAAAAAAAAGACATCTGTTTGCAGTTCTATGCATGCATTGCTAGTTAATGCATAAAAAGTATTCACATGGGTCAGTCACTTGGATGCATTTAAACATGTAAGTATGTTTGTATGCAAATGTGTCTGTGATGACTAATGGCTAAATGAGGACCATGCTATATAAACAGTGGAGATGGTGCCGATGGCTGCACTTCATTTAAGGCAGGAGGCCCACACCTATGCATGTCCACGAGCATCAACATAAATCTGAATGACACACAAAGAAATTAAACATAAAACATCCACACAATGCACATGTTCAAAATGGATTTGCACATAGAAATTGTCAGCTGTAACACATAACAGCATGTAAATACTCCAAAAGGTATGTTGTGACAGAGAATACCTCAGATCACAAGTATTCTGCTCCATGTGTCCAAAATGTAGTTCAAAATTCGGAAAAATGTCAACTTGAGCACAGCTGCAGTGGTGTTACTTTCAGTGCAGTGGCTTTAATGGTCATACAGTATGTGGCTGTGAAGATTCTCATTTATCCAGGTCATGGTTATTCAATGTGGGATTTAATCAAAGGCAACTGCACTGTACTGTTGTTGAAAGTTACTGCCACTTCAGGGCTGCAAGGCTCACACTTTAGCTCTAGCCTAAAATAAATTTCACTGATCCAATGGTCTTAACCACATAGCTGTTTCAACTGCAGACTGACCTCGCATTTCTTGAATCTGATCAGAGATTTTATAGATGGCTTGGCATTTTGGGAATTGACAGGCTCTTCTGAAACCACCATCACATCTGCATGCATGGCTGAGGATGGTGTATCCAGGTGGCCAACCATGGTGAAGGGAGGCAGTGATGACCCAATGCAGGCAGATGATGCCCTCCCATTAGAATACTCAGAACACAGAGATGATCTACAAGACCAGTCACTGGTCTTGTAGATCATTCAAATGATTTCTCTCCTACTGAGCCCTTGCCTCTAGAAGGTTTGCTTGGCCTCCCTACTGTCCAAAGTTGCTTCTTCTCAACTGCCTGCTTTTACAAGGGATGATAGTGATTGATAAAATGTATTATTTTCCACAGGGTGAGATCGTGAGTAGTACACTAGTCTTAATGCTTACTATGAGAGTAATAAATGAAGCCATGTAGTTGGCAGTCTGAGTATTCTTATCCCTATGGAAGACCTAAAAAACACTTCTAGTCTTTTGTAATGCTGCATGAATTGTCTATCAGTGTGTTAGATAAAAAGGAATAAAAGAGGTGACATAGAAGAGAATAGAAATGCAAAATGAGAAAAAAAATCAACTATATACATGTACATTCTATAAATAAGGAGTATGGAAAATAATGTTGCTAATGGAAACATTTTTAAAATTGTAGAAGTACAGTATGGATTATTAAATTACAAAATTAAAATTAGGCAGACACTTTTTTTTCAAGCGATGTACATGTGCCACACCGATGGCACAAGGAGGTCAGTAGCTTGCCCAAGGATACTTCAGCATGAAGGCTGCCAAGGCCAGGGATCGAATCACAACCACTCTACCTCCTGAGCTACAGCCACCCCCAACTGTAGAATGTACAAAAAAAAAAACAAAAAAAAAAACCCATGTGACATTCCACAAAATATTGCATGGATGTAATGGCAAGATGTTGTAGCAGTCTGTACAGCTGTTGGAATGAATGACCTGCTTAAGTCTCTGTTTTCTGAATATAGCAGTTTTGATTTCTGCTAACAAAACTTTGTACATACTTACTTAACTTAAAGTAGTCAATGGCAGCAACACTGAGGTTATGTCCTGGCCAAATTAATTTACATCAGTGTTAGTGTAGTATATTTCTACACTGTCCCTTTGTGTTCTGTGGATCTTGTATGTTGTTCTCCCTTTTAAACCATATAATCTACTCGTAAGGGATAAGAAAGTGCATGTTGATGTACAGCTGACCTACATAATGCTCTAGTCTGTCCAATCAAATTGAAAAGCCAATCAATGTTAAAAAAAAAAAAAAAAAAGATATAAAAATACTGACAGATTTTCAGAAGGGCTTGCAGAATCACAGCCATCACCATTAATCATTCAATCATACAAACACAATATACAACATAGCTGACTTATCTTTGGCAGAATAGGAACTCTTTTCAGACAGTGACCCCCTGATGAATGTTGTTTGGACAAAATGGCACTTTGCTTTCTGATACAAAGCAATTTTTCTCGCTCTCTCATCAATGGAGCAAGCCTTTATTTTGTTGTTATTGTTGTTGTAGTACTTTCAGGAAATGTGCTCTCCCAGTATCTGATTGAAGCTTCCACGGTTATTACATTATGTTCACTGCCTGGCATGCCTACTTTTACCACATCCAGCTACTCTGCACCAGGCAGAAGTATAAAAATGTGAAGGAGTGATGAAAGACAGCATGAACGAACCAGAAAATAGGCAAGAAGAACTTTTCTACCTGGCTTTATGTCTGCTGATGGGCAGTTAAGTCTGAGCTTTCCAATAATCTTAAAATTCAAAAAAGTGATCTTAGAGATCACTTTGACTTGTGATGATAGGTAGTGGAACAGTAATGACCAAAGTTCACAACTTCACAAAATTACCCATTTACACCTAGCCACTTCAAGCATATTTGATCAGATAGTTGTCTGACATTTCAAAAAATCCATGTGTAAATCCAATCAAGAAGCATTAGCTTCGAGCTTGCTCTGACTGAGTGCCATATAAATTGAAAGTCCCTTGTAGTTCTAGTTTACTGTTAAAACTACTTTACTGTCATTTGTTGCTTTTAACTAGGGCGATTATTAAAATACAGAACAGAGTGTTTTTGAGAAATGTGCAACTTAAATTAATGTTTAATTTGAAAAACATTACAGGGAAAGTATATCTTGAGCTTCATCTTTTCATCTTCAACCATCTCCAATTTCATCTCATCTTAACAGTCCAATTTTATAATAACAAACCTCAACACATCTTGAACAGCTTGAGCACCTCCCTTTTTTTTCTTTCTCTTTTATATCATGCTTGTCAGGTTGTCATACAGGGATTCTTTTTTTTTTTTTTTTTTAATTTGACACATCTGGAGGGATTATAAAGAAATACTAATACTAAGTGCTATTAATGAATAAATGTTCTTTGTTGTTCCAAGTAAAGTAAGGGATGCACTTGAAAATAAAAATACATAACAGAGCTTTTGATGCACTGTAAAATCAGATAAGTTAGATGAACTCAAAAAAAATTATGCAACCTCATTGCCTCAAAAAAATAAACATCAGAATTTAAAGTAAAAATAACTTATTTATTTTGAGTCCACGATACTTAAGGATTGTGGACTCAAAATAAACAAGATAAGATAACATATACCTTTATTAGTCCCACAGTGGAGAAATTTCAGGAATTACAGCAGCACAGTGGACAGCAGAATATAGGGCATCAGTAAAAAAGACATTAAATGACAATAAATATTGAAAAGTCTTGGTAAGTGTGTGGTCTACTGGGAGCACTGCTGGTTGTAAAGTCTGACTGCTGCAGGAAGGAAGGACCTACGATAGCGTTCCTTCACACAGTTTGTGTGAAGCAGTCTCTCTATTTATGAGAGCAAAAACATCTCACTCACCCAGCTCTGAATCAGACCTAATGCAATTAGGTAGTCACAAGTGTGCACTATTGCCATTACTGTGGCAATAGCAGCATGGAAATGATCTCAATGTAAATTAAAGTTCCGGTAGCTGAGGCAGCACATACATGAACAGAATTTCAAAAACTACAATTTCACCAATGGAACTTTACTAGTGCCATTTCACAAAATTTTAACAAAAGTTGCACAAAAGTATCTCACTCTACTCTGGTGACAAATGAGAGTGCTGAATGAACAAAAGTATCTTACTTTGCTTACACACAGAAATGCCAAAAAAAAAAGTAAAAAAGTATCATAAAGTATCTTAGTCTTCTCTGGTAACAAATAAGGATGCTGTTTCTCAAAAGTAGCAAACTTTTCTCAATTAAATAAATTAATACATAAAATATATTAATGAAATAAAATGAAACAAACAAACAAACAAACAGCTTTAAACAGGGGATTTTAAGCCCCTGTTTAAAGCCCCTGTTCACTCATGTTCTGGCAATTTTGGACTAAAAAGCAGTCGTTTGTTGTCTTTCTGTGAGTTTATTGTGATGCTTGCAGACGGACTCCCTTCTTGCTGTCTCGAGTGTGAAATGACAAGGAAGAGCCTGAGCAGGACAAGTTGATAGATTATATACAATACATTATCATTGTAGACAGGTTGACTTTGTTCTATCATCAGAAAAATTTCTGCACAATAGGCATGTTATAATGTGTTGTACCATCAGCACAAAAGGTTCACTTAGTGCATAATAACATACTGCACGTTGTATCATGGTCAACAGATTATGACACACGCACACACCTAATCATATGACATGGTTATTCATTTGGCTTTAAGACAGTGAATACTTATGATTGATAAATTCCCATTACATTCCCCTATCTGAGCGTACGCTCATAATTTATCATTAATCAAACTAGAATTAATCATTGAAACCCACAATTTATGAAAGCTAAAAAATAAAATAATCAAAGTAAGCAAAAGTGTTAGATTAACAATTAACATTTAAGACAATTTATGAAAACTAAAAAAAATGTCTAAAGTGATCAAAGTAAGCAATATTGTTAGATTAAACAACAGGGTTAAAAATCATGAAGATTAGCATAGGGTGGAACGCAGTCCAGAGAGGAATCATCGTCTGACTAAATCATGAACTGTCCTACAGAGAATTTGACTAGTGAAGTGATTAAAGCTTTAATGCAAGGTAGATTATAACCATAAATACTGTCAGGAAAAGGAGCAAAGGTATCAGTATTTCAGCAATGTCACTTTCCATCCTCCGTCAGTCAGTCAAGACCACAGACTCCATTTCTCAGAGTCTTTGGTCCTTTGTTCAAGCAGCTGGGGCCCGTTGCACAAAAGTAGGATTAAGACATCCAGAATAAGTGACTGAGCTGAGTTCAACCAATCCAAAACATGAGCGTCCAGGCTTAATCGGTTGCACAATGACCAAGCCAGGATGAGTAGACACGGATTCAACAAGCCAGGTGAAACCTATCCTGGATAAGTATGTGCACGCGGCTTCCTCAAATAGACCCCACCATCGATCACAGATTCACCGATTCATCATGGCAACTAGAGCGGCGTACTTTTCCCCGTCAGAGGCAAAAGTCCTCATGGAGACTTACAAGGAGGCGAAGGACCAAATTAAAAAGAAAATCAACACCGCCACAGTTATAAAACAATGAGAGAAAGCGTGGCAAAGTATTGCAGACTGCCTGAATGCGTAAGTAGCGCACAAATACCTACTCACTGCTTCCCTGAAATCACAATTACAATCCAAATAGTTGATCAACATCTCCGAAAACGTAGTTGTGCTCTGATTATGAAATTGTAAGTGAAATTGTGTAAATGTAACTACATCAGACCGTATAACTTGGTCTTGTTATACCATGGTCTGGGTGAATACTCGATTCTGATTGGCTGCAGGGTGTCCATTAAAAAGTGTTGTAGGACACCTATAAAAAAGTTCCAGTCAAATAGCCTGATTGTTCTAAATTATTGCGCTGGCTCAAACGCTAGTTGGTAACAGAAACTGTCTTGCTTACCTTACTTACTTACTTGCTTGATACAGAGTGAATGGTGGATAATATAATATATAATAATAATAATAATAATAATAATAATAATAATAATAATAATAATAATAATAATAATAATAATATAACTTACGATTTTAACGGTAAAAAACAACATTAACATATTAATAATTGATTTAATATTTATTTCTTTCGTAAGTGACCATGGTATAAGCAGCGCTTCGGTTCACGCCTCCGCGTCGTCCATTCATTTCTGATAATGGACATCTCGTTGGGCATTATCCCTTACATAATTTCCCTTTGGGATAAATAAAGTTGATCTTATCAAGTCAGATTGATTTGGCCTCTTATGTTTGTGCCGTATACAAGCTTGCAGGCTACTGCATCCATTCATTTGTCTGTTCATTTGTTGTGTACGGATTTGTCCTGCATTTATTTCAGTGTGCAGACATGTTGGGTGTATTATATACAGACCTTTGAATGTGTATTTATTCTTGTGTTGTATAATATGCTTTGATTCTGTGCTTTCTATCTAAGGAACTGATGCTTTGATTTGTCCTTATTCAATAAAGGAACATCATGTTACTCTTTGATGTGTATTTATATTTATATTGGATGTGTATTTTATATATAGTCTATGGGAAACTGTCTACCTGATGACAGGCACAAGGCGGGGAAAGCATTGGTTCACCTACTGATGCTCCGCACGCTTGATGTTGTTTCATCCGTCAGCTCAGGAATGTATGTGCAGTGGCTGGCATGTATCCAGGTGGCCCGTTCTGCTACTTTCACGGCTGTTTCCATGGTCAGGAGGATTTTGAATGGTCTGTTCCACCTGCGTGCTTTCCAGTTCTTTCTCCTCAGATCCTTCGGTACAACCCAATCTCCTGGTTCTAGGTCATGTAGTTTTCACTCCATGGCTTTCGTTAGGGCCTCCTTAGCCTGTTTGTGGATATTAAAAAGCACAGAGGACATGTTTGCACAATAACCTAGCATTTCATCTTCACACTGGTTGGTATGAGGCAGTTGCCTCTTAAGTGGTCCAATCCCTGCATTCATTGGCCGTGCAAAGAGGATTTCAAATGGGTTGAGGCTGTTTCTGCTTCTGACCCTAGCTCTCATGTGCATCAAAACAATTGGTAGTGCTTTTGTCCAAGTTAAACCAGTTTCGTCACAGCATTTAGCCAACTTGCCTTTCAATGTACTATTCTCCCTTTCAACAGAAGAATGAGGAAACAAGTATTTGGACAAACATGGTTTGTCATTTAGCCCATACCACACTTTGTTAGAAAAAGAGTCTGCTTTTTTCTAAGCCAGCTTCTCTTCATGGCCGGCTCCGGCCTGCAGGTCCTGCAAATCAGCTGTGGATGTCAATGGTGAGTCAACAATGGCAAGACATTGCATGTTATTTTTAGTGTTATTTAGCTGTGCTGCTGCCTTAGCTGCAACATCCGCTCTGGCATTCCCCTGTGAAACAAAATCATCATTATTTGTGTGTGCTTGCCCTGCAATCGGCTGCCGACCGGTCCTGGGTGTACCCCGCCTCCCGCCCGTTGACAGCTGAGATAGGCTCCAGCCCCCCCGCGACCCCGAAAGGGATAAGTGGCATAGAAAATGGATGGATGGATGGATTTGTGTGTGCTTGACATTTGCAGATAGCAGAAAGCATCATGGTGTGATGGGCAATGGACTTACCTGCGGAAGTTAAAAAATCCCTATTGGCCCAAAGACGGCCAAAATCATGTACTACTGCCCATGCATATCTGCTGTCAGTATGGCCCTGGTTTTAGCGATCTGCTCTGACTGTGCTGTGTATTCTTTCAGGGCTGGAGCGAGGCAGAGGCGGGGCTGATCGTTGCTGGGGTTTGAGCGTCCACCTGACACACCTGTCACTAATTGCCGCTAATCAGGACTCCCCTTCTTAAGCATGCTTCTCCCACACTCTGGTGCCAGATGATACCCGTGCTTACGCTCGTGTCTCCATCACAGTGCCGATCGCCTAGCCTTTGCCTCGTGTTCTCCAGTCGTTTTGCCCTTTTGCACGCTGTGTGATTTTGTGAGTTTTGGTTCCTGCCTGAGTGCTATCCCCTTGCTGAGATTTCTGTTTAAGTGTCTGTCGAGTTGTTCTCAAGCGCTTGTGGTTTCTTTTGTTTGCTGTGTGCTTTTTCCTCCCGCGGAGTTTTTGCCGTCCTCCCTGAGTTTACCTGAGGCTGTCGAGTTTTCTCCAGCACCTGAGTTCTTCTTACCAAAGCTGTCAAGTGTCCTCCAGCAGAGACTGCCATCTCCGTTCCCGTTTATCGGCGCCCTCAGTTGTTTTCTTCTTTTGTTGCAACTTTGAGAATAAACTGTGATTTTTGCTACTCTGCATCTGAGTCCTGTTTCAGAGTCCGTCACAATTCTGCCACTTGTGCAGAATAATTTGAGGGGAGTGGCTGTGCAACAATTGTGTCATTTAGTGTTGTAATAGCAAAGCCTGCTTGGTTTTTACAGGTTGTTGCGTTTCTCAAGGCTGAACCGTCCACAAACAGTTCTAGCTCAACAGAACAGGCTTGGGGGAGCAAGCTTCATTTATGACTGCCCCGCAGTCATGCGGTTGTCCATCATGTGGTGTAGAGAGAAAAGTTGCAGGGTTAAGAACATTGCATCTTTAACAGTGATGTTAGGCATGTTAAGCAGAATCGTTTTATTTCTGAGCCACCTTGCTGTTGACAGGTGATATGTTTTCTGTTCGAGCAAAATCATTGAAACAGCATGTGGTACCAGTAGAGTGAGATCAGCATAGCCTACAATGTCACGTGACGCTATCACAGCTTTTTCAGCAGCTGCCACAGCTCTAAGGCATGTAGGAAGTCCTGCAGCAACTGAGTCAAGAAATAGGCTACAGGTCTCTGTTGTCCCCCATGGTCTTGTGGCGGTATCAAAGTCATATACCCACCCCATTTGTCAACAGTCTGTGTGAACGGTTTGGTGCAATCTGGAAAGCCTGATGTTGGAGGAGGCTTGCCTCAGGTGTCCATGTGACTTTGTCTTTTGCTGTGAGGCCTTTCCCATGAGTGAGAGCACTTAATGCTGCCTCAATTTCTGCCTTACTATCAGGCTGCCCAAATTCGTTGCTGAATATTCTCCAGTTGCTCCAAAATGCTGCAGCGCGTGTTCTGACAAAAACCAGGAAGAGAGATCATATTTCTCCAATATTAGCCACTCTGCACTGGCTCCCTGTAAGGTTTAGAATAGAATTTAAAATTCTCCTCCTTACTTCTGTCTGTTGTTTGTATTGATTTTGACTGTGTTGTGTTAGTGGGTGACTTCAACATTCATGTTGATAATCTCACAGATGGATGTGCTAAAGAACTTTTAAACATCCTGGATCATTTTGACCACCCATTTCTCAGCACATAACACATTCAACACATAACAAAGGGCATATATTAGATTTGGTTATTTCCAAAGGGCTTGATATCTCTGAGGTTGTGGTGATGGATATTGCTCTTTCTGATCATTACTGTGGGTCATTTAAAATGGCCATACCTGCAATTCTTAACAAAAGTGGAACAGAGGTAATCAAAAAGCGTTATATTAATGATAACACCTGTGCAGTCTTCACTCAGTCTTTTACACCATCACAAACACTGCCCTCAGCTTCAACTGATGACCTTGTAAATAGTTTCAGTTCCAAAGTTATGACTATTATTGACTCCATCGCCCCAATTAAGACCAAGAAGGAAAAAGGCAACTTGGAGAAACACCACACTGGTCAAAGTCCAGAAAAGAGTCTGCAGACACGCAGAGCGCAGGTGGCGAAAAACCAAACTCCAGGTTCATTATGGGATTTACAAAAACAGTCTCCACACCTGTAACCATGAACTAAAGAAGGCAAGGCAAATATTCTTCTCAGACAAACTCCACAGCATCAGTCCCTCCTGAGCTGCTATCCAACAAGTCATGCAATGATTTTGCAGCCTTTTTTTACAGATAAAATTTCAAGGATAAGACAAACAGTGTGCAGTTTCAGCTCAGGCAAAATGATAAGTCCATCTGTGCCTTTTTGTTCTCCAGTTAATCTTGCACATTTCAACCTTCTAGATCATACAAGGCTGACAGAAACTGTTTCACAGTTAAAATCCACAACATGCTGCCTTGATACTCTGTCAACAAACCTTTTTAAAAATGTTTTTAATTGCATAGCTCCAGATGTGTTGCAGATAATAAATAATTCTCTTCAGTCTGGTCAGTTTCACCAGGCTATAAACTGCAGTAATAAAACCTCTCCTAAAAAAGACTAAAATGGGTGCTTCAGTAATAAGTAACTACCGGCCAATATCAAATCTTCCCTTTCTAGGAAAAATTATTGAAAGGGTTGTTTTTCAACAAACGCATGCTTTCATGATGCAGAACAATCTTTTTAATGCATTTCAGTCTGGATTTCGTCCACACCACAGCACTGAGACTGTACTTATCAAAGTTTTAAATGACATACATCTGAATAATGATGCTTCCAAAACCTCAGTCTTAGTATTATTAGATCTCAGTGCTGCTTTTGATACAGTTGATCATTGACAGACTGGAAAAGTGGGTGGGACTTACTGGCACTATACTACACTGGTTCAAATCCAATTTACATGATAGAGACTACTTTGTGTCAATTGGTGAGCATGTGTCTGAACGAAAAAAGATGATGCGTGGGGTGCCACAAGGGTCCATTCTCGGACCACTTCTTTTCAATATCTACATTTTGCCCCTAGCTAAGATTATGGAGCATCATAATATTTTTTATCATACTTACGCAGATGATACACAACTCAACTCAACACAATTTTTCTGTGTCATCACATGACTACAATTCCTTACTTTCATTGAGTGAGTGTATTTATCAAATCAATGAGTGGATGTGCCAGAGTTTTCTTCAGCTTAATACAGATAAGACAGAAGTGATTGTATTTGGCCCCAAAAATGAAAGGTCAAAGATCAGTGCTCACCTTAACTCCATGTCACTGACAACAACAGATAAAGCCAGAAATCTTGGTGTAATTATCAATTCTGACCTGAATTTTAACAACCATTTAAAGCTGATTACCAAATCAGCCTACTACCACCTGAAAAATATAACCAGAATTAAGGGATGTCTGTCCAAAGAAGACATGGAAAAACTTGTTCATGAATTCATTTTCAGTAGGTTGGACTATTGCAATGGAGTCTTTACAGGCCTAAACAAAAAATCAATTAGGCAACTATAGCTGATTCAAAATGCTGCTGCACGAGTCCTTACAAACACCAGAAAAATTGACCATATCACACCAGTCCTCAGATCACTACATTGGCTTCCTGTGAGTCAAAAAATAGATTTTAAAATCTTTTTGCTGGTCTACAAAGCGTTAAATGGACTAGGACCAAAATATATTCTAGATTTATTAACTCCATATGAAGTATCCAGACCTCTCAGGTCATCAGGGACAGGTCTATTGTGTGTTCCCAGAATCAGAACCAAACAAAGTGAATCAGCTTTCAGTTATTCTGAAAAAGCTGCAAAAGTTGCAAAAGTTTGAACTGATTGAGGGTAATGCTTGATGTAATGGTGCTTTGGTCATAGTTTCTCATTTGGGAAAACTTTGTGAAATCTACCTGTATTTTAGATCCTATCCCGACTAAGCTGTTTAAAGAAGTATTACCTCTAATTGACTCTTCAGTTTTAGACATGATCAATCTCTCTTTATCAACAGGCTACGTACCACAGTCCTTTAAAGTAGCTGTGATAAAACCGCTACTGAAAAAGCCTACTCTTGATCCAGGGGTTTTAGCCAACTATAGACCGATATCCAACCTTCCCTTTCTCTCAAAAACTCTTGAGAAAGCAGTTGCCAATCAGCTGTGCGACTTTCTAAACAATAATAGTTTATTGGAGGATTTCCAGTCAGGATTTAGAGTGCATCATAGCACAGAGACAGCACTGGTTAAAGTTACAAATGACCTTCTAATTGCATCTGATAAAGGATTTGTCTCTGTACTAGTCTTACTGGATCTTAGTGCTGCATTTGACACCATTGACCATGGCATCCTATTGCAGACACTGGAACATTTCATTGGCATTAAGGGAACTGCGCTAAGCTGGTTTAAATCCTACTTGTCAGATCGCTCTCAGTTTGTACGCGTTAATGACGACTCCTCTGTGCTCACTAAAGTCAGCTATGGAGTTCCGCAGGGTTCTGTGCTTGGACCAATTCTATTCACCTTATATATGCTTCCTTTAGGTAAGATTATCAGGAAGCACTCAATAAATTTTCATTGCTATGCAGATGATACCCAGCTATATTTATCAATGAAACCGGAAGAAACCAGTCAGTTAACTAGACTACAAGCATGTCTTCATGACATAAAGACCTGGATGACCTGCAATTTTCTGATGCTAAACTCGGACAAAACTGAAGTTATAGTAGTAGGCCCTAAACATCTTAGAAGGTCACTTTCTGATGACATAGCAGTTATGGATGGCATTGCGCTGGCCTCCAGCACCACTGTAAAGAATCTGGGAGTTATCTTTGACCAAGACATGTCCTTTCACTCCCATGTAAAACAAATTTCAAGGACTGCCTTTTTTCACCTACGTAATATCGCAAAAATCAGGCATATTTTGTCTCAAAATGATGCAGAAAAACTAGTCCATGCATTCGTAACTTCCAGGCTGGATTATTGCAATTCTTTACTATCAGGCTGCCCAAATTCGCTGCTGAATATTCTCCAGTTGCTCCAGAACGCTGCAGCACGTGTTCTGACAAAAACCAGGAAGCAAGATCATATTTCTCCAATACTCGCCACTTTGCACTGGCTCCCTGTAAAGTTTAGAATAGAGTTTAAAATTCTCCTCCTTACTTACAAAGCCATAAATGGCCAGGCACCTTCTTATCTTAAAGAGCTCATAGTACCTTATTGCCCTACTCGAACACTGCGTTCCCAGAATGCAGGTCTACTTATGGTTCCTAAAGTCTCAAAAAGCAGAACAGGAGTCAGAGCATTTAGCTATCAAGCTCCTCTCCTGTGGAACCATCTTCCAGACAGTGTCTGCCTCCCTTTGTCCGGGAGGCAGACACTGTCTCTACATTTAAGAGTAGGCTTAAAACTTTCCTTTTTGATAAAGCTTATAGTTAGGGCTGGCTCAGGCTTGTCCTGGACCAGCCCCTAGTTATGCTGCTATAGGATTAGACTGTTGGGGGACATCCAAAGATACACCGAGCTCCTCCGTCCTTCTGTCCTTCTCCATCCGCACGCTCTCATGTCCTACCACGGCGTGTTACTAACTTAGCTCCTTCCCCGGAGTCTCTGTGCTTTGTCGTCTTGCAGGTTCCCATGGACAGTGGCTGAATCTGGATTGTGGATTTCAGCTGCGTCTCCTGCCTTGGCCCTGCCTGACATCCACTGCAACTGCTACTGCTGTTATTACATCCACTGTCACTGTTACTGTGACTGCATGTCTGTCTCTCTGTCTCTGTCTCTCTCTCTCTCTCTCTCTTTCTCTGACTGCTTTTCTTTCTGTCTGTCTGTCTGTCTGTCTGTCTGTCTGTCTGTCTGTCTGTCTGTCTGTCTCACTCTCTCTCTCTTGCTCTTCCTCTCTCACCCAACCGGTCGAGGCAGATGGCTGCCCACCCAGAGTCTGGTTCTGCTCGAGGTTTCTGCCTGTTAAAAGGAAGTTTTTCCTCGCCACTGTCGCCAAGTGCTTGCTCATGGGGGAATTGTTGGTTTCTTTGTAGATAAAAGAGCTTGGTCTGTACCAGCTCTATATGGAAAGTGTCCTGAGACAACTTCTGTTGTGATTTGGCGCTATACAAATAAAATTGAATTGAATTGAATGTTCTGAAATCTTGCAATCAAGAAAGTATACTGACTCCTCTGTGAAATTTGCAGACACTAGTCCTTTCCAACAAACACAAGCTGTGTGCAATCTACTGGGTACTTGGCAATCTATCACAGGCTGTCAAACGCCTGTGACACGGAGACTGACAACATACCTCCAGTCCATCAACCATTCTCGACTAAGCTCCGAGGTAAATCCACATTTATTGCACCTAGAAATAGGAATGCCTCCATAGAAATATATTGTCGGCTTGTCGAGAGTGATATGTCCAAAGTGTTCCATAATAAACGTGAATATAAAGTGCATGACAACCTAACTAAGGAAGAGAGAGAAGCTTGGGATGCACTAAAAAGAGACAATACAGTGGTTATAAAACCAGTGGACAAAGGTGGAGCAGTGGTAGTGTTGGACGTTAAAAGCTATGAGACTGAGATTAAATGCCAGTTGGATAATCCTCTTTTAGAGACTGAGTTCCAACCCGACTGAGATGTTTAAAAATGAGATACACGATGTCCTTCTGTGTCTTCTAGATAATGGAGAGATAAATAAAAATGACTTTGATTTCATGAAAGTTGACCACCCGATTACACCGGTCATCTACACTTTGCCAAAGATCCATAAAGACAATCAGAAACCTCCAGGGAGGCCAATTATTGTAGGGATTGGATCTCTCACAGAGAAGAATCTCCACTTTTATAGACTCTTTGTTAAAACTGCATGTCTCTGCTCTCCCTTCATTTGTTAAAACTCTATGGACATGATTAAAGCGTTAAAAAAAGTAAAATCACCATCCGATGACATTATGTTGGCTACTTTCTATGTGGAGTCCCTGTATACCAACCTACCGCATGATGGAGGCATCGAGGCGGTTGATTTCTTTTTAAGGGACACACATTCTAACATGATTCCCAGTGTTGACTGTATTGAGATTAGCTGAAATTGTGCTAACAAAGAACTTTTTTATGTTTAAAAATGACTTCTTACAGATTAAAGGCACTGCAATGGGTAGCACTATGGCACCCAATTACGCTATTTATTTGTGGGCCTCTTCGAGAAAATGTTCGTACTGAACAAACAATGGAGCAATAGCAATTTCTCAGATTGAGAGGAAGATGAAGAACTAGAACTTGCGACCTGTAGACCAAACACCGACATGGAAGGGCGAAGGAATAATCCGGCAAGGAGGTAAGGTCTGCATGCCTCTTAAATACTCTTCAGACAATCAGGAAGTGTGCTTCAGGTGAGCACCTGGAGGCGGCAGGTAAGGGGATGCCCAGCCGTGGAAACAGGGGTGCACAGACAGACACACACACAGGGAAAAGGGGAGGAGACACAAAAGGAGAGACAGAAAGGCAGGATCCTAACAGATTCAACGCTTCAGAGAAAGGGACTATGCAGAGTCCTGGATCCAATGTGCCTTTGATCGATTCAAAAATATGGATCAAGAGGAATGCCTGAGCAGAAAAAAAAACAGGCCAGAATAGATAACAGACAAAACATTGGCCTATTTTGAGTTCTGATCCTACTCTGAGGGATGCGGCATTTAGACAGCCTCCTCATTTCACCTATAAGCGCTCACCAAATATTTCTAATCTGATCGTCAGAGCAAACCAACCACTGGACAAGCCCCCACAGTTTTTCCCTCCATTACCTGACGGAAATTACAGGTGCGCACACTGCGCGCAATGCAATTTCACTCATAAATGCAATACATATTGCCATCCGCACACAGGAAAGATGCTCAAAATAAAAGGGGTCATTTCGTGTAACACTAAGAACGTAATTTACATGATAAAGTGCCCTTGCGGTATTGCTTTTATTGGTAAGACCACACACTGCATTAAATCACGCATTGCAGAACACAGGAGCAGTATAAGATTAAATGACCAACAAAACCCGGTAGCGGTCCATTTTAATGCGTTGAAACACAATCTGTCTACCTTAAGATATATCGGTATTGAACATGTTCCTACTCCTAGACGTGGAGGAGACATAGATAATCTTCTCCTTAGAAGGGAGGCATTTTATATATATGCTAAATACCCTGTCTCCTAAGGGCCTTAACATGGAGTTTGACCTCAAACCTCTCCTTTGATTGCTTATGCCTGATAAATCCAAAAGGTCACATCTGTTTTGGTCTGTATGTGAGTGTATCAATTTGTATTGTGAGTTAAAAATCTTTTCTGATTATTTGATATATATGTCTGAAGATTCTTATGGCTTTATGCAATGTATACAAGCCAGTGCCTTCGGGCGGAAGTTATGCCAACTGTCAACTTTTGGGGCGCTCTGTTTTCTGGACAGGTGTCGTGATTGGGGCCATGTGATATAAACTGACTCATTCATTGTTTCAATGCCTGATGAAGATCCCACGGGATCGAAAGTTGCCTTTTTGAGTAAATAAATTTTGGAGCATATACAGTGTGCAGACCACCTTCTTCTAATATCTGTTATATTGTCTAGCACCTGTAGATTACTTGCATGGATGTGCGCACTTTGCTTTCTTTTTTAAACTTGCAGACACTGACAATTCCACTACATTTTCTAAGTTAATCAAAAGTTCATCCCCCTCAGAAATGTGAAGACAATCAGTAGTGGCAGGAGTCGGACAATTTTCCAATTTTCATTGGCATTATTTATAGGTATTATTCTCCTGGTAGAAAAATTCTTTGTTATGAGCTGGGGTTGGTTTGTTCTGTGTGAATATGTATACCGAAACTGTTTAATAGCCACATTCAGGGTTTCAAGTGAGAGGTATCCCTTTCATATCAGTGCTCTCAAGCACAAGGCCAGTTCAGCTGGAACTAGACCCTCTAGATGGTCATGCAAAATGTCTGGTGGGTAACCATCAACAACATGAAAATGTTGCAAGCTTTCAGTAAGTGGACACCTTCGTTTTACACCATGTTGTAAAGCCTTGGTTGAATCTTGCAATACATCTGGCACATGTCTGTCATGATTCTTCTTTGTTCTTGGTTGGCATGAGCCAGTGCGTACTTCCTTGTGTTGTATTTCCTCCCCTATGACCATGCAGAATCAACACAACTGACTAACCACAAAGTTCTCAAAGAACCCTCCCAAAGAATGGACTGCTAAATTGTCTCCTGCAACAAATAACACAATGCCTTTTACACTGGCTCCTAACTGTTCAATAAAAACACTATGTTGCTCAAGAGAAACAAGGTCCTGAGAGGAGGAAGAGGGCGAAGAATTTCACCATAGCCATAGTTTTTGATGTTGCTGACCTTGCAAAGCAGAGCAAGCTGAATGGAATGAAGGGAGGAGCAATATTTAGGGTGCAGATTGCCAAGTACCCAGTAGATTGCACACAGCTTGTGTTTGTTTTTGGAGGCTCCCAAGGGGTTAGCCACCTCAAAATCATCTATGTGCAAACAGAGCAGTGCTGCACTTTTCCTTTGTCAAAAAAGAATTGTCTGAAAATGGGAACCATCCCTGCAAGACTTGTATCTCTCTGACAAATTTGTTTCAGGTGGCATGGCCGTATCTAAAATCTTTTTATTGTTTAGCAATGTCTGTAGCATTTTTAGTATGGGGACATACACAACTGTCTGTGTGTTCTTTAGGACAAACGCAGCAGGCAATATCACAGGGAATTCTCTTAAAATGCATGATGTTCACTTGCTAGCAGTTGACAATGATCCCCCTGTAGAAGTGAATTACAGGAATGCATTATTCTCAGTAAACACTGTCACTATCTCACTCGCTAAAGAGTCATCATGCTGATTCAGTATTCTTCAAATTGAAGAATGTAACAATGACTGTGACAGCAAAGAAATTTGGTTGATCTGATCATTGATCTCTTGCAGGGCAGTTCCAGAGATGTTAAGAATTGATGTCATTTTCAAAAAATGTAATAAAATATGTTCCAACTGACTCTCAAAGTCTTCCACATCTTTGTTGCCTCAGTAACTTCGAAATCACCATCATCAGCCTCAGGGACAATTTCCTCAGGTTGATCATTCAGATTAGGAGGAGGTTCCTCAAGCACATTCTCTGAAACTATTTCAGGTTTGAAAGCAGTCTTTTTGTGCATTTGATGTTCTTTGCTTTTGTGTGCATTAAGGTGGAATACACATTGCTCTGAAAGTTACAGCCTTGATATGGACAAGTAACCTTTTGCTTTAGCTTCAGATGTCTTCGCAAAAGAGTGAAAAATCTGGGTATCGTGTAAACTATTCTCTGGAAAAATGTATTACAACAGATGTAGTTTCTGACAGAATCACAGTCAAAATAGACCAATATTTAGATGAATGAAATTACAGTATTTATGCCTATTCTTTTAAAAGTAATCAGTTTTCACAAAATTGGCACATTTCAATTAAACAAAACTAAGTTCACATGACCTGCAATTAATCTATCACATCACATAACTCAACTTTGACAAGTTACTTCCGAATTTGTATGGAAAACTCAATGATATTCAGGGATGCCAACAGGCTGGGGGTTAAACTAAAGTACACGTCTACAGTTGTCTTTTTTGCCCTCTCGCCCAAGTCATCTTTGAAAAAGACGGTGCAGGCTAGATAACTAGCTAGGTTTTGAACTAAGGGTCCTTGCTAGCCACATTACAACAGTATGATCATATGTCGTCAGCAATATAAGTTATTCCTAGGAAGTAAGCACATAAACCTGGCGTTGAATTTCTACAAGACAGCATGGAATTATTTACTCACCAAATCAACATAGCAAGCACAAGAATCGTGTAAATGCAGACAACAACTACCACTGCCATTGAGACGAAGTCCATATTGGGAATGTCCTGGCATAGGGTAAGGTGTCAGGTAGAGACAGAGTGATCTGCGTTTGTGAATGTTGAAAAAAGATACATACACTAAAAAAAGCACAACTTCGAAGTACTGTGTTTGCTCAAGTGAACCCAACTCAAGTGCACTGAATTTGACAGCTTTTTTGATCCCTAAGTACAAGTACTTTATTTAGTATTAGTGTCAATAATAAACTGACAAAAATTGAGATAGTTTAACTCAGTATTTGGAATTAAACTTGATGTTACTATTTACAGTGTGCATCTGAAAACCCTCTGGGGTCTTGGCCACTTTTTTCAGTGTACTGTTACATCGAATTTCTTACCATTTAAAAAACTGGTACCAGTAAAAACTGGTAAATTCAGTACTGTAAGATACAAGCAAGTAATTGATCAACAACCAGGGTTATTTGAACATAATATTGCTACAAATGTGTAGTGATATTATAGTTAGAAGACTGCACAGAGGCAGAACTATTTACATTTCTACCCTGTAGAGTATGCTAATTTTTTCAGTGAGAGATCTTGAGACCTTTTCCTCCCAACCAAGTAGTTTTGGTGCATAAATCTTAAATCTTTTTGAGAGTGTATAATGTCAGAGGCATACCGTTTAGGCAAACGCAACAGAACAACAAACAGAATAAAGCCTATTTTCTGTATGTGTAATGTGCACACAGCACAATGCTCTCCAATTAGTCTCTGAAGAGTGCTTTCGTGCTGCACTAGATTTGTAAAGGCTACAGAAACAGTCATATTTGTGACAGCTATCCACCATTTTGTGACACTTATTGGGATCTGGTAAGAGCATGTGTGGTTCTTAGGAGATATTGAGGACACTTACTGATACCAATAACTGCTTTAATATTAATAAAATGTATTTAGATGTATTAATAATAACAGGGCACCACCCTGAGAGCAGGGACCAATAACTAACCATGGGGGGGTTGAATCTGAGCACTGATCCTCACAACCAGCAATTACTGCAACATATATGCACAATAATCACAGGCAACTGCTCTTTAAATATACAATAGTGGTTATTTCACTTCAGCAAAACTGATCAACAGTAAACAACCAACATTGTCTGACCACAACTATAACACAGGTAGCCATAACTCAAGCAGCATTAACAAATGTGAAGACAACACGAAAGCATGTTGCGTGTGTATGCATGTGTGTGCGTGTGTGCGTGCGTGCGTGCGTGCGTGCGTGCGTGCGTGCGTGCGTGCGTGCATGTGTATGAAAGAGAGCTTCTAAGGGGGAGAAGCACGAGAGAAGGAGAGGTCTTCATCACTGGTTACGTCACACAAGGTCAAGACTGCAAGATGATAAATACGTATGAGAAGCACAATGGAGGATGTTGAAACCAGTGGCAGAGGCAGGGAAAAGGCAAACCACGGTCAAATGATTTGGGAGTTGGAAGCAGGACACAGGCAGAGTGAAGTCCAGTTAGCCCCAAATGGACATTTATTGATAATTCTCTTTTCCTTTCAAGTTTCTTTTCTTTAATTTTCAGTTTACAGAAAATTAGTATGCGTGTGTGCTGTAACAACAAAAGAACCAAAAATATCCATCAGAAATAATATATATCAGTTAGCTACCATGGCAGCATTAACATAAAATAATTTACCAAGAAAAATCAATATATTGCAAATAGATATTTACATTTTAAATACTTCCGGTTACCGGCATAGTGCCCACATTATTGCTGCTTGTAACACAAATGATACTCGCGGTAGTGCTGTGCTTGCGGCTACTTCAAACTGCACACAGATGTCGGATATACAGCCCATCATCAAAGGCAGGAGGAACATTTAAGAGACGCACACAGGATTATTTTCGCAGGCCAGGAGATTGGAGAAGTGTTTGGATTTCAGGCAAACAATCCGGGTGCATAAAACGGTTGCGCGTTACACCCAGGTACGTTATATTGCGTTTCTAATCAGCTGATCATCATCAGGTGTGTGCATTATGCTGCATGAGTGGTGGCCTGGAGTGCGTTTGGGTCAGGGAATGTGAAAGCAGCGCAATGGTGTGGGCTGGTTAACCAGGAAGTGAGTGAGGATTTTTAAGCAGGACACAGGCAGAGTGAAGTCCAGTTAGCCACAAATGGGTATTTTGTACAGTTGTGTTTGCATGTGTCTGATAACAAGATGGTGGCAAGCAAAGCTGGGTTAAATTACCACGATCTGTACCTTTTAGGTGTGTCTGTGAATGCCTGTGCATGTGATGTCCATGTGTGGGTTGGTAAAAGACAGAGAGGGAAAGCCACTAAAAGCAAAGCAGAAACGACCCTAATTGCCACAGAAAGACACAATAACAGTCTCTTTCTCACACCGAAACCCAGCATGCAACCTCAACTCAGAGTTTGTCAGCCGTGTCACTGGTCTTTTATCTGATAAAGTGCAGCTTTACTGCAGTGGGATAAAACAAACACAAAACAAAGCAAACCATATCAGTATAACATACTAAACACACAGACGCACACAGCAAGAACATTTCACAAAATACAGTAAAGTTTAGAAATATCATTTGTGTGTTATCATTCTCTGCCCAGACAAAAGCCCTTTACTTGAGATCACTTCAGAAGCAATTAGCTATTTAGTCCGTCCAGTCCATCCAGCATTTCTTCAAGCTCAGACAGTGTCCGTGTCATTGTGCTGCTTTGTTTACAGTTTAATAAAGAGCAGAGAGTCGACTTAATTAAAAGAGAGTGGGTCATAGAAGTTATCCTTCTCTTTCTTGAAGAAACAGTTCATCTTTATCCTTATTCTGCAGGCAAATTTTAATTGGTGGATATACAGCCAGTCTATTTCATGAGTCCATAACTCATCCATAATCAAAATTGGCTTTATTGGCCAAGTATTTGTATACATACAGAGAATCTGACTGAGGTTTAAACATTGCAATCAATACTCAGTACTTGCATAGAAAAAAAGAGAAAGAGAACTTGCTCAACAAGGACAAATAAGACAATAAAGTAAACAATGAACAATATACGCAGTGAAATTTACAATGTGCAGGTATATATGTTGACAGTGACAGTGAGTACAGTGGCTGTGGCTCAGGCGGTAGAGCGGTCGTCTACCAATCAGTAGGAAGTATCCTTGGGCAAGATACTGAACCCCAAAAACTGCCCCCGATGCTGTGCCATCGCTTTGGACAAAATCGTCTGCCAAATGACTAATTGTAATTGTAAGTACTGAATGTACATGTTAAGAATTGTGTATTATTGGATGATAAATGGCCAGTCAGTGGATGTTTTGGTGTCAGAGGGTTAGCGACACTGTATGACTACTTAATTTTCATCAGGGTGACAGCTTGTGAGAAGAAACTGTATTTGTGTCTGGTCATTTTGGCTTTCAGTGATCTGTAGCACCTATGGAAAAAGTTGTGTGCAGGGTGTGAGGAGTCTGCAGTGATGGGTCCTGCACATTTCCTCAGTCTGAAGATGTGTAACTCCTGAATGGAGGGCGGGTTGGCACCAATAATTTTCTCAGCAGTCCTTAAAGCCCATTGTAGTCTGTTCTGATCCTGTTTGGTGGTAGACTCAAACCAATGATAGATATGCATAGAATAGACTTGATTATTCCTGTCTAGAACTGGATTGGCAGCTTTTGAGACAGATTGAACTTCCTGAGTTGACGCAGGAAGTACATCCTCTTTTGTGCCATTTTAATGATTGAGACTATGTTTATATTCAGCTCCAGCTTGTTATGACTGCACCAGAGGACCAGCTGTTCAACCTCCTGTCTGTATGCAGACTCATCACTGTCTCGGATGAGGCTATAACCATTGTGTCCCATATTATGAAGCTTTTTCAATAAGTTACATACGTCTATGAGTTCCATAAAACATGTTTTTGAAGCTGTTTGCTAGAAATAGCTTTTAGGAAAAGATTCTCACCTCCCTCTGTTCCTGTCCCTTTCAGAATGCGCTATTTCTGGTTTCTGTACCTTTAAATGTAAATGAGCTGCTGCTCATGCATATGTCCCACCCATAAACTGTTACCGTGGTAATGGGGAGAGCGCTGACATGTGAAGGTAGCAGACATGGCGGCAATGAACAGACTGAGTTCTTCAATAGTTCAACCATACATCCTGAAGGAGGGGAGGCTCCTACAGAACCTCAGAATTCAGCAGGATGCTTCTGAATGGTTAGTCCAAAAATGTATAGCTCTCACTCAGATTTTTGGACCAAGGCAATGCTAAGTTGTTTTGAGGAGTAAGAACGAGATATATTTGCAAGTTACCAACAGTTGGCAGATTTATTACAATTTAACAAACAACAACTGTTAGAAAAGTACAGTACAAAATAGACCATCAAAACCCCAAATATAAAAAAAATTGAGCTCTTGCATGAAAAGTATCAAAATAAAGAATAATGTTCTTGATGTGTTTTTAAAGTTCTCTTCAGTTGTGTGCTTTGTGTCACTCTTTGTTAGTGTCTTTTATATTCTACCCGGATAGGATAAATGTGTATAGTGGTAATTTCCCTTATCTGGAAATCCTATTGAATCAACCAAGTCGAGTCCTCCAAGTGAAGGGTGAGACAGCTGGCCACACTGCTTCAGACGTCCACCTCAATAAGTTCCCGCTGGGCCCGGCTCGCCATCTCGTTCAACAGAAGCTTGTTTAAAGCATGCAGATACAGCTGCACATACAGTACAGAGCACATTAATGTAAATCACCATAAAGTGCCTCTATCTTACTTCTATGTGAATGAATGAGATCTCATCAATTTCAGTAATCCATGTTCTTAGCTGCTTTTATACTGATATTAACCTTATTTTGCATTAAGGCTCCTCAGTGCTCTTCTGAGAGTATTTTACTCAAAATGAATTATTCTGCATGTCATACTCAACATAAAATATATTCTTCTTTCAGGAATTGAGTAATGATTAGACAATTTAACAGCAATTCTTTTAACAACACTTCATATCATGAACTTACCCAATAAAACACATATAAACATATCAAACACACTACTTCAAAACACTCACTATTTAATAATTATTCCAACTGGTTTTAACTCATTCCTTCTTTTAACTCAATACACACAGACATCAGTCAGCTACAAGCTAGTGGTTTGCTATACTATTAGCTCAAATGGTCACTCAACTCACCAGAGCATTAATCGGAGTAAACACAACCAGTAGCTTATTATCACCCTCCAAACTCGCCTCTTCAGCTAATCAGGTCGTATTTCTTTTTTTACTTTGCTACCACAATTTCTCTTCATGGTTTAGCTTCCACTACTTCCCTCCTTCCTATGTGAAGTCTGCCCAGCAACAGGTCTGCTCAGGGGAGCTGCGCAGTAGATTAAGCAGACCGGTATATAGGGAGTTAACCCTATAAGGCCCATACAGGTTTATGCAGGCTACAAATGTCTTTCTGTTTTTTTTCTCTTCAATTTGAGCGCCCTCTGTACAGCGGGCAGCGTGAGATACACGCAGCTCAGATGGTCAATGCTCATGCTAGGAAGCAACAATCCTAACTTATAGCATACCAGAATGACGGGGAGAAACTCAGCTAAAAGCCTCTACCAAGCATTGCCACCCAAACAAAACATAATTCATACAGCAAGAAATTATATGTGCGTGTAACGAAAACACAAAAATAGTGTATGTCCACTTCAGTGCATCTGCTAATTTCACTATGTCATGCAAACCACACAAGTGTGGTATCATATGAAAGCAGAGAGTCTGAAGATCCTGGTTGTTTCCACATAGAGGAGAGGGTTTCTAGAGTGGGGGGAGCACTCTTCATGCAATATATTATCCCTGGGATTACTTCCTTCTGGATCACAATTGGTGTTTCTATGGTGAACTTGGGTGCTGCCCCTCGATTCTCTTGACTCATCACTGATTGTGTCGATCATCAAATTCAACCACTGGGTTGCTGAGAAATTGACCAGTTTAACTGCGCTGTTATTTTCAGTGTTCCGTCTCATTTACACATGAATAGGCATAGCGCTCACAGAGGACACTGCTGACCAGCACTACAGGCCATTCACCTCAGGCTGAGAAAAAGTAACTAGCGAGAGCACGTACATTCAAATCTAAAACGTGGGTGCTATTATTGTTTGCAAATACTGGTATGCAAGGTTTCTTATTTCTTTAGCTTTATACATATATGAATCATCTTTATGGAAATTGTGCAATAATGCAGTCAGAGCCTGATAACATATACTGCCAGGAGTTGCCACAGGTCACATTATAACTTTACCTACACTTATGATTGCAGTGTGTGATTGCAGATAACATGCCACTGCAGATACTCACCTTATGTCATGCATAATAGGTTACAAGATGGCTGCCGCAGCTGGATGAAAGTCCTCCATGCATGATCAACCACCCAGGTTTAGAACCTGCTTGCACTGTTACAGTATAAATTCATGAACTAAAGGCTGCAACAGCTCACTGCTACACTTCATCAACAGCAGGTAACTGTAATGATGCACTGGCCTATATAAAAAGGGAGAAGTGACATCAACTTTATCTTACATGTATAGCAATGCCAACAGCAACATACAGCTTAAAAAAGGATCACTCATTAATAAACTCCAAGAGAAGAAACTCATTGCCCAGAGTGGTTGGCTTGGAGTGTAAATTCTGCTATGATGTAGCATAGTCTCAACGATGCACTCCTTTTGCTCTGGGCTTTGGTAACATAATCCAGTTTAAAAAACATTTCCAAATGCATTATTTTCACAAATTCCCGAAGCTTAGGCCCAGTGGAGGGTCTGTGTATGTGTCACTTAACTGACTGGGTCGCTGGGTTTGCATGTGGAGACCATGCTGATTGGCAACTAGAAGTTAGTGGTTAATTATTTGTATACTTACATGTCCCTCGTCTGCAGGTATTCCAGCCTCCTGCACCCTAACCCAGCCTTGAAGTAGTTAGCACACACCAACAGTTTTTTACCAACTGTAGTGGGGACGTTGCCTTCAAAAATGAATTCCATCCACGGCGCTCTTCTGTCCTCTGTGACCGGGAGCTGATAGTGCTCGTCTTTACAGCCGACAACAGAACACTGCGTGTGGCACCTCGACATGATCATTCCTAACACAGTGCTTTCGATAACGAAATGGCGGATCTTTGAGAAGGTAGTGCTGATGGGAGGGGAGATGGGGGGGGGGGGCTGGTGGGTGGGTTCAGAAATCTGTATCTCACTCAAAAAAGCATGGACTGTCTTATTTCACACTTTATATGTGTATGACAGCACCAGAGACCCAAAATAACACCCCAAATTCCAGAAAAAGTGACTGTTCTCCTGAGGTGCAGTCTCAGTCTTCAGAGGGAAAAGAGCAGGTGGGGCAGTACACATCCCTGAGGGACTCCAGTGCTGATGGTCCTGCTGCTTCCTGTGTGTCAGGAAGTTTGTGATCCATTGATAGGTGGAGGCCACGCTGATAAAGGGCTGTTAGCTGAAAAGCTGTCCTCAAGCTTTTTAGTGCAACAACTATTTACTACTTTAATGTCCTGTCTGTGTTTCTGGTGTGGTTAAACAGTATTTTGGCCCCATTTCTGTAGGCCTCTTCCTTAGCCTGGCAAAGTTGCCGAAGTCTAGCCATGAACCATGGCTTATTGCTGTTGTATGTGCAGAAGGTTTTAGTTGGCACACACAAGTCCTCACAAAAACTACTCTAAGATGTCACAGTGTCAGTGAGTTCATCCAGATCTATTGCAGCAGCCTCAAAAACAGACCAATCAGTACAGTCAAAGCAGGCCTGTAGTTCCACCTTGGCGTCAGTGGTCCATCTTTTCAGTCCTAGCTATAAGCTTAGCAGATTTCTATTTTTGCCTGTAGGTTGGAAGAAGTTGGACCAAGACTGCACAGGGGACAGAGTGATATGCATAGAGGAAGTTACTGTCACTGAGGCTACTGAAAGTGCAAACATTTGATGTAGCATCGTGTAGCATCTTACGGAAAGGCAAGGTGGAGTGGGGAGCGTTGATTCTTATATCTTTGATCACGTTATGGCCATGTCATGGAGATTCCCCTGAGTTCTGATTGGTCTCTTCTAATGGGAAACCAGGATTTGCCTTCAAACCGAATCTCCTACTCAGGAGCGATTTATTTGCAAGGTCTGATGGAATTTTGGTGCTATTCCTTCGTTCTTTGTTCTGAGTCATTTTTTAGGCTTTAATTTGTGGACCTGTGGACTTTCGTTAAGGCTCTTGGTTTTATATGCTGTCCTGTCTTTGTTCATCCATGTGGTGAGGTCCCAACACACTCATTGGCTCAGCTCTGTACTCTTGGTTCATTAACATCTTATTATTAGACCTGTTGTAGTGGGTCCCGGCTAGGATCTCTCTGCTGACAGATATATAGATAATCTTCTGATAGGAGTGCTGGAAATATAAGACAGAAATCAGCAAAGCAGGACAACTGTTGCTCATTCTCCATTCATCTGGATTATTTTTATTTTGACCTTCATTTTAACCTTTTTACTGCAATCATGAATTATTTCTGTTATTTTGTCTGCATTATAGCACTGGTATTAACATTTGGATAACATTCACATTAAATGTCTATTTTTTTCATATTTTCAAGAATTATGTGTATCAAAATTTGTATCAAACCAAAGATAAACATCCATCCATCCATCCATCCATCCATTTTCTCCTGCTTATCCGGGGCCGGGTCGCGGGGGGAGCAGTCTGAGCAGGGACGCCCAGACTTCCCTCTCCCCAGACACTTCCCCCAGCTCTTCCGGGGGGATCCCGAGGCGTTCCCAGGCCAGCCGAGTGACATAGTCACCCCAGCGTGTCCTGGGTCTTCCCTGGGGTCTCCTCCCGGTGGGACATGCCTGGAACACCTCCCTAGGGAGGCGTCCAGGGGGCATCCGATAAAGATGCCCAAGCCACCTCAGCTGACTCCTCTCGATGTGGAGGAGCAGCGACTCTACTCTGAGCTCCTCCCGGGTGACAGAGCTCCTCACCCTATCTCTAAGGGAGCGCCCCGCCACCCTGCGGAGGAAACTCATTTCAGCCGCTTGTATCCGGGACCTCGTTCTTTTGGTCATGACCCAAAGTTCATGACTATAGGTGAGGGTAGGAACGTAGATTGACCGGTAAATCGAGTGCTTCGCCTTTCGGCTCAGCTCCTTCTTCACCACGACAGACCGGTACAGCGACCGCACTACTGCAGCCGCTGCACCGATCCGCCTGTCAATCTCACACTCCATCCTTCCCTCACTCCTGAACAGGATCCCAAGATACTTAAACTCCTCCACTTGAGGCAGGAACTCTCCCCCAACCTGAAGGGAGCAAGCCACCTTTTTCCGGTCGAGAACCATGGCCTCAGACTTGGAGGTGCTGACTCTCATCCCAGCTGCTTCACACTCGGCTGCAAACCGCCCCAGTGCATGCTGAAGGTCCTGGCTCGAGGGAGCCAACAAGACAACACCATCTGCAAAAAGCAGAGACTAAATCTGGCGGCTCCCGAACCGAACCCCCTCCGGCCCCTGGCTGCACCTAGAAATTCCGGTGACAGGTGACAAAGGGCAGCCCTGCCGGAGTCCAGCATGCACCGGGAACAAGTCCGACTTACTGCTGGCAATGCGGACCAAGCTCCTGCTCCGGTTGTACAGGGACTGTACAGCCCTCAATAGAGGGCCTCCAACCCCATACTCCCGGAGCACCTCCCACAGAATGACGTGAGGGACACGGTCAAATGCCTTCTCCAAGTCCACAAAACACATGTGGACTGTTTGGGAGGGTATAGAGCTGGTCCAGTGTTCCACGGCCAGGACGAAAACCGCATTGTTCCTCCTGAATCCGAGGTTCGACTATCGGCCGGATTCTCCTCTCCAGTACCCTGGAATAGACTTTCCCAGGGAGGCTGAGGAGTGTGATCCCCCGATAGTTGGAACACACTCTCCGGTCCCCCTTTTTAAAAAGAGGGACCACCACCCCAGTCTGCCAGTCCAGAGGCACTGTCCCCGTCTGCCACGCGATGTTGCAGAGGCGTGTCAACCAAGATAAACCTACAATATCCAGAGACTTGAGGTACTCAGGGCGGATCTCATCCACCCCTGGTGCTTTGCCACCGAGGAGCTTGCGGACTACCTCAGTAACTTCAGCCCCGGTGATGGATGAATCGACCTCCAAGTCCCCAGTCTCTGCTTCCTCTACGGAAGACATGACAGTGGGATTGAGGAGATCCTCGAAGTATTCCTTCCACCGCCCGACAATATCCCCAGTCGAGGTCAACAGCTCCCCATCTCCACTGTAAATAGTGTTGACAGAAAGCTGCTTCCCCTTCCTGAGGAAGAGAATGGTTTGCCAGAATTTCTTCGAGGCCGACCGGTAGTCCTCCTCCATGGCCTCCCCGAACTCCTCCCAGACCCGAGTTTTTGCTTCTACAACCGCCCGAGCTGCTGCGCACTTGGCCTGCCGGTACCCATCAGCTGCCTCAGGAGTCCTATGAGCCAGCCAGGCCCGACAGGACTCCTTCTTCAGCTTGACAGTATCCCTTACTTCCGGTGTCCACCACCGGGTTCAGGGGTTACCGCCACGACAGGCACCGCCGACTTTACAGCCACAGCTACGGACAGCTACATCAACAATGGAAGTGGAGAACATGGTCCATTCGGACTCAATGTCTCCAACCTCCCTCGGAATCTGGTCAAAGCTCTCCCAGAGGTGGGAGTTGATAACCTCCCTGACAGCGGGTTCTGCCAGACGTTCCCAACAGACCCTCACAGTACGTTTGGGTCTGCCAAGTCTGTCCCGCTTCCTCCCCTGCCAGTGAATCCAACTCACCACCAGGTGGTGATCAGTTGACAGCTCAGCCCCTCTCTTTACCCGAGTGTCCAAGACATACCGCCGAAGGTCAGATGATACGACTACAAAGTCGATCACTGACCTCCGGCCTAGGGTGTCCTGGTGCCACGTGCACTGATGGACACCCTTATGCTTGAACAAGGTGTTTGTTATGGACAAACTGTGACTAAAAGATAAACATTTCCCTCTTTAATCATGTCATCTGTCTATCCATCATGTATGCACTTTAACACAGTAAGTACATTAAGTGCTCACTTAATATAACAGAATAAATCTCCCTTGCAGTTAACTATTTCACGTTTACACTATGTGAAGACAAAGTGAAATAATAAACATGGCTAACTCATAGTTTGCCACTTTAACCCGGGAACTTATCATTGTTTACAACTTACATGTGTGCCCTTCACCAAGGCTACAGCTGTAGCTGATCTTAACCTGCACATTAGCATTATCTTAAATATTTCATACACACAACTGATTTCCACACATAGAGCAAAAACCCACAAATGCCCAGGAGCTGAAACAAATGAAAATAACTGTTTGACTACAGCATCGGGCAGCATTTCCTCCACTACAATTGTCATGTACCGTGACACTTTATTTACACACTTAAGCTTAGCTTTTAGCTTATGGACCACCCATCACCAAGGATTCATATTAACTTATAAACATCTGGAGTCACATAAAAAGTGAATAACCAACCTGGAAATATACGACAGAAATCAGCGAAGCAGGACAACTGTTGCTCATTCTCCATTCATCCAGATTATGAACCCCGCTTCCACAATGCATTGCAAAGAGTCCCAGTGACGCTGCCGGTAGGTGCTGCCACCCAGTGTCCATTTCATGCAACAGCATGTCATTGTGTTTCTCCACAATTTCTTGTTCTGAATTAGACAGAATAAAATAATACCATAGCAATGAACTAAAAAGTGACTCTCAGAGGAAATGAAACAATTATAATAATATCTCAATAAAACACTTATTTTGTGAGTATCACATCTGCACCCTGACAAACAAAAATGGCTCCTGACATTTGTTACACCCCCCCCCAATTTTATTTTTTTTTTTTCCTTAATAAACTTGTGTGGTGACTGGCATGTAGTATGTGTAAGGCATGCACATTTGTGGCATGTAAGGAGCAGGTAGGACAAACTGTCTGGTTATGTGTGGCATGAAATGTAGGGAGGCTGAGGTAATCTGTGAAGAGATGGAATCTACATGGGTTTGTATTGAAGGCTGGCCCAGTGACTCATAAGTGAACACTGGTCTCGGTTTCCTCTCTCTGGCCGACCTCCTAACCTCTCTGTGTTCATCTTTTGCCGGCAAAGTCATTAGAAGCGGAGATCTCGATCTTTCCACCTGTACTTGTTCAGCATAGTCATTTTGTTCATTCTCTTCAGGCTGAGGTAGGTATACGACATCATGTTGTTCATTTATGTGTGATTCATCACCCACTAATTCCACTTCTCTCTCTTTTAGAGGGAGTTTTGTTTGTGCTCTCTTTCAGGTAGGTTTGTCTCATCCGTGTGTGTAACTTCGCTTTCAGGCAAATTTGTCTCATCTGTGTGTGTATTGTCTCTTTCAGGTTTCTCTCGTCCATCCAGTAGGTATGTGTCCATAGGTTTGGTTCCTCTCATTGGTAATTTGTTTGACTGTTCTTTGTGAATCACGGTCAGGTCCTTTGGAGTCCGAACAGGCACTGTTGCAGGAGGAAACTGCTTTGACACCAACCTTTGCCCTCCCTCTGAGGTTGTTGGTCTGTCACATCCAGACTGATCATTTTCTATACTGACTACAGGTGTTCTCAACCAATAATCTCCTGTCCATTCATCTTCATCGTCAGTGTCTGGTATCAATGTCAGCAGAGCCTGCCCTCTGTTGGGGTCGTTTTTGTCTCTGAGGCAGTGTTACAACCGTGTCAGCTGACTGTGCTGGGCCCTCTGTGCTGAGTCATTGACTAAAAGTAGCAAGTTTCTGTGTATGGTTCTGTTTCTCGCATTTGGGTCTCCCTCAGGGTGAATGACATATACAGGATTGTCAGAGATTTGTTCCTTCACCACATAAATCTTCTTCTCCCAGTATGAGCGGAGTTTACTGGGTCCACCTTGCTCATCCATGTTCCGAACCAGCACTCGATCTCCTGGTTTGAGGACCACTCCCCTCGCCTTTTGATCATAGTAGGACTTGTTCTTTGCACTTGACGACAAGCTGGTTTTGTTTGCGATCTTGTACGCTTCTGTCAACCTCTTTGACCATTTCTCCACATAACCTTTGTGTGTCACTGATCTGTTGTTTTCCAATAATCTGAACAGGAGATCCACAGGGAGACGGGTGTGTTGTCCATACAGCAGGTAATGAGGTGAGTATCCGGTGAACTTGTGACGAATGCAGATATATGAGTGTATCATTTGTGGTAAATGTTTCTTCCATCTCTCCGTTTCCCTGTCTGTCAGTGTCCCTAACATTTGCAACAGTGTGTGGTTGAACCGCTCAGCAGGGTTACATTGCGGGTGGTAGGGGGATGTTCTTGAGTGTCCAACCCCTGACAGCTGTCCAAGGGTGCGGAAAAGGTCGTTCTTGAAGTCGTGTCCTTGGTCATGGTGAAGACGATTTGGATAACCAAGATGAGGTATGTAGTCATTGTACATTCGTTCAGCTGCAGTTTGTCCTGATTTGTTTTTAGTTAGGTAAGCCTGAGCAAATCTGGTAAAATGGTCGATTACTACCAGAATGTACTGAAAGCCTCCTTTGCTCTTCTCCAGATGTAAGTAGTCGATGCAGACCAGATCGAGAGGGGAAGCAGAGGTCAGGTCCCCCCTTGGTGCACAAACATGTGTCGAGGGTTTCTTTTGTTTCATGCAACTGCATTTTCTTGTGACATAATCCGGTTAATAACTGTTTTCTTTCTGATGTCCGGCGGTACAGAACTCCATGACTCCACTCATGAAGGAGCTTGCAGGCGAGCCCACCCACTGTCCTTCCAACCTCACTAGTGAGAACATTATTGGTCTCTTTCAGCCTTATTATTTCTCCTATTCCAGGGTCATCTCGTTGGGCTTTCGACAGTTCTTCGAGGCTTATTTCAAGCAAAAGTGAGTGAGGTTGTGGCATTACATCAGCAGAGGAGGTGTAAAGTGCAGCTATCGATGCCACATCTTTCTTCTAGGCTGCCCTACTCCTTCCCAGGTTGCATGCAGCACGTCCTGAGAGAGCTACTCAGTGCATGTTGCTCCATAGTTGTCAATATCAAGTGGGATGCATGAAAGCATATTGGCATTGATATTGTTTTTTCCAGGTCAGTATTTTATATTGAAGCGGAACTCTGACAATTCTCCAACGCAGCGATGTCCTGCATTGTGTACTGTGTTGAGTTTTGTGGTGCTTATGATGTAAGTGGATTATTATCAGTGTAGATGGTAAAATGTGGAGCGTGAAAGAGAGTCTCTGAATTTCTGGGGGGTTGGTCAGCCTTTCCAAGGTGCTTTGGTGATCAGCCTTCCACTCAATGGGTGTTTTGGACGGGAGTTGGGGACCTTTGGAATGCAGTGACGTGGAAGGAGTTGGGCCACTCATACAGTGGTTTCGCTATTTTAGCAAAGTCCTGTATGTAGGAACGGTAATAACTCAGGAAGTCGAGGACCTGTCGGAGGTCACCAACTGGTATTTTGGATATTTTTGGTTTTTAAAGCCAGCACCACGTCGAGGTCTTTGGGGTCAACTCGAACTCCCTCGGCAGACACCAAGCGTTCAACATAGCGAACCTCCTACTGGAACATCTCACATTTCTCTGCCCATAGCTTCACCCCATGGTGCTGCAGTGGTTGGAGAACCTTGCGAACCACCTCCACGTGGTCAATGAAGGATCTGGAGTAGCACAATAGGTCATCCAGGTACGGAATGCAGCACTCATCTCGCAGGGAGCCCAACATCTCCTCCATGCTCCCCTGGAAAGCCGCAGGTGCATTAGAAAGTCCAAATGGGGTCCTTATCCACTCGTAAAGCCCCCAGGGAGTGATGAAGGCGGTGAGATGGTGCAACCCTTCTGCTACAAATCCCTGGTGGTAAGCTTTACCTTGGTTAAGTATGCTGAACATTGAATACCCACACAGCATATCTGTCAAATCCTGTATTCGCGGCAGTGGATGCCTGTCATGTACAGTTTTTTGGTTTAGGAGGCGATAATCTATACAGAGGCATAAAGTGCCGTCCTTCCGCGCACACACCACTGGGGCAGAATAGGCTGACTTAGATTTCACTATCTGTCCCTTTACAATAAGATCTTGAATGTATTCCTTTACGTCTTTAAATAGTGGTTTGGGAATGGATGTGTACGCTCTCTGCACAGGGACATTGTCTGTAATAGCTACCCACCCGTCATATGGAATTAGACCACCATTTGCTGCAATGATCTTCAGTTCCTCCTTCCCTAAGATCTCAGAAAATGGGTGAATGCTGAGGTCAGCTAGATATTCATCTTTCCAGGCACGGCTGACTATACTGACTTGTAACCCCGAGTCGAGCAATGAGGTGACTGCTAAGCCATTTAGGTAGCTCTGAACTAGGGCCTTTTTACCAATCAGGCCAGAAACAGCTCTAGCTTTAGCTACATGTGGTAGTTGGGGAGGGGGCTGAGCTACATGGGTGCAGTGACATTGTGTGCTTGTCATTCCAGGGGTCGAGGGTGAGGAGGAGCGTGTTTTATGATTTTTGGCCTCACTCACCGGTTGGGACTTACTTCCCGTGGCTGGTTGAAGTTTCCCTGTCTCTTTGGCCATTTCAGACAGCCTGCTGCACGGTGTCCTTCATCCTCACATATGAAACAATATTAACAGTCCTGTCTGTCTTGTTCCACGCAGTTTGGACAACCATAGGGTTTTCCACGTTTAGATTGTGTCCTATTTTGACTGTACTGGCACCCATTGTGAGTTAGCTGTTGGTCATAACCAGTCTGGTGAGTTCCTCTACTTTGGTCGTGAGGTCTCAGGGGATCTGATTTTGTTTGATTTGATTTGGACTCGACACTCTCTGACTTTGGGTTAGGTTTCTTTACCTCATCAGGCTCAAGCTGCGCGCTGTGTGCATTTGTTCCAGTCTGTTACAGTCTCTCGTTTTCTTCACTGGTGATTTTCATCATGTGACGAAGGATCATCTCATCGGTGACCCCACTGCTTGATAGCAAAGGTTTGAGTTCTCTGCGTATCTCAGTGTGTTTATGTCCAAAGCCTTGGTATACTGGAAGTAGGAAAACATCTTGTAATTCTTGTAATTCTGTGCTGTTTTTTTCCCTTAGGTGAGTTTGGAGAAACCCCTTGAGTTCAGTCACTGTTGTGTCATCTTTGTTAATCAACATCTCTTTGAAGATGCCTGGTCTTATGATTTTGAGCACCCACGAACAATCTCTGATTCACTGTATGAGTTTCTTGCTCAGCTCTTCGTAGTTAGCAAGCACTTTAAGCAGATCAGCGTTTGCTGTGTCAGGTGTATTTGACACCTATTATTTGCAGCTTTAACTGAGCCTAAATCTGGTACAGAAATAGGAGTGTGGTGACTTTGATTGTGAGTGTCTGTGGTGACTAGGGTTGCCACCTTTCAGAAATGAAAATAAGGGACGCCCACCACAGCTCCTCGGGGCCATGACCACCACGGCCCGGCTCCCGTGGGCTGAGGCGCCTGCAGCAGTGGTATGTTTTATTTTGTGCCACTGTTTTTAGTAAAGGGGTGATCGAGAAAGCAATTAGTCATACTTAAAGCTTGAAATGTTTTATGACCAGTGAACACATTCTTTATTGTGCAACATTGTTGCATATAAAGTGCTGTTAATTAGACTACATAAAGCTGTAATTACATCCCTATTTAACATACAGTGAGGAAAATATATAACAAAGTGCCATATGCACACAACTTAGTTATTGCACAATCAATTAACCTAGTTAATGAGATAGGTCAGATGAGGTCATCCAAACACTGTATTCCTCAAAAATATAAACATTTTGACATAGAATACACAGAAAGCTCTACAAGCATTTTTAGTCTAGGAAATGTATATATATTTAAAAAATAAACGTTTTCTCTTAACAACATTTATTTATCAACTGTTAATCCATTAGTATGATTTGTTCTTTAAATGGCCATTTATATTGGCTAATACTGATGTATATTAAATAAATGATCATTCACTCGACTTCCTAAACAATCAATCAAACCACAATAGTCTAATAGTAATCATCTCCATTGTAGGGGAACTACCTTAATTTGATGTTGCATTCGTTGATAAAATGACGGGGCACCACCTTCCTCAGCTAAGAAGGACTGCAGAAATTAACTGCTATAACGCTGATAAAATACTAACGAATGAACTAACGGTAAACCAGTCTGATAATCTGAAGTGTAAACTCTGGATACAGGGATCGTATATATTCAGCTGAAAAGGACACCGTCTAACCAGGACTTGAATCAAAATCTTATTTATTAAGCAGAATGATGGATAATGAATGATATATCATGAATAGTACGACAGAAGATACGAGGTGATATGACATAACACAAAAGAAACTTATGGCAACGCAATGGCAAAACAAGTTGGCGATATTGAGAAGTAGTTGTAAGGGGATAATAGGGACGCGAAGGTAAAGTTAAGTGATTAAACGAGTAGTTGAGAGAATTTGGATAAGTTAGCAGTATCTTAACCTCACGGACCAACTCTTATTCAAACCCGCTTAATGCATGCCTACTTGTCAGCAACGCTCCTGTACAGGCCTGCTCCAAACTAGCCGAAGATGCTTCCAGTGTCCGTCCATGGCTCGTCTGCTTGGCAGTCCAGTGGGAGACCCAGCCACACCAAGGTTGAGCTGATATTGGACAGTGATGATTCAGGAACTGGATTTTGACGGCGTCGGTGACAGGCGAGGAACGGCTTTGGATGGTTATCTGACCCGGACCAGCGGGTTAGCGGCAGGCTGCAGGGCTTTAGCTTGGTTGGTAACCGCAAAGCAAGACTTTAGATTTAACAATAATAAAATTGATAACCTCTTCGATGGCCGGTCGAAAAGTGTCTCCAAAATTATTATTACTTGACGAGAATTTACTAATTTACGTGTGGCTTAGAAAAATGAAAGTTTTACGACAAAACTATAGAAACACGTCTTCTGAAAAATAAATCACGCTACTCGGTATGGCTTTTGAGTAACTCGAAGACGGGAAAACTTAAAGAGCAAAACAACTGTACAAGACTGAGACAACTAAGAAGTAAAAGACAAAACTAAACATAACGTAACATAACTTAAGACAAGACTGAGTAACACGCACTGAATTCATGCTGCGGCTGCAGACATTTAAATCTCGCTCCAGGGCGGGTCTAATGGGCAGGCTGTCGCACACGTGAGACGGTTTGTGACGCACAATGTAATCTCGCCACATGGAGCTGGAATTAAATAATGATTCATACGAGGGGCTCATCTGCTTCTCACTATGGTCAATCACATATATTTTGAATGGACGATTTCCAATGACATTTCAACATTGTTCACAACATGCATTAGGCAATTCCTATGATTGGATGACAACATTAAAGATAATCATGGTGACAATTTATAATACTCGTCCTAATATGAATGATGACTCAAGGTATAACTAACACAAAATAAAGAAATAAAGAAAGGCAGAATATATTTGCCCAAAATGATCATCACTATTACGGTTACTTATTAAACACATCACGTCAAACGTATTCAACCTGACTGTTACGAACCTCTAGATGGCAGTATGGTTCCATGGTAAAAATTCAGACAAACATTATATAACAGTTAAAATCACAACTTTGTCATTCTTCAAGTTAGAGAAACTGGAAAAACATCAATATTATACATATTGTGAGTCCTGTAAGGTGAAAACATCAAAAGTTAAGTTCAACATAGAAGTTTGGTTATCCTGGAGTATTAGGAAAAAGCACACATACATACAGCACACTTTGCTTCAGGAATGTCTAATTTACAACCCATCAGCATTATCTGATTTTGGAGGTTCCTCTGAGGCATGGCATTTGTCCCTCCAGACAGTTTTATTGTCTTGATCTCTCTTTGGGCTATCAGGAGAGAATTAGCATTGCCATGAGAAACATAGTGAGGAGAAGGTGAGGAGAAGGCCACCTTTGATGTTGAGGTGTCTGTGTCCCTGGCTTCCCCAAAAAGAAAACATGGAGGAGATGTCTCTTGTCCAGACATCTTGTCTCTGAAATTAACACCTTCCCTGTAAACAGTTCAAATGGTCAATAGCTCTTGAAAGTTGGGATGCTTTACAACTCCATTTCTCCTGAAGGAATGCAGAGAGGGTAAGAGAAGGTCAGTTAGAGGCCAGTTCTGCTACATCATTGATGCTGTCCAGCCAAGGATGTCCCACTCACGTCTGTACTTTTGCAAGCGTTTTCGCTTTTGCGGACGTGGTGGAGTATCGGGTGTAGTGGACATTTTTAAAAGGTGCGGGTGTTGTGAGCAGCGCCGGTGTGTGGTTTCTGTCTCTAGGCAACTGTGACAGCAACACACACAGGCAGCCAGGCACAGACACACGATCAGGGTCCTGCTTAGATCCCACCACGACAACTTTGCTGGCCTTAGTATTTCCTGTGTTTTATTTGTTCATTATTGTTAGATTTAGTGTTGACAGACATATGTCTGTCAACACTCTGTGTGACAGACATATGTATTGGACATTTGTGAAAATACGGAACAAATCACGTCCCGTATTGGTTCAATACGGGACGCAACATTTAATTGTCAATTAAAGGATGATTCCGTATTTTATGGGATGGGTGGCAACCCTAGTGGTGACTTCAGGAGGTGTGTGGATAATGACTGAACCCTCAGATGAACCAACAAGGTCAACAAGCTTTTCATCAATCTGCACAGTATGTAACTCAGAATCACCCTTTACGTTTAGCAGTGATAAATCATCATTACGACATTTCACTCCATCATCAATAGAATCTTTTAACATCAGCAACTGTACCATTCCCTCGTCCTCTGTTTCAAGTAATCGCTTACTATACATGAACAAGTTGATGTGGTCATAACATCCCTCCTGTTCTCCCTCCATGAGCCCTCACTGGTCTGCATCCAACGCTGGATCCACCGCTCTGGCCACCTCAAGAAGCTCTTCAGCTTACAAGGTGAGCAGGCCCTTCCTGATCAATCAATCAAACTTTATTTATATAGCACTTTTCATACACCGTTAATTACCGTTTTCCATCCACCAGATGCCCACAGACTTTCTGTCATTTCCCATCACCTGAGAGCCCTTCCCCCTTCTACACACTTCCACCCTGCTCATCTGCTCTGCACTTCATCACCCACTTCCTCAGCTCCATGTCATTCCGTCATCAGCTTCTCAGTTTATATACTTGCCCAGTCTTATTCATTCCTGAATAATACTGGCATGTTCTTTCCTGAACCTGAACTGGACACAGACCCAGATGCCAATACCTGAACTTCTACCATAACCTACCTATTTTCATACTTAATTGTATATATACCTGCCTACCTGTGTGTCTACTCGTGCCTAGTAAGCCCATATATACCTATATACCTTCAATAAATCCCTGAATTCCTTCCTGCGTGGTTTGTCTGTTTTGGGTCCTTCCCCTGCTGACTTGTACACACCTTGACCGAATGATCTGGACAATAGTGGGTGCAGCAAGTGGATCTTTTGCAGAGGATATTACACTTTACTCAGGGGAAACTGGACCTAAATACTTAATACAGACTTGGAGGCCGGAGTACGACAGACAGACAGACAGAAGACACAGGGGAAGGGAAACAAAATACAAAAGAATGGTGTATGAGGTGACCTATCTCCTCTTCTGTCCTTCAAAAGCAGTGGCGAACTGTGGCCCCAGCCACTGGGCCTTCAGTAGGACCATGGGACCACATGTGGCAATAAACAATCAAACAAAGAAATAAAAACAATAGCCAGAATCATGTGACATGGAAGTTCAGTATATTGATAGTTTTGCAGGATTACAAATTTATCATGTGCCTGAACACTGCAATACCTAACATAACTTCAAACAATTAAAAAAAAATTAAGATATAAAATTGAAAAAAATCAACTTAAAATCAATCACTATGCTCACAATGAGACCAACAAAGTCAATACCAGCAACTTGTGCCCATGAAGCAGTTAACAAAGACAATTCTGTTTCCTCATCATGGCAGGTGAAGCAAAGATGTAGAGCAGGAGTGGCCAACCAGTCAGAGCCACAGTTTTTACTGTGTTACTGCAAAGAGCCACATCATACACATAGGCACACATGAACTGGCCCATCTCTTCCTCTCACTCTGTCTCTCTCACACACACAGACCTCTACTCAGCCAGATACTGTAAATGTCACAAATCAACATGATAATGACAAAACTCCTACAGTACACAGGCCATTCATTTTAAACAGTGAACATTGTGTGTACTGTCTCATGAACACAAACTCTCAGTTCAACCAAGCCTACAAACAAAAAAATAAATATTTGTGTCTTTATCCTGAGGGAGTAACGTCAGATTTTGAGCACAGAAAAATATATTTTGCAAGCACATAAATGATATTTTGAAAAGAAATTAAACTCAAACCAAAAATAAATTAATTTTAGCGAACATAAATTTATTTTGTGCTCAATAAATGTGTTTGCATGTTTGCTATTATACATATTAACGTGCAATAATAACTGCTTTCATCTCACAAACTGATGCTCGGTGCGCTGGCAGACCGCTGCGCCCTCTCCCTCTCTCTCTCTCCTCCTCCTCTCTCTCAGCCTCTGCACTCTACACACTCAGGTTTGTTCTCCACGCTCGACCTTTTTGGATAATTTCAAGTTTTTCTTGAAAAGACAGCCTTGAAAACGGAGTTTCAATTAATCCAGCAACCACACAGTCTTAGTCTCCACAGTCTCCATTAATTTCCGCCATTTCTCGTCATGTTCTACCAACTCGATCTTCTCTTTTCTCCTCACTCACTCACAACTACAACTAGGCGCTAGAAAATACAAAATATGATTGGCTAAGACAGCTGTCATTGTCAAATTGTGTCCACATTTGCTTGAGTTAGACGGGCATTCGTTGCAGTTACTGAAGGCCCTGCCTGCCAGAAGGTGTCACTGATTTACCCAGATACCATTGAAAGGAAAATTGTGGTCCATTTTCCATTTTGTTATATTAACCCACTGTTTGCCAAGTTTATAAAAATAATATAGAACTCATTGCTATGATTTCAGTGAGTAAAATAAATAAATAAAAACAAAATAAAATAAAATAATTATTTAGAGTACAAAAATTCTTTCAATATTTTTTATTAGGCCTTCACTGAATACCTTGAAGGCCCAGAGGGTTCCCCACTGTTCAAAAGGAGTGGAGACACATCTCCAGTTATGAGCACAGGGAGGCAGCTCTGTCATTTGTACACTGAATCTGGGTGTGCATGATTGCCTACCTGGTTGAGAATACTAGCACCCCTCCTTCCCAGCCTGCTAGCCACCTGCCTGCACTCTAGCCTGCTATCCACCTGCCTGCCCAAATCCTGTATCTCTGGAATTCTTTGCATATTCCATGGACAAGTTGATGAGTCATCCTGATGATCTTTTGAATGGACTCATCTTACTTTTTCCAGGGGACACCGTAGAGTCCCCAAAAGAAAGCATGATCCCTATTACTCCGCTGATGGCTCTCTCAGTGAGTCTGTGCCATATAGTTTCAGCTGAACAGCAACACAGAGACTCAGCTGCCCAGTGCCATGAACCCCAGTCATCTACCCCTGCCACTGCCCTGCCCCCAGGCCATCTATGTGAGATCTCCAGCCCTGCCTCTGCCCTCCCCAGCCGCCCACCTGAGGTTTCTTGCTCTTCCTCTGTCCTGCCCACAGGGCGTAGGTCTCCTGCACTGCCTCTGAACTGACCCTGGGCTGTCTGCCTGCCTCTGAGACAAACGAGTGATTGGAACTCAGTTGCCAATCAAGACTTCAACTCCTGCTCTCTGTTCTTTTCTCCTATTCTGTTTTCTATCCAGTCAATATACATCCTATTTTTTCTTGCCTGTTCTTTTCACCCTTTTCCTTCTTATCCACCCTTTTCTTCTCCTCTGGGCTTTTCTTCACTTAATTGTACTCCACATTTTCTCATCCCCCCTTCAACCCTCTTTTCCTCCCCTCTCTGCCTATATCTCCCTCTTCCTTCTGTCTCTCTCTCTCTCTCTCTCTCTCTCTCTCTCTCTCTCTCTCTCTGTCTCTCTCTGTCTTCATCTCTTCTCCACTTTCTCACAAATTATTTCCCTTAAATTGCATGTGTATGTACATGTTCACATTCTGTGTTACATTTCTGTGCAGAAGAGGCTGGTACCTGCTCGTAGGCTGATGCTTGATTAGATGTCATCATCAGGAACAATAGAACCATTATGGTAGTAAGACCTGGAGAAAAGACATGTAAATAAGCTGTAATTTGAGCATTAAAAACCTTTGAGAAATAAACTTAATGTAATGTGCATGCAACTAAACGATCTGAGCTCAAAGGCTTACTCACCAGCATTTAAAGCTTCTGATTGCATCTCCTGGAAATCATAAGGTATGGAACTTGGGTCAATAACAAATTGAATTGTGGAGGTTTGAAAAACTTTGGTTTTATTATGTACTGTGGAGAGGTGTGGGGGGTGTTAACTGTGCTTCCCTTTTTGGCAGAGGCTGGGCGTGGTTCTCCAAGTGGCTGGGAGCTTGCTCCTACTCATTGCCTCATGCTTAACTGCTGTTCCCTGGACTTCCCAGCTACAAGTTTCCTCAGTGCACATCCAGTAAATTCCCATTTTCCCTTACTCCCTGTCTGCATGTCTGCTGTTGAGTCCAATTCCTCCTTGAAATGTCATAGGGGCAACTCAGAGGACCACTGAACCATCCCTTACTTGCTTACATGCTGCTGCATTAGAACAGGTTCTAAGCTGTATACGCATCTTATCCTGTCTCTCTAATCTCTCCTCTTTTTGTTTTCTGCAGTCGTTTCTGTCTCCAGAGTTGTAGAATCTATGACTGCAAGCCACCAGCTGCCCCTATGCTCCTGACTCCCAACACCCACTGCTATTATCATTATTATTATCATTACTGCTGAGAAAGAACTGTAAAGGAGAAAATGTAATTCATTAAATAATGCACTGCCATTTTAAGTGCAAAATGCTACTAATTATCAAGATTGTTGGTGCTCCATATGCTGTGAATCTTGTCACAGCATGTGATGTCCTCCCAACTTCACTTAGAAAATTTAAAAAATTACACCAATGTTTCACTAACTTGCAATGTTACAATCCTACAGACCTGTCTGTTCCTAGTATTTTATTTTCCCCTTTTCCCTAGTGTTATCTATTGTCTGTCTGTCTTGGTTTTGTCCATTCCTCATTTACTGTTAAAATAAATATAATAAATAAATTATTATATCAATACATTATTGTGTGTGTGTGTGTGTGTGTGTGTGTGTGTGTGTGTGTGTGTGTATATATATATATATAATACAATATAAAAAATTTGTGCTGTCAATCGATTAAAATATTTAATCGCGATTAATCGCATAAATGTCATAGTTAACTCACGATTAATCGCAAATTAATCGCACATTTTTATCTATTCTAAATGTCCCATTAATTACCATTTTAATACCGTTATCAACATGGAAAAGTGGATAGGCTTGCTTTGTACAAATGTTTTTTATTGAAAACAATGTGTAGTGTTATATTTCACACTAACATTCTCATTTTGAGCAGTCATTCACATTTGAACGAATCAAATCTCACACATTTTAACACTGTCAATAAACAGATGACAAAAAAATAAATGCTTGGTTACAAAAAAGCCCCTTCAACAACCCTTTCTCAGAGATCAAAACAGGGTGATACAAGATAAAGTTAAAAAGTGCACATCATTGTAAACTAGGAGAGCTAAATGCTCTGACTCCTGTTCTGCTTTTTGAGACTTTAGGAACCATAAGTAGACCTGCATTCTGGGAACGCAGTGTTCGAGTGGGGCAATGAGGTACTATGAGCTCTTTAAGATAAGAAGGTGCCTGGCCATTTATGGTTTTGTAAGTAAGGAGGAGAATTTTAAACTCTATTCTAAACTTTACAGGGAGCCAGTGCAGAGTGGCGAGTATTGGAGAAATATGATCTCGCTTCCTGGTTTTTGTCATGCTGCAGCGTTCTGGAGCAACTGGAGAATATTCAGCAACGAATTTGGGCAGCCTGATAGTAAGGAATTGCAATAATCCAGCCTGGAAGTTACGAATGCATGGACTAGTTTTTCTGCAAAATTTTGAGACAAAATATGCCTGATTTTTGCGATATTACGTAGGTGAAAAAAGGCAGTCCTTGAAATTTGTTTTAGATGGGAGTAAAAGGACATGTCTTGGTCAAAGATGACTCCCAGATTCTTTACAGTGGTGCTGGAGGCCAGCGCAATGCCATCCATAGCTGCTATGTCATCAGAAAGTGACTTTCTAAGATGTTTAGGGCCTACTACTATAACTTCAGTTTTGTCTGAGTTTAGCATCAGAAAATTGCAGGTCATCCATGTCTTTAAGTCATGAAGACATGCTTGTAGTCTAGTTAACTGACTGGTTTCTTCCGGCTTCATTGATAAATATAGCTGGGTATCATCTGCATAGCAATGAAAATTTATTGAGTGCTTCCTGATAATCTTACCTAAAGGAAGCATATATAAGGTGAATAGAATTGGTCCAGGCACAGAACCCTGCAGAACTCCATAGCTGACTTTAGTGAGCACAGAGGAGTCGTCATTACATGGTATAAGAATTTTTGCCTACTGGCTGGTAGTCTGGTAATATGAATTCAAAAGTTATTAAATGATGGTCCGATAAAAGAGGATTCTGTGAGGAGACTATTAAGTCTTCGATTTGAATGCCATATGTCAGAACAAGGTCGAGGGTGTGGTTAAAGCAGTGAGTCGGTTCATGTACATTCTGACGGAAGCCAATTGAGTCTAATACTGAGATAAACGCAGTGCTAAGGCTGTCATTATCAACGTCAACATGTACATTAAAGTCACCTACAATAATTACTTGCTTGCTAAATTGCTTTAAGGACTAAACCTGATAGAAACTCCGAGAACTCAGCTATAAATGCGGAGTAAGGACCAGGAGAGCGGTATACTATAACAAATAAAACTGGCTGCACTGTTTTCCATTTTTCATGAGAAAGAGTGAGAACACGGCTTTCAAGGGAGTTATAGTCGAGTTTAGGTTTAGGGTTGATCAAAAGGCTTGAGTCAAAAATGGCTGCAACTCCACCTCCTCTGCTGCTGCCTCGAGGAATGTGAGTATTAATATGGCTCAGATAGCTTCATTTAGGCTCACATACTCTTCAGGACACAGCCAGGTTTCAGTCAGACAAAATAAATCAATATTATGGTCTGATATTAACTCATTTACTAGAACAGCTTTAGAGGACAGAGATCTGATGTTAAGGAGTCCACATTTCCACTCAAACAAGGCTCCAGGCCCTGATGGTGTCAGCCTCGGGGTGCTCAAAGCCTGTGGCCCCCAGCTGTGTGGAGTTCTTCACCATTGTTAGGATCCTGCTTACCTGTTCTCTCTTAGTGTGTCTCCTTGCCCTTTTTCCTAGTGTTTGTAGTCTGTGCTCCCCCGTCTGTGCAGCTGGGCATTTCCTCACACCCAGTCAGCTGCGTCCCTTCAGGGGCTCACTTGAGAGGCATTGTTCCTGATTGGCACAGTATTAGGAGAGAGCCCTCTCCTACCTGTGCCGGATTATTCCTCTTCATTCCATGACGGTGTTTGGTCGTTCGAGTGTGAGTGCTACGTCTCTTTATTATTATCCTCCAGAGTTCAGCTAATGTTTCATTGTCTGGTATTGCCACTTATAGTGTGCTCTTTTCTTTCAGTGCCTACCTGCTGCTTCCACGCGTGCCTTGCCCTCAAACCCGAGCTTCGGGGTTTGAGGGCAAGGCAAACCCCCCCTGTCAGAGCTTCTTTCCTTGTTTCCACTCCTTTTGAGTGCGCCTTTAGTTTGTTATTATCCACTTGTACGAGTGCGCCTCCTGTTGTTCCTTATTGTTAATAAATCATTGTTTCTAGTAAGTCCTGTGTCCGGGTCTGCATCCTTGGGTCCAAACAAATTTTGCAGCGAAAGCCTAACAAACCTGTCTTCAACATGAGCCTAATGGCGCATTTCCATTGCACAGTTCCAGCTCTACTCGACTCGGTTCTACTCTACCCTACTTGGTTTGGTTGAGTTTCCATTACAATTGAGTACTTCATAGTACCTCCTCAACGTAGGCGGGGTCGTCATACCACGGCTGTGTGAAACTGCCATGACGTCAATTTGTACGCGACACAAACAGAGCCGACAAACAAAGGAGGACATCGAGGCGATGTTATATTTGCTGCTCGGTTTGTGGCTTTTTAGTCTAGACCTTGTCGACGGACCACGGTGATATTTTACGAGCAGCCATTTCCCTCGAGTGAGAATAAAGAATAAAGTTTTGGCTGACGTGCTGGGCGGCCTTTTATCCGTAAGTCTGTTTATTTAGCGACTGTCAATTTTATTTGTCTACACGCTTGTCCGCTCTGCTAGCTACATCAGCTTAGCCTAGCAGCTAGCGATGGCTTCTCTCTGTCTCTGGAAACCAAACCATTAGCTGTAGTTAGCCAGGCCCCCGTAGACGGTGCGGACCGACCAAGTGCAGCTCCGGCTAGCCGTCCCTCGACAGCTCCCGAGCAGCCGGGAAACCAGGGAAGCTGGGTGACTGTTCGAAGGAAGCATAGTCCCAAGCTGAAGCCCACGGGTCACCACCAACCGCTTCATGTTTCTAACAGGTTCTCCCCACTCGGCGACACACCCGCTGAGAAACCAACTCTGATTATTGGCAGCTCCATTTTGCGAAACGTGAAGTTAGCGACACCAGTGACCATAGTCAAATGCCTGCCGGGGGCCAGAGCGGGCGACGTCGAATCAAATTTGAAACTGCTGGCTAAGGATAAGCGTAAATACCGTAAGATTGTTATTCACGTTGGCGGTAATGACACCCGGTTACGCCAATCGGAGGTCACTAAAATTAATGTGGAATCGGTGTGTAAATATGCTAAAATCTGCCAAATCTGACCACAATGACATGTTTAGCCGCATGTCATCATTCAATCGCTGGCTGTCGAGGTTGTGTCCAGCAAACGGTGTGGGCTTCATTGATAATTGGCAGACTTTCTGGGGAAGACCTGGTCTGATTAGGAGAGACGGCATCCATCCCACTTTGGAGGGAGCAGCTCTCATCTCTAGAAATCTGACCGATTTTATTTATGAACCTAACCCCTGACAGCTCAGAGTTGAGACCAGGAGGCAGAGCTGCAGTCCTACAAGCTTCTCTGCGCCTCCATTAGAGCAGTTACCCACCCAACACTCCATAGAGACTGTGTCTGCCCCCCGACCACGTAAACTAAGTAAACCAAAAGTACAGAGAAGAGGAGTTAAACATAAGAGTCTGACCAGGTGAGAGCTGTCTTCTCACCTGGTCAGCAACCCAAGTCTTCACCTTAAATTGAATGATTCACTTTATAGGAATATTTGTTTTGTCCCTGCAAGGAAGCTGAGTCTCCACAATGTGATGTGTAAATAGATTTTATCCCTGCAATCTAAGTAGTGCACAATCTCACACACACACACACACACACACACACACACACACACACACACACACACACACACACACACACACACACACACACATAGCTCATGACTGGCATTGCAGGTTAATCTTTATTGTTCCTGACAAATAAATGATGGGAACAAACAGCAAGGTGGCATGGTGCTTTTAGCAGAATGCCTTAATTAAAAAGCTTGTCTTTGTAATACTTGTACCACTGATAACAGCTATTTGTGTGGAAGAGATAAGGTGGGGAAGTGGGGGTTTTATAAGAGGGAACAAAAGGAATGACACTGTCTATTCATATGTGTGTGTATGCAAGGGAGAGACGGAGACCATGCAAAACTTTGTGTTAATAATGCTGAGCTTTGAATAAACATGCGGTCTGTGTCTAGATACTTAATTTGGATATTATGTAAATATAATATTATGTAAGGGTACTTACATGTAGCATGCAATGTAATGGGAAATCAGTCTAGAGTACCATGTGTTTATTAAAGATAACATTGGGATAGAGAATGTTATATGGGGAGTCTTGACAATATTTTGTGTGCATAATTTTAAACAAGACTGTTAAAATCATCAATCTAACTACTGTCAGTCATAGATTTCTGAACAGATATTGTATAACAGAGATTGGGTTTATTGCTGGCCACATCTTTGCCACTTGGTCCAGGCACAAAATTTGGTGAAAGCAGTGGAAGCCTGGTTGGTGCTGGCAAAACCAGCAAATGGCATATCAATCAAGCAACACACCACAAAACCAACCATGACTCTGAGACATTGCTTTATATGCCGATAACTTGCAACAGAATATTATATGTCAAAATAATAAGAAAACATTCTGGATTAAAGTGTCTGCATTCAAATAAAAAGTGAAATGTTTACACATACATGCACTTAGCACTTGGTTAAGGTTAGGGGATGACGATTTTGGTTAAATACTGAAAAAGTCGAACTTGACTTGAGGCATGGGATATCCTTCCTCTGGGTCTTAATGATCTTTTTAGATCATGTTAGTAATAGTAGAGCTGCAATGGGTCAATTAATATTTCTGACATTCTGTGGGTGGCAGTATTCTGAACTCCTTCACAGGGTGGATGCCAACTTGGAGAAGTTGTCAGCTTGGCTCGGATCAAATTGACCACCGAATTTGGATATATTTGAATTACAGCCACCGGGAGACTCAGAAAGACTCAAGGCAGACGAAAATTGCAGTGTTGGCCTAACCCAAACAAATTGTTATCTTCATTGACTCCCCGAGACAGCCGGCCTTCCCAAGGTCGGTATCTCTCCACTCTCCCTGATGTTCTGCAGACAGGACGCTGTGGCCCTATCTCCTCCCCCAAACACCCTCTACTCCCGTGAACTTTGTTTCTGGATCAGAACTCTCCGAGGTCGTCTCCATGGCTACGGCTGTGTCTTCGTCATCAGTCATCAGACGGAAGAGACAATGTGTTGGGACTGAGCGGAGATGATGTACATGGGCTCACACATACGCACACACGAAGACACATATAACACACACACACCCCTCAAACTCAACGCCTTCGTGGCTCCCTCCCCCCTCCTTTCCTCGTCGCAATGTAGCACGGAGGGTTGCTGCGAGGCGCCGTAATGCGTGCATGCCCCCTCAGTGTCTGTGCTGCGACACCCCCCCCCACACACACACCCTCACCCACTCCCACATGTGCAAGTCTTGAGTTTTGTTGTAATGTCTTACTATGTTGCTTGTGTGCTGAGGTGTTTTTTTTTCCTAATCCCACACTGTGCCCCCCCCCCACAGGAGTCTAGTTTGGGATTTGCTTTTTTTGCCTCTTCCTCCCTCTTGTTCTCCTTTTTTCTCATCTAAGTAAACGGGGCGCTGATCGCTTGATTGTGCAGACCCACAGTTCTCCCGCTCCTGCACTCCCCATTTTATGTGTCATTGTTCTTTTCATGTTTCTTGGACGGGATGTAACTGTTTGTTCAAACTATCTTTGTTTTGAATAAACAACCTCACATCATACTTTAAAGACCTTGTTGTGTAGCCTATTTTTTGAAACCTTCATGAAGGCACCAATAATCAAGCCAGAAGTTTTTTCAACTATATGTCAGACACAGCTGCCTGACCATATCTGGCACAAAGGCAGGCAGTTTTTGTGAGCTAACACTAACTGTTTCTGTAAATTGTTTACAAGAGTACAATTAGGGCTGGACATTATGGTAAAAAGTATGATCACATCTGGGCGATATCCCACATAAAAGAAATTTCAAGGACTGCCTTTTTTCACCATCATAACGTTGTAAAAATCAGACACATCCTGTCTCAAAACAAAACAAAACAAAAAAAAACTAGTCCATGCATTTTTTTTACTTCCAGGCTGGAGTATTGCAATTTTTTACTATCAGCCTGTCCTGATATATTGCTAAATACTCATCAATTGATCCAGAAAGCTGGAAGGATGGAGGAATCATATTTCTTCTAGATCTAGAATTTAATTTAAAATCCTTCTCCTTACTTTCAAATCCCTAAATGGTCAGGCACCATTTTATCTTAAAGAGGTCATAGTACCCTATTACCCCACTAAACACTACATTCCAAGAATGGATTACTTATGGCTCCTAAAGTCTCCAAAAGCAGCATGACAGCTAAAGCCTTGAGCTATCAAGCTCCTCCCTTGTGGAATCATCTTCCAGTCTTGGTCTGGGAGGTAGACACCCTCTCTACATTTAAGAGTAGGTTGAAAAGTTTCTTAGACTGCCAGGAGACTTCCCATTATACTTTACACTCCTAAGAGGGCTTTCTCTCCTTTTCCATCTGTATGCATTCATGCCCTACTAAGGCATGCTACTAACTTGGCTTCTTCCCCATAGTCTTGTGCTTCCTCATCTCGGTTCCCATGATACTGGCTGCACCTGGATTGTAGATTATGCCGTGGTCCTGACTGACATCCACTGCAACTGCTATTATTATCAGTCATATTTCCTTTATTATTACATTCATAGTGTTGTTATTGTGTACATGGACTATCTGATACTAAAATGTACATAAACTATACAACTATAGTAAATATACTACATACTTACTATATACCATATGTCATATAGTATTTTATTATTCATCAAATGTCAATTATTATCATTTTTACTGTCATTGCTGTGAATCCCTCTCTCTTTCTCTCTACCTCTCTACCACTATAACAGCTGGTTGAAGCAGATGGCTGCCCAGCCAGAACCTGCTTCTGCTAGAAGTTTCTGCCTACTGGTGCTATATGAATAAAATTGAATTGAATTGAATCTCCTCCTTGAACTGCCACCTTATCGTGGTGGAGGAGTTTGAGTACCCGAATGATCCTAGAGGCTATGTTGTCCGGGGCTTAATGCCCCTGGTAGGGTCTCCCAAGGCAAACAGGTTCTAGGTGACGGGTCAGACTAAGAGCAGTTCAAGAAGCCCCTTATGAAAGAAATTAAAGCAAGGAAGCGTACGTCGCCCGGATTGGCGTCACCGGGGCCCCGCCCTGGAGCCAGGCCTGGGGTTGGGGCTCGCAGGCGAGCGCCTGGTGGCCGGGTCTTTGCCCACGGGACCCGGCCGGGCACAGCCCGAAGGAGCGACGTGGGCCCGCCTTCCCGTAGGCCCACCACCCGCAGGAAGGATCAGAAGGGGCCGGTGCTATGTGGAATGGGTAGCAGTCGTGGGCGGGGGCCCCGACGACCCAAATCCTGGACAACGACTCTGGCTATGGGGACATGGAATGTCACCTCACTGTGGGGGAAAGAGCCTGAGCTAGTGCGGGAGGTTGAGCGGTACCGGCTAGAGATAGTCGGGCTCACCTCCACGCACAGTCTGGGCTCGGGAACCCAACTCCTTGAGAGAGGCTGGACTCTCTTCTACTCTGGAGTTGCCCGCGGTGAGAGGCGGCGAGCTGGTGTGGGCTTGCTTATAGCCCCCCAGCTCAGCCGCCATGTGTTGGAGTTCTCCCCGCTGAGCGAGAGGGTCGCTTCCCTGCGCCTTCGGGTTGGGGATAGGTCTCTCACTATTGTTTCGGCCTACGGGCCGAACAGTAGCGTAGAGTACCCGGCCTTCTTGGAGTCCCTGGGAGGGGTACTGGAAAGTGCTCCAACCGGGGACTCCATTGTTCTGCTGGGAGACTTCAATGCTCACGTGGGCAGCGACAGTGACACCTGGAGGGGAGTGATTGGGAGGAACGGCCTCCCCGATCTGAACCCGAGTGGTGTTCTGTTATTGGATTTCTGTGCTAGTCACAGTTTGTCCATAACGAACACCATGTTCGAGCATAAGGGTGTCCATCAGTGCACGTGGCACCAGGACACCCTAGGCCGGAGGTCAATGATCGACTTTGTAGTCGTATCATCTGACCTTCGGCGGTATGTCTTGGACACTCGGGTAAAGAGAGGGGCTGAGCTGTCAACTGATCACCACCTGGTGGTGAGTTGGATTCGCTGGCAGGGGAAGAAGCGGGACAGACTTGGCAGACCCAAACGTACCGTGAGGGTCTGTTGGGAACGTCTGGCGGAACCCGCTGTCAGGGAAGTTTTCAACTCCCACCTCCGGGAGAGCTTCAACCAGATCCCGAGGGAGGTTGGAGACATTGAGTCCGAATGGACCATGTTCTCCACTTCCATTGTTGATGCAGCCGTCCATAGCTGTGGCCGTAAAGTCGGCGGTGCCTGTCGTGGCGGCAACCCCCGAACCCGGTGGTGGACACCGGAAGTAAGGGATGCCGTCAAGCTGAAGAAGGAGTCCTATCGGGCCTGGTTGGCTCATAGGACTCCTGAGGCAGCTGATGGGTACCGGCAGACCAAGCGTGCGGCAGCTCGGGCGGTTGTAGAAGCAAAAACTCGGGTCTGGGAGGAGTTCGGGGAGGCCATGGAGGAGGACTACCGGTTGGCCTCGAGGAAATTCTGGCAAACCGTTCGGCGCCTCAGGAGGGGGAAGCAGCTTTCTGTCAACACTGTTTACAGTGGAGGTGGGGAGCTGTTGACCTCGACTGGGGATATTGTCGGGCGGTGGAAGGAATACTTCGAGGATCTCCTCAATCCCTCTGTCATGTCTTCCGTAGAGGAAGCAGAGACTGGGGACTTGGAGGTCGATTCATTCATCACCGGGGCTGAAGTCACTGAGGCAGTTCGCAAGCTCCTCGGTGGCAAAGCGCCGGGGGTGGATGAGATCCGCCCTGAGTACCTCAAGTCTCTGGATGTTGTAGGACTGTCTTGGTTGACACGCCTCTGCAGCATCGCGTGGCAGACGGGGACAGTGCCTCTGGACTGGCAGACTGGGGTGGTGGTCCCTCTTTTTAAAAAGGGGGACCGGAGGGTGTGTTCCAACTATCGGGGGATCACACTCCTCAGCCTCCCTGGTAAAGTCTATTCCAGGGTACTGGAGAGGAGAATCCGGCCGATAGTCGAACCCCGGATTCAAGAGGAACAATGCGGTTTTCGTCCTGGCCGTGGAACACTGGACCAGCTCTATACCCTCCACAGGGTGCTTGAGGGTTCATGGGAGTTTGCCCAAACAGTCCACATGTGCTTCGTGGACTTGGAGAAGGCATTCGACCGTGTCCCTCGCGTCATTCTGTGGGAGGTGCTCCAGGAGTATGGGGTTGGAGGCCCTCTGTTGAGGGCTGTACAGTCCCTGTACAACCGGAGCAGGAGCTTGGTTCGCATTGCCGGCAGTAAGTCGGACCTGTTCCCAGTGCATGTTGGACTCCGGCAGGGCTGCCCTATGTCACCGGTTCTGTTCATCATTTTTATGGACAGGATTTCTAGGCGCAGCCAGGGGCCGGAGGGGGTTCGGTTCGGGGGCCGGCAGATTTCGTCTCTGCTTTTCGCGGATGATGTTGTCTTGTTGGCTTCCTCGAGCCAGGACCTTCAGCATGCGCTGGGGCGGTTCGCAGCCGAGTGTGAAGCAGCTGGGATGAGAGTTAGCACCTCCAAGTCCGAGGCCATGGTTCTCGACCGGAAAAAGGTGGCTTGCTCCCTTCAGGTTGGAGGAGAGTTCCTGCCTCAAGTGGAGGAGTTTAAGTATCTTGGGATCCTGTTCACGAGTGAGGGAAGGATGGAACGTGAGATTGACAGGCGGATCGGTGCAGCGGCTGCAGTAATGCGGTCGCTGTATCGGTCTGTCGTGGTAAAGAAGGAGCTGAGCCGAAAGGCGAAGCTCTCGATTTACCGGTCAATCTACGTTCCTACCCTCACCTATGGTCATGAACTTTGGGTCATGACCGAAAGAACGAGGTCCCGGATACAAGCGGCTGAAATGAGTTTCCTCCGCAGGGTGGCGGAGCGCTCCCTTAGAGATAGGGTGAGGAGCTCTGTCACCCGGGAGGAGCTCAGAGTAGAGTCGCTGCTCCTCCGCATCGAGAGGAGTCAGCTGAGGTGGCTCGGGCATCTCTATCGGATGCCCCCTGGACGCCTCCCTAGGGAGGTGTTCCAGGCATGTCCCACCGGGAGGAGGCCCCGGGGAAGACCCAGGACACGCTGGGGTGACTACGTCACTCGGCTGGCCTGGGAACGCCTCGGGATCCCCCCGGAAGAGTTGGAGGAAGTGTCCGGGGAGAGGGAAGTCTGGGCGTCCCTGCTCAGACTGCTCCCCCCGCAACCCGGCCCCGGATAAGCGGAAGATAATGGATGGATGGATGGATGAATTGAATCTCTGAGCTGTATCTTTTCAGGTAATGGTAAAGATTTGTTGTGTTTCCTGTCTTGGTTGGCACAGACCAATGGGGTATTTTGCAGGCCATCGTAACCCTTTGTCACTTTTCAGCTATCCAAACCACTTCCATACAATTGATGTCTTGTTACTTTTGGAATGGGATTTAGAAACATATTTTAATACTAACTGTGCCCTTTTCCAGCTGCTTCTCTATAGAAATTAAAGCCAATATTTAATTTTAGCATCATCTTGTCAACAAACCTTAAAATATTCAACATTTTTCATACATCATTGATATTATTCATCTTTTAAACCCAGCAATGCAGTTTAGTGCCAGCAACAGTGAGGTCAATAAGTATTTGATCACCCTGTGATTTTGCAAGTTGTCCCACTTAGAAATCATGGAGGAGTCTAAAATTTTCATCGTAGGTGCATTTCCACTGTGAAAGACAGAATCTAAAAAAAATCCAGAAATCACATTGTATGATTTTTTTTAACAATTTATTTGTATATTACTGTGTCAAATAAGTATTTGATCACTTGCTTATCAGACAGATTTCTGACCCGCAAAGACCTGCTATGCTGCTTTTAAATAGTTCAACTCCACTCTGCTCATGATTCTAATTTAGTAGCACCTGTTTGAGGTCATTAGCTTTCATAAAGGCACCTGTGCACCCCTCAATCAGTCAAAAGTCTAACTACCAATATGGGCAAAACCAAAGAGCTGTCAAAAGATACAAGAGACAAAATTGTAGACCTTCACAAAGCTGGAAAGGACTACGGGCAATTGCCAAGCAGCTTGGTGAGAAAAGAACAACTGTTAGAGCACTTGTCAGAAAATGGAAGAGGCTAATGATGACTGTCAATGTCCCTTGGACTGGGGCCCCACGCAAGATCTCACCTCGTGGGGTATCAATGATGCTAAGGAAGGTGAAGAATCAGCCCAGGGGCCCGTTTCACAAAGAAGGTTCAACAAACTGGCTCCAGCCCCCCCGCAACCCCGAAAGGGATAGGCAGTATAGAAAATGGATGGATGGATGGATGGATGGATGGATGGATGGATGGATGGATGGATGGATGGATGGATGGATGGTTCAACAAACTCTGAGTCTAATCCTGAACCCTGAGTTGATCTAGCCTGAGATAGGAAACTCAGAGTTTCCGGTTTTAGAACAGGTGATTTGAGTTAGTTCAATCAACTCAGAGTAGGTTAACTCAGAATTAAGCGTGTGCACCACGACTATAAAAAGCCAACATCAATGGAGCCACGATTCGACAAGTCACCATGGCAATGGGGAAGAGGAGGGCTGCGTTTTTTACCCCACTAGAACTGGAAATCTTAATGCACTTATACAGCGAATTTGAACATGTTTTTAGAAAAAAGAGCAACACCGCTGCAGCTGCAAAAGAGAGGGAGACAGCATAGGAGAACATTGCTGCTTGGGTCAATGCGTAAGTTTAAATAGAGTCCTTTGCAATCACAATATTATTACAGGGGAAAACTGCTTGAATGGTAGTTCATTAATTTATTTCATGTAAATGCAATCCCGCGAAGCACACTTGGCAGCAGCTTAAGATAAAATATAAAAACATTGTTCAAACAGGTAAGACCTCGGCATAATTTAATGGGGGTACCTCATTTTGATCATGTTTTACATTGTAAAGTAAATATTAAGTGGCTGTTTGACTGTCTAGTTGTTTTATCCCCAACATAATGCTGTTTTCACACATATAAATGTCTTCTCATCTATATCATATTTTGTTAAATAATTAAGCCTATTTAAACTAACACAGACTTCTGCTCAGCCATCAGAAAGAAGGTAGATGCACCATAAAACGGGTGGTGGCCCAGCACCGCCACCTCTAATGGAGGCAGAGGAACTGGCCCTAAGCCAGAATTTAGGAAGGCCAGTGGCTGAGGGAATCCCTGGAGGGAGCTCATCTTCAGAGCTCACCCCCCCAAGACACAAGTGCCTTTATAAAATGTAATATGCCTAGGCCTATATATCTTTTTTAAGCCTATTCATAAAAATATTTATTTCCCTTTCATGTCTTTTTTTTTTCTTTTGTCCCAACAGATTCTGATGGTGCTATCTGCCTGGTGGAGCCCCCTCACGCCACAACAGACCTTGTAACTGTAAGTAGGCAATACTCCAAAGATTTTGCCAAATGGTAGTTTAAGTATACTGAAACATATCACTCATCTAGCATGAAGAGCACGAGGAAACTGTGACTGCTGCCTTTATAGAGGGGGATCCCAAAAGGCCTATACAGGTAACATCTTGATATGTTACTGATAGTTCTCTTCCCATTTACATTTCTTAACATTCTGGTGGAATACAGAGTGTGACATTTAGCCTACACTGAAGTATTAACACATTCTCATGCTTTTTAACAGGGCATGGCTGGGCAGCAGCAGGAGAGTCCCTCAACTTCCACAGCACAGACTGACACAGTGAGATGGATGTTCAGTAAACACTAGAGGTTCGTTCTGTGGAATTAATGTGCGACTGTATAATTTAATGTCCTCCTTATGTATTCCCAGTTACCAATAAAAGAGATTTATAAAATTCACCTGCTGAAAAAAATTCAAAAAAACCACCAAAGAAATGCAATACTTGGAGTGCCAGATTAGGAGGGCAGATCTAGAAATTGAAATACTGGAGCACAAATTAGAGGTGGGTGCATGGTCACAGGTGAATTATGTTAATTATATTAACTATTGGAACATTAACTAAACTAGCTCTTGTATTTGTAGGAAATAAAGAAGACCAAATGAAGTGTGTATTGTGTCTTTATTTGGCTGCTGTGGTGGTGGTGATGATGGTGGCTCAATCTCTGAAGTGACTATGGCATATGGTGTCTCTGACTGCTCTGCTGTCCTGCATAGCTGGCAGGTGGATGGGGTCTTCAATTTGTAGGGCAGGAAACAGGCTTTCAGCAGGCCTATGGTCATCTCCACCTGGGCTCTTGTCCTGCAGCAAGCCTGGTTGAAGTTCTGTTGGGGGCCTGGTCAGGGTCAGGGTAAGGGATCAGCAGCCTAGGTTGGCATGGGTAACCTCTGTCACCCAGCAGAAGGCCATCAAACTCTCCTGTAATGTGTAGTGGACACATAAGAGTATATTAAAGGAGGGAGACAAGTGAATTATATTGTGCAAATCTTAAGGCTGCTTACCACGTTGCAGTCTGTTGCTCAGGTTAGACTTGCAATGAATCCTTGAGTCATGAACAGACCCAGGCCACTTGGCCTCCACATTGGAAATTAGGTATGCAGCATCACATATGATCTTGACAGTGCAGAGAATGACAGATGTTGAACTATGATGCAGTCTTTAACATTTTGAAACAGTAGTCAATCTACATGTACCTGCACATTTATTCTGTGAATGGACTTCCTATTCACATAATCTGCTTCATTATGTGAAGGAGCTGTGATGGGAATGTGTGTGCCATCTATGCAGCCAATCACACTGCGAAATCCTAAAAGAAATTAAAATTACTAATCCCAGTCTGAGGTTACAGCACAATGTCATTAACGGAATATAATTTAAAATTCATTTGGATCTCTGCATCATTCACCTGCAATCCTGTGGAACTCCTCCTTGATGACTCTGACAGGTTTATATCCACGGAAAACCACAAAGATGGGTAATAGCCGTTTCAGGGCGAGGCACACTTTTCTGACCGCCCTGCATACAGTTGCCTTACTCAAGTGCTCTGCATCTCTGACATTATTCAAAAAACTCCCATTTGCAAAGAAACGCAGCGCAACACACAATATCTGCTGGGATGTGAGAGCATGACTACGGCTGGTAATGTTGTAAATGTAAGGACTGATTAGGTTGTGTATGTAGATGATGGACTGTGACGTGAAACGGTTCAAAAAGATAACTGTCTGGAAATGCCAGAACATCTTTGCGCAGTCTGATAACCATCTCCCAATGAATATTTAATCCCCTGCGCAGTAATGCTGCACCTTCATCCACAGGATCGTTGTCAAAAGGACATGCCATGTTAGTGAAAAAAAGTGGACTTCTAATATAGGCCCACAGACTGATTTTTTAAATAACAGATGGCAGAACTATGTTATGCCAAAACTTGCCTGCTAACTGAATGAATGAGGAAATCAATTACTGTGTGTGGCTGACAGAGGGCGGAGACAGAGAGAAACTCGAGGTTCATTGAGAAAAACCTGGTCCCGACCAGGTTAGGTTCATAGAGTCTGTTACTATGGTAACTGACTGAGAGCTTAAGTTACCTTTGTGAAACAGGTGAGAGTTACCCCTCTTTCTCTGGTTTGAGTTACCTCCCTTTGTGAAACGGAAAACTCTGAGTTTCCTTCATTTCATGCTTAACAAACTCAGAGTTTTCACTAAACCTGCTTTGTGAAACTACCAGGACTACACGGGAGGAGCTGGTCAATGACCTGAAGAGAGCTGGGACCACCGTTTCCAAGGCTATTATCAGTAATACACTAAGATGTTATGGTTTAAAATCATGCAGCGCACAGAAGGTTCCCCTGCTGAAGTCAGCCCATGTCAAGGCCCGTCTGAAGTTTGCCAATGACCATCTGGATGATCCAGAGGAGTCATGGGAGAAAGTCATGTGGTCAGATGAGACCAAAATAGAACTTTTTGGTCTTAACTCCATTCGCCGTGTTTGGAGGAGGAAGAAGGAGGAGTATCATCCCAAGAACACCATACCTACAGTGAAGCATGGGGGTGGAAGCATCATGCTCTGGGGGTGTTTTTCTGCATGAACGGGGCTGTGTATTGTGAGATATTGGGCAAAAAACCTCCTTCCCTCAGTCAGAGCGTTGAAGATGGGTCGTGGCTGGGTCTTCCAACATGACAACGACCCGAAGCACACAGCCAGGAAAACCAAGGAGTGGCTCCATAAGAAGCATATCAAGGTTCTGGAGTGGCCTAGCCAGTCTCCAGACCTAAATCCAATAGAAAATCTTTGGAGGGAGCGGAAACTCTGTGTTGCTCAGCGACAGCCTGGAAACCTGACAGATCTAGAGAAGATCTGTATGGAGGAGTGGGCCAAAATCCCTGCTGCAGTGTGTGCAAACCTGGTCAAGAACTATAGGAACCGTTTGACCTCTGTAATTGTCAACAAAGGCTTCTGTACCAAATATTAAAATTGTTTGACTCAAGTGATCAAATACTTATTTGACACAGTAATATACAAATAAATTGTTAAAAAAAAATCATACAATCTGATTTCTGGATATTTTGCAAAATCAGAACTTGCAAAATCACAGGGTGATCAAATACTTATTGACCTCACTGTATCCAGCATTCACACCACAATTTCTTCTTTATCATTAGTGATACAGTGCTGAGCACTGAACACTCTTGTTCTTCTGTGCGCTTCTACTTTTATAATATTATTAGTGATACAGTGCTGAGCACTGAACACTCTTGTTCTTCTGCATGTTTCTTCTTCTTATTAGTGATACAGTGCATTGTAAGATGCGTAAAATGCACAAAAATTTCCCAAAGTAAATGGGACGAGACGAAATCAGTGACTGCTCCCTGCTCTGGTATACGTTCACCTAGAGACGCCAGTCCAACTTTAAAACGTAGACACAAGTCTTGCGTATTGACGTAGCATTCCACGTTTTGGTAGGTTGTATAGTTTTTGATCAATTGCTGTTCAATGACCATGATCAATTTTGGAGAAATTTGGAGATTATGATGGGTGTGTATTGCACAGAATGTTCACGCTAGAGTGGAGGAGACCAACTGCCAGAGTGGAGAGACGGAGTGTCTGAAATTTTTTATTTCCACGCTCCTCCAAAGTACAAATTTAACACAATTTTCCAAAGTTGTAGTGCCACTTGTGCTGATTCTCACAATGTGGCTGGCTAAATGATAGGACTTACCATGTTTGACTTGTGTGCCTCTGAGCGAATCAAAAAGAGGAGAGACAGAAGCCACCCATTTTTTAACTCGCTGTAAAATCCACATTTTTGACTCACTCACTTTTTGAGCAAAAAAATAAAGTTGTCAGTGTGTACAGCAAAGCCTTGTAGCTTTGATGGTGAAGAAATTTCGGCAATAGGAGTTTAGTTGTTTGCGTGAGAGGCGTTTGTTCAGGGGGTGCGCAGAGGCCAAATTCAGACATTTCACAGACCCTCACAGAGCCAAAAGGGCCCATCACCACGGCGACCGCTGGAGAAATGTTGAGATTATAATGGGTGTGTATTGCACGGAATGTTCATGTCAGAGTGGGTGATGTCATCAGTCAGAGTGGGAGAGAGCCGAAAAAAACTCCAGATTTTTTCTCTTTCCACACTCCTCTCAGCCACAATTTACACTCTACACGCATGATTTTTTCCACATTTGTAGACAAATTTGTTCTGTCTCTCACCATAGACATTCAATTCAATTCAATTCAATTCAATTCAATTCAATTCAATTCAATTCAATTCAATTCAATTCAATTCAGTTTTATTTGTATAGCGCCAAATCACAACAGAAGTTGTCTCAGGACACTTTCCATATAGAGCTGGTACAGACCAAGCTCTTTTATCTACAAAGAAACCAACAATTCCAACATATACACATAGACGCCGCATTGAGCTGGTTGGGCTGTTGCTGCACATGTCAGCGTGTCCGCCATATTGGATGTGGCAGATCTGCTCTGTAAACTAATGCAAGGAAATGGACCGAACTTCATAAAGCGCCTTTCTACAAACTGATTTAACGTGATGCCTTGTATTCACCCATTCACACACACACACACACACACACACACACACACACACACACACACACACACACACACACACACACACACACACACTAATATATTTGGGAAACAAATAGACATCAAAAACATCACATCTAACTTTTAATGTGATGTGATAGTGGTTATAATCTTATAGTATTTTGCAACATTTTACTATAGCAATATAAGATTGTACCACAGGAACACTTGGGAGGAAACAAATTATAGCCTTGAAGTATTGTACAGGGATGGTAGCAGTACCATAGAACACCATAGAGGTATTAAATAACTATTATGGACCTTAAACCTTGATTATACATACTAAAGAGATCTTATAGGATTCCTATAGACCTTTTTTGTTAGAGTACAAAAGTACCAAACCAGGGTATGTTTTTTTAAGTTGTTACAGCTATCAATGTATGCAACACTGTTTTGTGATGATAAATATTGAAATATTAAACATCTGTTTATAATAACCAGATCCTGAATTTTAGATGCGACGTGGGTTTTCTGAGTAAAGAGCACAAACATTTGCATTTCACTGATTTTGATTAATCATTTTGATATTCAATGATTGCTGAACATATATACATACATATATCTATACGGGATGGCATTGATGAACATATATACATACATATATCTATACGGGGTGGCATTGATGAACATATATACATACATATATCTATACAGGGGTGGCATTGATTAGCACATATACATACATATATCTATATCTATCAATCTATACATTTATACAACTAGTCCCTGTGTGTGTACTGTGTGTGTGTAAGCTAAAAGCCTTGGAAAAGAATGGTCTTGCAAAGCTTTTCCGTGTGTTGCCTTTATGCAACTGCAGAGTGTTCAATTCAATATTCCAATTCAATTCAATATTCCTTTATTAGTCCCACGAGGGGAAATTCCAATATACAGCAGCATCAATAAAGTGTATAAATTATTAGAACAAGTGCAATGCAATTCAAAACAAGTATTAATACAAGAGTGGGATAAAAGAATAACATTATCCTAAGAAATTGTAGATAGTATTTACAGATTGTTATGCACTGATTATTGCACATTATTGCATTATTGCACAGGTTATTGCACAGATTGTAAACATATTATTGTACTGATTACTTGGAGCAGTTTCTGTTGTACAGTCTGATGGCTGCAGGAAGGAATGACCTGCGATACCTCTCCTTCCCACACTTTGGATGTAGCATCCTGTCACTGATGGAGCTCCTCAGTGCAGTGAGTGTGTGTTGGAGGGGGTGGGAGTCATTGTCTGTCATGGAGGACAGCTTGGCTGTCATCCTCCTCTCCCCCACCTCCTCCACCTGTTCCAGAGGGCATCCCAGGACAGAGCTGGCCTTTCTGATGAGTTTGTCCAGCCTCTTCCTGTCAGCTGTTGTGATGCTGCTCCCCCAGCAGACTACTCCGTATAATAGGGCAGAGGCCACAACAGAGTCATAGAAGGTCTTCAGGAGTGCCCCCCGCACCCCAAAAGACTCATTTTGGTAATGTGGTGATGAAATATAAAAATGGTCTCACAGTGTAAAACTAAATACATCACTGACTCCTTCACATTCAGAAAGGGAAAACATTGTTAGCATAGTGTGGCACTGAATGATCTCATCCTTACAGCCTATACACCTACCCTGTGGAGATGAGCTGGGAAGCTGAAGACAGAAGGAAAAGCTCCGTCTCTGATCCTGACCGTCTGACCTGTCCTGTCAAAATCCTCTGGTCTGAAGTGTTGACTGCAGAGCATGGATGACTGACTAGTAGAAAACCCGTCCCGCCTGACAGCTGTTTCCCACTTCTTTCTCAGTTCTTTATTTTTGGGAAACCTACAGAGTATATGAAAAGTTAACCAACTAACAACAATCAGCGTAGTTACTTCGGGCCACTTTAGTCAGGAAAGACTTTGTTGTTCGGAGGCGCGTATAGTATAGTATTTCTATGTGGGACTTCATGTTATAGCCACAAAGTCAGCATATTCTGTATGTAAAGTTATGTCATATTGGCCACATACAATCAAAAGTTTTTTATTTCATTCTTACCTGTGAAAGGTAATCCCTTGGGAACGAGTTTTGAGTGTAAACCGGTTGGTACAGTTCCACGCTGCACAAGAATGCGGCATCTTCTCTGGTTGCTCTTGCCACATTCAATATGGCGGTGACGTTGATGTACGACTCCAGCGCTCAATGCCGCGTCTACGTGTATATGTCTATGTCTCTCACAATGTGCTCAAAAAATCAGAGACTTACAGAATTTGAATTTGTCTCTGCTCCTCATAGACTCCAAAACAAAGATTTTTTGAGAGAAGCAGAACAGTTTTAAACTCGCAAGTGTCTCCAAAATATTTTCTGTAGAGAACACCGAAATCACACCAATCGTTCAGGAAGTCCTGATGGTGATGACGTTCTGTGTTTTTTTCTGATAGGAGCTACCATTTTGTCAGTATAAGCCCAGATGTCAGACCAGTGCAGAGGCAGAAAATGGCTGTTATTCTCCACGTTTCTGTCTGCCCCTGTCTGTCTGCCTGGGGGGCCCCTATCGTCAATGGCAACCAGCTCTGAGCCTCAGTACCTCTTGGTGCGCTCCTCTGCCACACACACACAACACACATATGTAGCTTCAGCTGCAGCTATGCAGCTGATTCAAATGATCAGCTCGTCATCAAGCTCTGCAGTGGCTTGATAACGAGCCACTTGTCTAAGGCTACATTCCCACCAAACGCGATGAAACAAGATCGCGCCGCAAAATTACATACAAAGTCAATGCAAAGACGTGATGTGAAGCGTCATTTTGCCGGGCGACGCGATGGCCGCGATTGCGCGGCGCGATGGACGCGTTGGCCGCGAAAATCGCTCTCATCGCGTCGGCTGCGAAAATCGCTCTCATCACGTCGCCCCATCGCGCCATCGCTTCATCGCTCGAGTTGAAATTATTGAACTTTTGCGGCGGATTCAGCCTAGCCTATGGTGTGTTAGCATTAGCCACAATGCTAATATGAGGTCCTATGAACTTGTTGGTGCCCGCAGGTTTGACTTGTGATGTCAGGTTGTTGTGCTAATATGCTAATGATTAGCATGCTAAGGCTAACATGCTAACCTATGGTAAAATGATTCTTAAATGCATTCTAATGATGTTTGATATCTTTTCAAAGTGTTATTTGACATGCTAATGTTAGCTTAGCATTAGCCAATGTTAGCATTGTGGCTAATGCTAACATGAGGTCCTATGAACAGGTTTGACTTGATGTCGGGTTGTTGTGCTAATATGCTAATCATTAGCATATTAATGCTAACATGCTAACCTATGGTGAAATGATTCTTAAATGAATTCTAATGATGTTTGATATCTTTTCAAAGTGTTATTTGACATGCTAATGTTAGCTTAGCATTAGCCGCTGTTAGCATTATGGTTAATGCTAACATGAGGGCCTATGAACAGGTTTGACTTTTGATGTCGGGTTGTGCTAATATGCTAATGATTAGCATGTTAATGCTAACATGCTAACTCAGTAAAACTATTCTTAAATGCATTCTAATGGTGTTTGAGATCTTTTCAATTTCATGAGGTCATATGAACAGATTTGACTTTTGATATCAGGTTGTTGTGCTAATATGTTAGCACTAGCCACACATCCCGGCGTTTGCGCGCTGTATCACTCTCAAAATTTCCCGCCGGGAAATTTTCTAGTTGTTATTATTCCACTGTGGTTTTAGGCCCTTGACTCATTCCACACTTTTCATTGAAGAACCCTCATTCAAACATCAAACCATTCAGCTCATTTAGGACATTCACAGTATCATTCAAATTTTTGATAACCATTATATTTGCTAAAATATTTAACGGTTTCTGGGAATTTTTCTCATTGCAAATGATGGAAGAAATGCTCAAAATATTCACAGTTTTTCATTCACGGTGATTTCTTATTTACTTATTCATACTTTCAGCTATAAACGTCATTCAAAATTTCAATGTTCCACATCTTTTCTACATTTTGGATATGATTCAATTTTCAAAATCCCATTTAAACTTTTCAAAATATTACTTTATCATTTATCATTATATATCGGGGGTGCTGGTCTAAGTCTTAATATTATTGTCCGATCAGCAGCCTGAACATCACTTTCCAACCAGAAGCCCCACCCCCTTGGGGCGATTTCAGTCAGATTGAAAATCGCCGCAGGCGCTCTCATAGACTTACATGTTGAGAGTTTTTGTTTTCAAATTCTGAACCCTGCAATTCATTTCTATGAGCTCCAGGAGGGCTTGCCCCAATGTGATTTCATCATACGCACTGATGCATGCTTGGACGATACGCACAGCGTGTGAAAAAAAAGAGAGAGAAATAAAGAAAAAAAGATACAGGGCGCGCACGCGTTGGGACTCGGGAGACTGCAAGATCGACATGGCTAGCAACTGCAACATTAGCCATGCTTTCCATGGAGAGAGAATTTGTCAGGAACATGCCTGATTTCAATGAGAGGGTAATTGATCACTTTGCCTGAGAGAGGCGAGCAAAATTTCAGTACAACTGATGAGTGAGTGTGTTATTAAGTTGTGTCATGTTGTACTCTAGTCTCAATAGTTGTATTGATTGCATATTGCCAGCCAAATACTGTATATACTGAATATTTTGTGGAAAGTGTTTTATTGTGGAACTTAATTTATTGTATTTGAGACATTTAACTTGATATAGCTATACAAAAATACTGTACAGTATGTACAATTCATGTCTGGTGTTATCATCTGGTGGTTGAACAGGAAAACCAAATTAAACAATGCAATGTAACACTGTAAAGTTAGCTATCTCACTTTTATGTATCATTACTTTACTCATTGAACGGGTCATCTTAGCCATTGTAGGAGCCGCATTTAAGTTTTTATGTTGTACATTATTTACTTCATTTGTTGTATTTTGTGGGAGTGTGTGAGTGTGCATCCTCAGGTGATGATGGTGCCACCCTTTAAATGGCTGCTGGTAGAGCATGACGAGGAGAAGGCGGCCAGAATGAGTGCTGTGTGTGGTGCTTGGGCTGAAACCTGCTGCGGCCTGTTCCCTTTGTCTTGCCATAGAAATAATACATAATCTTTAAAACATTTGCATCTTTATGTTGTAGTTTCTTTAATTTACAATAAATGACCGGCAACAGTCAACAGTCAAACTCTCTCCCAGTGGATTCTTTTAGGACACAAACTGCGAGTCTGACACTGCATCACCTGCTTTCTCGTTGTGGCACAAACTTTTAGGAAATAGGATTTAGGGGGTAAAGGAAAACCCAAAACGGTTTTTGCCACTACAGCCATCATCGCAAGTTGCCCCCCTTGAGAAATTTGTCAGGAGCTGCTATTTTAAGCTTTTTTACAATAGCATTAATTACAAAACCCTTCAAATACACTCATTCAGTCATACTTTCACAGAGAAACTTGTGAATGTATGAATGAGAGAAACAGGGAAAAAGTTCCAAACACAGAAGTACCAGACTTCATCAGATTAAATCCTCTTTTTCATATCATTAACACTTTTTCCACAATGAAACTTTTAATTTCTATGCAATTTTCAGGTCATTTTTATATTAGTGTGTATGGAGTGAATGTTCAGAGATAGAGTGGGAGCTATAACAGAGTGGAGAGGAGCAGTAAAATCATGTAAAAACCTTCCCACTTCTTCCCATTATCTCCACATAAATCATTTTTACATCAAAATGATGGAAAATCTGTGCTGATCGCAAATAGGGTTGGCTTCCTGAGCATGGCTTCCAAGTGACGGCTTCCAAATGGCTTCCAAGTGACGCCAAAGAACTGCTTGACTGACTCCGAAATAAACTGAGAGCAGAAATTTCAGGAGGGAAGCAAACACAGCCATGTTTATTAACTAGTGCTGTCAATCGATTAAAATATTTAATCGCGATTAATCTCATGAATGTCATAGTTAACTCGCGATTAATCGCAAATTAATCACACATTTTTGTCTATTCCAAATGTCCCTTTAAAATCATTTTAATAATACTCTTATCAACATGGAAAGCTTTGTGCAAATGTTTTTTATTGAAAACAACAACGTATAGTGTTATATTTCACACTAACATTCACATTTGAATGAATCAAATCTCACACAATTTAATACTCTCAATAAACAGATGACAAAAAAATAAATACTTGGTTACACTCAGGTGCACTCAAGGACCATAACGCTTACATCGAATCAACTGGCTTGGAACATGGTTAAAAGCCATACAATGAAGGGGAGTTCGTCAAAAAATGCCTCAGTGACGTTGTTGAAATCTTGTCTCCTGAAAACAACAAACTAAAATGAATGGTATCAGACATCCAACTGTCCCGCCACACTGTTGAACACCAAATATCAGACATTAACATGGCTATTGAATCACAGTTGCACTCTGACCTTCAAGCATGTGAGTATTGTTACGGCCACCGACATTCCTCCCCCTTTTTTTTTGTGCTTAACACGCCGTGCTTCTGAGGAGTGTGTGCAGAGCAGGCGCAGCAGATCTCAGCGTGGGATGGGCTCGTCCTGGAGGTGTGATCTCCCTCCGCCTCCCACCTCCACTGTTGGCTGTCAGCTCCCTGGATTGGTGCAGTATCGGGGCCGCTGAAAGGCTCAAGCGGACCGGCATTCCAGGCGGCTGAAGAGCAGCACACCAGACGTGTGATTTTGTGTGGACATTATCATTGAGGGACTGAGAGGCATTTCCAAAATTTGTAAGGACTGGGCCAGGGCCAGCTTTAAAAACTGATTATTAATAGCGCCACTGGTAGTGAGAATTTGTTGTTTAGAGCACATTAGGAGGAAGGGGTGTTGTCTGCTGTTTTTGTTAAACTTTAGTTAAGCAGAGAGGGTTTTGTTTCCGGGTTGTTTTTTTGTTGTTGTTTGTTTGTTAAATTAGTGTCATTCCAGAGAGTCCTCTTTTGGTTTTGATTGTTTTTTGATTTATCAGCACTCGTAGGCCCATTTCCTTTAGAGTTGCCTCTGGTTTTTGTTTGTACTTATCATTCTCCTTATATTTAAAATAAATAACTTTGCTTTAACCAACAACATCTGGTCTATGTTGCTTCCCTCTTTCCATCACGAGCTAGGGGTCATAACAGTATTTTAATGTCGCATTGCATGAGTGTTGCGACATACAAGGCAAGCCTCAGCTGGCAATATTTGCGTGGTCTGTATCAAACGATTGTGTGATCAAAGAAGAACTCCTTGATATTGTGCCATTAAAAGACAGAACCTATGGCATAGATGTGAAAGAAACAATGATGGCTGCATTTGTGAAAGCAAATCTGCCCATACTGAAACTAACTGTAGTAGCCACGGATGGAGCGCCAGCCATGATTGGATTTGTGAATGGGCTTGTGGGGCTGTGCAAAGCTAACCAAACCTTCCCTGAGTTTTGGAATTTCCACTGCATCGTCCACAGGGAGCAACTCATGTCTAAATCATTGAATTTAGGCAATGTAATGAAGCCTGTGATGGAAATCCTCAACTACATCCGCACACATGTGCTTAACCACAGGCAATTCAAGAATCTCATTGCTGAGCTGGACCAAGGGCTTCCAGGTGACCTGCCGCTGCACTACACTGTGAGGTGGCTGTCAAAAGGCAAGGTACTTTCCCGCTTCTTTGAGCTTTTGGATGCCGTGAAATTGTTCATGGAAGAGAAGGACAAGGACTGTCCCAAGCTCTCAGACCTCAAGTGGATTATGGATCTACCTTTTTGGTTGACATGCTATGTCACTTGGACAGACTGAACCCGACACTGCAGGGTAAGTTTAAAATACTGCCTGACCTGGTGCAAAGTGTGTTTGCGTTTACCAACAAACTGAAGCTGTTCAAGACGCATATTCAAAAGAGAGCCTTAACGCATTTTCCCACTCCGCTAGAAGCCAGTGGGCAAGTCACCAGCGCCGCCCTGAATAAGCAAACAGCCAGATATGCAACAATGGCTGAAAACCTGCATAAAAGCTTTGTGACCCGGTTCCGGGATCTACAACAGAAAAGGCCACAGATTAGGTTCCTCATTGATCTGTTTAATGTGGATACAGACTGTTTGAAAGCCCCGCTAGTCACAGATAAGGCTGCGGCTGAGTTGGAGATGATCAAAGAAGAGGACCAACTGAAACCTGCTTTAAGGGAAGGGACCATTCAGTTCTGGAAAAGTGTGCCAATAGAAAAATACCCCAAAGTCTAACGGGCTGCGCTTAAGATACTGTCAATGTTTTGGTCAACATACATCTGTGAGTCTGTGTTTTCTACCCTGAAACAGATGAAATCAAAGCATTGATCTGTTCTGACAGAGACACGTATGAAAGAATTGCTTCAAGTGGCAACATCTGACTATTAACCAGATTTGAAAAGGATTGTTCAAGGCAAGGAATGCCAGAAGTTCCACGAAGCAACATGCATGATAAGAGAAAAACGCTATTGTAAATTATTAGAATTTTGTTTGTAGACTTGGTTGAACTGAGAGTTTGTGTTTGTGGGACGGTGCACACAATGTTCAATATAATAATAATAATAATAATAATAATAATAATAATAATAATAATAACAATAATAAAGTAGTAGTAGTAATAATAATAATAATAATAATAATAATAATAATAATAATAAATTTTATTTAAAGGTGCCTTTCGTGACAGTCAAGGTCACCTTCCAGCATATAAAACCATATTCAGATAAAAAATAAAATAAAAGGTAATACACAGCAAGTGGCAACATAAAGACATGCATTTACAGTCGACAGCAAGTGAATAAAAGTTAACTGTTAGTCAGAAAAATGGGGTGCAGTTGTATGGAGTGCCGTTTGTAAATTTAGTCATGCTGAAAATAACAGCAACATTTTGTCACATTTAGCTCCAAATCATGTTTTAAAAAGTGGTGTCAATTTTTGAAAGTCACTTTTTAGCATATTTAACACAATATTTGTTAACTTTGAAAATGTATTAAATAATTCTAAATCTAAATGTTTAATCTAAATCTATGTTTAATCTAAAAGTTATATAAATGTATGTTTAATCTAAAAATTATGTACGGGTTTTAAGTCCCGTAAAAAAGTGACACTAAAAACTAAGGAAGTAGATCAAGGTAACACGTGGCTGTATTTGACTTGAGATAAGTTTGACTATATGACTTACAGTTGGAAGACTGAAGTCATATAGGACAGCATGACGTTAGCACAGGCTAGCTGCTGGTGGACTTTGCTGATTTTAGAGTTAAAAAATGTTAGAAAATCTGTGCATTGTTCTTTGGAGATGTTACTGAGCATGCTGGCTTCTGGTGGTTTAATTAGTGTATTCACTGTGGAGAAGAGAGTCCTGTTGTTTTGCTCACCTGCACTGATGATCTTTGTGTAATAGGAGGCTTTTGTTTTTGACAGACATTTGACATTTTGACATTGACATTTTTATTGTGAAGGATATGGTCAGAGTACATTCGTTTATGAACAGTAAGTCCAGTCTTGGAGCAAAGCCTCTCTAGTCGCCAACCATAGACCTTGAATTGACATAATTCAGGTGTGTACCAGGGAGTGGTATGAGTAAATGAGACAACCCGTGTTTTCAGTGGGGCTAAATTATTCAGTGCAGAGGATAAGGTATGGTTGTAGTAGTCTGTCAGATTTGGGAGTGAGGAGAGTGGACCGGGGGTGGGGTTAGAGGAAATTGGACCGTTGAGGTCATCTGGATTAATGTGTCTAATGTTGCAGTATGATATGGAGCGATGCACTCTCGGTTTACCAAGAGATAGGTTTAAGTTGGACAAGACAGTTTTGTGGTTCCGTAGATGTTATATTGTATGGTGTAATGCCAGAGCAGCAGATTAGAGCCCTGTGATGAAGATGTTAGATGGCTTGGGTGATCTGTACAGAACTGCATGGTGGATGTAGGTCCATGAAGTTTAGCAGTCAACAGTTCAAAGGTGGATTGATCAGGTATGGATAATGGTGATATTTTGATACTTCCCAGATAGGATACAGATGTGGGCCACTTCAGGCAACAATCCGGCACTGTAGGCATTCTTCTGGCCCGCACAAAACAGATGTGAGCCTAAAGTGGCCCATTTGGTAAATGCTACATTCGGCCCTTATATCACAGAACAAATATGGCCCATCTTTGGCAAATACGTGGCAGAGTAGGGAATGGTTATTCTTTAAGTGAAACAAAACTGGGCCACATATGGTTCAGCACACGTGGCCCACCTTTGCGAAAACACTATTGGGCCACTTTTGGCCGAAAGATGGCAGGTTAGCATCGACTAATATGGATGTGAGCCTAAAGTGGCCCAAATATGGTTCAGCACACGTGGCCCACCTTTGCTGAAACACATTTGGGCCACTTTTGGCCGAAAGACGGCAGGTTAGCATCGACTAATATGGATGTGAGCCAAAAGTGGCCCAAATATGGTTCAGCACACGTGGCCCACCTTTGCTGAAACACATTTGGGCCACTTTTGGCCGAAAGACGGCAGGTTAGCATCGACTAATATGGATGTGAGCCTAAAGTGGCCCAAATATGGTTCAGCACACGTGGCCCACCTTTGCTGAAACACATTTGGGCCACTTTTGGCGGAAAGACTGAAAGTTAGCATCGACTAATATGGATGTGAGCCTAAAGTGGCCCAAATATGGTTCAGTAATATGGTGGGGTCCATACTTTTTGAAGTACAAATGTGCCAGGACAAGAAAAGACAAGACAAGTTAAGTTAAGTTAGTTTGCTTCAGATCATCTGTTGTTGTCAACTTGATAGGGGTGGAACTTTGTACAAGTCCACGATGACTTTGTTCCCTCCTTGCACTCTGTGTTAATGCATTTATATGCTAAACAAATAAACCTAAACCTAAACATAAGATAATAGATAAGTAGATATTCCTTTTTCGGTGGAAATGTTCTATGATGGGCATGATTGACAACGTTGCAGCAGGAACGACCTGCAATAGGCCTATTGCTCCATCACTCATTCTGGAAGAAGCTCGCCACTGGAGCCCGATAATATAATACATCCATGCTGGAGCTCCCGTCCAGCTTCTTTGCTGGAGCTTGCTATGGAAGCAGAGGACTGAAGACTTTTAGGCCTGAACTGCCTTAATTGTGTTCACAACAAGCAGATGGTGAATTCTGAGAGTTGTTCCGTCTGACACTCATACCAGCAGGAATTACATAGCCTACAGTAGGCATAGTCAAGTTTAACTTTTTCTTCTCTTAGTGCAATATTATCTGTCAGTATAAATAATCTGCTGACTGTGATGAATTTTGTTTGCTGATTAAAGTTATATATATTGACCAACAAGTTGTCCTTCCCATAGAACTTATTCTATGTACAAATCCATATGCTTGTCAGCACTGGTAAGCGAGTTTGCACATGTGTGTGTACACGTATCTGGTTATTAATATGTATGAGTGTGGTTATTAGTTGATCTGTGTAGGCCTATGTATTGTGTTTGAATGTGTGATAAAAGTAAAAGCTGTGCTGTTGTGCACTTCAAGATTTGGTGCTCTTGTTCCCTGCTTTTACTAGTGTATTCTGTCTATTTTTAAAATATTATGGTCGTCACTCATATTTCAATCATTTTAATACTGTAGCCTACCTATCTGCTTTAACTTTACCTGCCCAGGGACTACAGACGGAAGTGAGCTGTTGAGTGTTGCTATAATCTGGCTCAAAGCATCTCTTCTTGTCTTACAAGATTAATGTTTTTTGTGCATTGTCCCTTTTTTAAATAAATAAATTCAATTCATTAAATGCACAACTGTACATTCCTTGACAGAGTGTGCCAATAAGAGCAGAGCCTAGGCCAAGAGCAACAGTATGTGAACAGAAACCGCTTCCACGTCACATAGAAAATGACTGGCAGGTCGACATTGTATGTATTGACCTACATTTACCTGAACATATCATCCACAGTGACAGTTTTTTTTTTTAATTAAGTCAACGCTTTTAAGTCTGTAAGGATCGTATCTTTATTCAAACTCTACTTTCCGTTATGTTTTTTTCCGGTTCAAGTTGGAGTTTTCCAAATTACGAGTCTCTTTGAATGCATCATATTCGAATTGACGAAAGGTAGCAAGGGAGCAGAAAGTGCCCGAAACGGAGATCCAGGAGAGAACAGAAGTCACGGTGAGGTGAGTCCCTGAACGAAAAATAAATGAATTTTTCTGTGGGAAACATTTAGCTCTTATTGTTGAAAATAAACATTGTTTTGTTAGGTTGCCGGTGCTGCAAATGTTAGCTAGTTAACATTCAGTTTTTATACAAGGTTAATGTGACCAGGCAGACGTGGCCTAGGTGTTTCCCATTTATAGACCTGGCGCAGCGCCACAGAACCAAGACCAAGCGCCACAAATTGATTCTGCTTTTGTTTTTTTTCTCTTATCAACGCAATATCGTTCCGTTCATCCTAGCGCGGCTCCATTTTGGCATTCTCTCTCTGACACACACGCACACACACACACACACACACACACACACACACACACACACACACACAACAGCAGTGCATGGTAATTTGGTTAAAGCGAAACTGATATGGCGCGTGACCACTACCGCCAGTCTCTTTGCAAACCTGTGGGAGACACCGTGTGGCGGATCATGAAAAACCTATTCACAAACTCCCTGGCCAAACAACTGAACGGGAAGACGGCCTTCCACAGCCTCCAGTTAAAAGATGTAATTACTGGTGAGTGTTAATTGTGGGTTATATTTCTTAGTGATGTGTCTTGATGAATCCTTCCTTCCTTTTCTTTCATGCTAGATAGGGGTGCTGAAATTACTCATAAAATCAATTTATCAAGATGCAGATCTGAATGATTATGTATCAGTGTGGTAGCAGACAATATTCTATTCTATTCAAATAGAATTCCATTGCTTGTTGATTTTCTTGCTGCAGCTGTATTCTGCGATTATGGTCCTGTGGTCCGATCTACAATATAAATAGCAAAAAGAACCCAAAAAATATATTCAGTCTATCAGCCGTGGGACTGCATAGAAATTGACCAATGCTATCCAACTGTCACGGTAATCACCTCGTCTCCCCTGCTCCACCTCGACCCGCCTCGTCCCCACCCCCTTACGCTTAGAAACTACAAGTAGTTGTAACTGCTCTGAGCTGCTCAGCCACAGACACATGAAACCACAAATTCAGCGCCTGCTGCCCCTTCACCCCCGGCCGGCCTGTCACTGAAAGCGGTGGCAACAGGGTACTGGCGCTGCTGCCATTAGCGGTACCGAGCACAGCCTCAGCCTACAGCGGGGTTTATGTTGAACAGGTAATCTTTGGTTTTATTGTAGAAGTTGTGACTGTGAATCCGACATTTTACTCCACATTCAAAGCCATGTTTGTTTTCTGCAGGTAACAGGCTTGTTGCTCTGATCTGCTCTAGGGGGGTATGTCGTGAGGAGGCTCGGAGGGGAGGGGTTTCTCCTTGTCTTTCAGACCGTAGACCATAGCTTTAAGTAATATAATTAATTAAAAATGCTGATAGTCTAATACTCGATATAAAATACTTACAACAACATATACACCCAATCACATTTTATGAGGCACCAGTTTAAAGCTGCCATTCTTAAATAGCTCTGTTTGCTTTGAAGAAGACATACTCTGTGGCACATACTGTGCCAAAATGTCAGCAACCTTCACCATAATAAAAATTTCTATGTGCTTTATCATCTTCTCCAGCTATTTATCTGTCCCCTGCTCTAAGATGCACCAGTCTGCAATCAGTTCGTCAGCTGAAAGCGAGAGTTTTCCTCCTACAATTTTAGTAATTGGCTGGTCATGGCTAGACTGTTTTCAAACTACATTCATTGCTGCCCAACTACTGTATGGGCAAGATATAGCATGTCATGCAGTTACCCATTTCTCACCATTGTGTGCAATCTATCCAAAGCTTTACAGTTTTCTCAATTTTTAGGAACAGTCCGAAAAAATCAGCTGACGGCCACTGCAAAAGACCAGGAGGTGGAGGCCTATATTAAAAGGTGGCTTCATCTCGCCGGAGATAGGGACGGTGGGAGGAGAGAGAGAGAGAAGAGAAAAGGCGATCCACACAGCTCGCATGTAAGTTAGCTACAATTCCTATTTTGCAATATATATGTGATACTGTTCTACAGCAGAAATCAAGATGAAGCTGTCGGCATATGTAAAAAAAAAAAATAAAAAAAAAACTAGGGCAAAGTACAGAACAAATATTACCAATTCTGAATGAACAAATATAATTAAAAAAGGCAGTGTTGTGACTTTTGCCATTTTTCCCGCTATGGTCAGTTAGGAATAAGAAGCTTGTTCAGCCACCATGCAGCAAGCATACCCATTTTCTTGTAAATGTAAAGATTTCTCTTGGCAGTGATGGGACAGTAATGTAAACTGTAACTGGAATTGTCACCCATTGCCTTTGTTAAAAGCCAGTTCATGGGTCTGAAAAGTAGGGAAATCACACATCAGTTAGAAACACATCTTTAATGAAAACTGTATTTGACTTTAGTGTAATATTCTAATTACAAAATAAATTCATGAATATGAAGCAACAGCTGAAATACATTTTTACATATTAATATTACATGCCACCTCCATGCTAAATTGAGCTGGAATGAAAGACAAAAACATACTTGTGTTCTAATGTTAACATGAGTGGACAAAGTTTTGAGTCTTAAGATGTGGTCTTACCTCAAACTTTTCCCTTTACTGCTGCATTCATGGTCTTCAGCTCCACCATGTGGTCAACTGGTGTAAATACATAGCGATTGTGTGAAAGAGGCTAGCTGACTGATTGTCATCTCAGACTTGATATGTGGTAGGTTTAATATGTAGGATGGAGTTGCTTCCAACTTAGAGCCTCAGCCATGTTGCAATGGAATATAATACTTACCTTGGCATAATATATAAAAAATAAACACCATCTCCCCCTGTAGAACAACCAATCTGTTCCTCACTCATGTTTATATTTTGGGAACAACAGAAAAGAAAAAAAAAAAGATTTAGACAGTATAAAAAAGGCCATGTTGGAGCTGCTGGATAAAGTAAATGCTGATGTGGAGCCACTCACATGAATGAGTTAGTTAAACACAGCACTGCTTTACTGAGTCAACAAAATATGTTCTTTTGTGCATTTCTTAAAGGGCCAGATGAAGACGAGACAATGCTGGGGCCATGAGTGAGCGTGTTCCGCATGTGTTCTTCATGTGTTCTTCATGTTTGTTTTGTTTGTGTTATGTTAAATAAAATAAAGTTCACTGTTCACTGTTCACAAGTTGTTTCTCGTGTCTGGTTATTTCTTCAGTTCTTCAGGAGGTATCTTCATCTTTGACAACTGAGACCAACAAGACTGGAGCACTGCATGCCACCATTTAGCACAGTATCTGGAGGTACCATAATGACATGTAGCCTCAAATTCAGACCAGTTCAGGTTTATTTATATGATGTGTTTATATTTGACATAGTACTTTGTCATGGTTTGGTTGTGACTCCATAGTGTGCAGGCTAGACAAGATCATAGACTAAACCAGTTCTGGGTAAGTCTGAAAGCTAGTTCTAATGTCCATGTGGTAGGTGGGCCAGAATAAAAATGTACAGTGGTGGCCCAAATTTGGGTGAGTGCTGGTTTATTTGGTCTCTTTCTTGGCTGACATTTGGCACTGTGTTGGTTTGGTTGTGGCAGACCTCTGGCAAACAACTGTTGACCACATTCGTGCCATCATTCCAAGTGGTATATGGGCCAGAATAAAAACGAACAGTGGTGGCCCACATTTGGGTGAGTGCTGGTTTATTTGGTCTCTTCTTGGCTGACACTTGGCACTGTGTTGGTTTGGTTGTGGCCCACTTCTGGCAAACAGCTGTGGACCACCCATGTGCCATCATTCCATGTGGTAGGTAGGCCAGAATAAAAATGTACAGTGGTGGCCCACATTTGGGTGAGTGCTGGTTTATTTGGTGTCGGCTGACATTTGGCACTGTGTTGGTTTGGTTGTGGCCCACTTCTGGCAAACAACTGTGGACCACCCATGTGCCATCTTCCCATGCCGTACTTGGGCCAGAATAAAAGTGTACAGTGGCCCACATTCGGTTGAGTGCTGGTTTGCTGGTTTGCTGGTTTGGTGCTGACGTGCTGAGGTAAGCGTATCGTCTCACTTCCTGTTTCTGGTTGCTGCCTTACGAGTAGTGTGCGTTTGTCGCTCTTGTTCCTCTGAGTGTAATATGCTCTGTGTTTTGTTACAGCGGCCTTTTATCCGCGATCTAGAGTAACATTAGTTCTGCTCAAGCACCCATAAGTCTGTTTATTTAGCGACCGTCAATTTTATTTGTCTACGCGCTTGTCTGCTCTGCTAGCTATACCAACTTAGCCTAGCAGCTAGCGATGGCTTCTCTCTGTCCCTCTCCAGCTCTCTCCTGCTTGGTGTGTCACATGTTTAGCTACTCCTCTGCCTCCTTTAGTGATACTGGTACGTGTAATAAATGTAGTTTATTTGGTGAGTTGGAGGCGAGGCTTAGTGAATTGGAAGCTCAGCTCCGCACCATGGAAACAAAACCATTAGCTATAGTTAGCCAGGCCCCCGTAGTCGGTGCAGACCGACCAAGTGCAGCTCCGGCTAGCCGTCCCTCGACAGCTCCCGAGCAGCCGGGAAACCAGGGAGGCTGGGTGACTGTTCGAAGGAAGCATAGTCCCAAGCTGAAGCCCACGGGTCACCACCAACCGCTTCATGTTTCTAACAGGTTCTCCCCACTCGGCGACACACCCGCTGAGAAACCAACTCTGATTATTGGCAGCTCCATTTTGAGAAATGTGAAGTTAGCGACACCAGCGACCATAGTCAAATGCCTGCCGGGGGCCAGAGCGGGCGACGTCGAATCAAATTTGAAACTGCTGGCTAAGGATAAGCGTAAATACCGTAAGATTGTTATTCACGTCGGCGGTAATGACACCCGGTTACGCCAATCGGAGGTCACTAAAATTAATGTGGAATCGGTGTGTACATATGCTAAAACGATGTCGGACTCCGTAGTTTTCTCTGGACCCCTGCCAAATCTGACCAGTGATGATATGTTTAGCCGCATGTCATCGTTCAATTGCTGGCTGTCGAGGTGGTGTCCAGCAAACGGTGTGGGCTTCATTGATAATTGGCAGACTTTCTGGGGAAGACCTGGTCTGATTAGGAGAGACGGCATCCATCCCACTTTGGAGGGAGCAGCTCTCATCTCTAGAAATCTGTCCGATTTTATTTATGAACCTAACCCCTGACAACTCAGAGTTGAGACCAGGAGGCAGAGCTGCAGTCCTACACGCTTCTCTGCGCCTCCATTAGAGCAGTTACCCACCCAACACTCCATAGAGACTGTGTCTGCCCCCCGACCACGTAAACTAAGTAAACCAAAAGTACAGAGAAGAGGAGTTAAACTAATCATATAATAATAATAACTAATCAATAATAACTAAGTTAAAGAATCTAATTAAAATTAGAACAACCTCTGCAATAGTACAACAAGATAGGAGAATTAAATGTGGACTCCTTAACATCAGATCTCTGTCCTCTAAAGCTGTTCTAGTAAATGAGTTAATATCAGACCATAATGTTGATTTATTTTGTCTGACTGAAACCTGGCTGTGTCCTGAAGAGTATGTGAGCCTAAATGAAGCTACTCCTCCGAGCCATATTAATACCCACATTCCTCGAGGCAGCGGCAGAGGAGGTGGAGTTGCAGCCATTTTTGACTCAAGCCTTTTGATCAACCCTAAACCTAAACTCGACTATAACTCATTTGAAAGCCTTGTTCTCACTCTTTCTCATGAGAAATGGAAAACAGTGCAGCCACTTTTATTTGTTGTAGTATACCGCTCTCCTGGTCCTTTCTCCGAATTTATAGCTGAGTTCTCGGAGTTTCTATCAAGTTTAGTCCTTGAAGCAGATAAAGTAATTATTGTAGGTGACTTTAATGTACATGTCGACGTTGATAATGACAGCCTTAGCACTGCGTTTATCTCAGTATTAGACTCAGTTGGCTTCCGCCAGAATGTACATGAACCGACTCACTGTTTTAACCACACCCTCGACCTTGTTCTGACATATGGCATTGAAATCGAAGACTTAATAGTCTCCTCACAGAATCTTCTTTTATCAGACCATCATTTAATAACTTTCGAATTCATATTACCAGACTACCAGCCAGTAGGCAAAAATTCTTATACCAGACTCCTGTCTGATAGTGCTGTAGCTAAATTTAAGGATATGATCCCATCAGTATTTAATTCAATGCCATGTCTCAATACAACAGAGGAGTCTTATGCTAACGTTAGTCCCTCCCAGATTGACTTCCTGGTTGATAGTGCTACAGGATCGTTGCGTATGACACTTGACTCTGTTGCTCCCCTAAAAAGAAAAGAAAATTAAACAGAGGAGGTTAGCTCCATGGTATACTCCTCAAACCCGCAAATTAAAGCAAACTTCACGGAAAATAGAAAGGAAATGGCGTTCTACCAATTTGGAAGAATTTCGGTCCGCCTGGCAAGACAGTCTTAAAATATACAGGAAAGCCCTCCGCAGTGCCAGGGCAGCCTATTACTCTGCACTAATAGAGGAAAATAAGAACAATCCCAGGTTTCTCTTCAGCACTGTAGCCAGGCTGACAGAGAGCCATAATTCTGTTGAACCATGTATTCCTTTAGCTCTGAACAGTAATGACTTCATGAGCTTCTTTAATGATAAAATTCTAACTATTAGAGACAGAATTCATCGACTCCTGCCGTTAACAGGTACTGTTTTGTCTTCAAATGCAGAAATCGTAGAAACTGTTATTCAGTCTGTCGCAGTTTTTGACTGTTTTACTCCTGTTGACCTTCACCAACTAATTTCAATAATTTCATCATCAAAATCATCTACCTGTATTTTAGATCCTATCCCGACTAAGCTGTTTAAAGAAGTATTACCTCTAATTGACTCTTCAGTTTTAGACATGATCAATCTCTCTTTATCAACAGGCTACGTACCACAGTCCTTAAAAGTAGCTGTGATAAAACCGCTACTGAAAAAGCCTACTCTTGATCCAGGGGTTTTAGCCAACTATAGACCGATATCCAACCTTCCCTTTCTCTCAAAAACTCTTGAGAAAGCAGTTGCCAATCAGCTGTGCGACTTTCTAAACAATAATAGTTTATTCAAGGATTTCCAGTCAGGATTTAGAGTGCATCATAGCACAGAGACAGCACTGGTTAAAGTTACAAATGACCTTCTAATTGCATCTGATAAAGGATTTGTCTCTGTACTAGTCTTACTGGATCTTAGTGCTGCATTTGACACCATTGACCATGGCATCCTATTGCAGACACTGGAACATTTCATTGGCATTAAGGGAACTGCGCTAAGCTGGTTTAAATCCTACTTGTCAGATCGCTCTCAGTTTGTACGCGTTAATGACGACTCCTCTGTGCTCACTAAAGTCAGCTATGGAGTTCCGCAGGGTTCTGTGCTTGGACCAATTCTATTCACCTTATATATGCTTCCTTTAGGTAAGATTATCAGGAAGCACTCAATAAATTTTCATTGCTATGCAGATGATACCCAGCTATATTTATCAATGAAACCGGAAGAAACCAGTCAGTTAACTAGACTACAAGCATGTCTTCATGACATAAAGACCTGGATGACCTGCAATTTTCTGATGCTAAACTCGGACAAAACTGAAATTATAGTAGTAGGCCCTAAACATCTTAGAAAGTCATTTTCTGATGACATAGCAGCTATGGATGGCATTGCGCTGGCCTCCAGCACCACTGTAAAGAATCTGGGAGTTATCTTTGACCAAGACATGTCCTTTCACTCCCATGTAAAACAAATTTCAAGGACTGCCTTTTTTCACCTACGTAATATCGCAAAAATCAGGCATATTTTGTCTCAAAATGATGCAGAAAAACTAGTCCATGCATTTGTAACTTCCAGGCTGGATTATTGCAATTCTTTACTATCAGGCTGCCCAAATTCGTTGCTGAATATTCTCCAGTTGCTCCAGAACGCTGCAGCACGTGTTCTGACAAAAACCAGGAAGCGAGATCATATTTCTCCAATACTCGCCACTTTGCACTGGCTCCCTGTAAAGTTTAGAATAGAGTTTAAAATTCTCCTCCTTACTTACAAAGCCATAAATGGCCAGGCACCTTCTTATCTTAAAGAGCTCATAGTACCTCATTGCCCTACTCGAACACTGCGTTCCCAGAATGCAGGTCTACTTATGGTTCCTAAAGTCTCAAAAAGCAGAACAGGAGTCAGAGCATTTAGCTATCAAGCTCCTCTCCTGTGGAACCATCTTCCAGTCTTTGTCCGGGAGGCAGACACTGTCTCTACATTTAAGAGTAGGCTTAAAACTTTCCTTTTTGATAAAGCTTATAGTTAGGGCTGGCTCAGGCTTGTCCTGGACCAGCCCCTAGTTATGCTGCTATAGGATTAGACTGTCGGGGGACATCCAAAGATACACCGAGCTCCTCTGTCCTTCTATCCCTCTCCATCCGCACGCTCTCATGTCCTACCACGGCGTGTTACTAACTTAGCTCCTTCCCCGGAGTCTCTGTGCTTTGTCGTCTTGCAGGTTCCCATGGACAGTGGCTGAATCTGGATTGTGGATTTCAGCTGCATCTCCTGCCTTGGCCCTGCCTGACATCCACTGCAACTGCTACTGCTGTTATTACATCCACTGTCACTGTTACTGTGACTGCATGTCTGTCTCTCTGTCTCTGTCTCTCTCTCTCTCTCTCTCTGACTGCTTTTCTGTCTGTCTGTCTGTCTGTCTGTCTGTCTGTCTGTCTGTCTGTCTGTCTGTCTGTCTGTCTCACTCTCCCTCTCTTGCTCTTCCTCTCTCACCCAACCGGTCGAGGCAGATGGCCGCCCACCCAGAGTCTGGTTCTGCTCGAGGTTTCTGCCTGTTAAAAGGAAGTTTTTCCTCGCCACTGTCGCCAAGTGCTTGCTCATGGGGGAATTGTTGGTTTCTTTGTAGATAAAAGAGCTTGGTCTGTACCAGCTCTATATGGAAAGTGTCCTGAGACAACTTCTGTTGTGATTTGGCGCTATACAAATAAAATTGAATTGAATTGAATTGAATTGGTTTGTTTGGCCTGTTTTTGGTTGACATCTGGCATTGTGATGGCTTGGTTGTGGCCCACTTTTGGCAAACAGGAGCGGACCGCCCAAGTGCCATCATTCCATGCGGTATGTGGACCGGATGAACATGTCAGGTGTGGGCCAGATATGGGCCAAAAGAATTTTGCTATCTGGGTTTGTTGGTAGATCAAAGCAAGGCCACCTCCCCTGCCAGAATAATGGGGTTTGGATATGTAGATAAATCCTGGTGGAGTTGAAAATCATTTGGTAATTGCCAAGTTTCTTTGAGACATAAATAGTCCAGTTTGTGATCTGTAATGAAGTCATCCACCAGCAGGGATTTATTAGTGATAAATCGAATGTTGAAAAGTGCAAATTTATGGCAGGTCGTTTATGTGTAGACATCTGATTTCACTATTGGTGCTAACACACTGTGATCAACACCGACAGTTAAAGCGATGTTGTTTGTGCCGTCTATTTCTGACTAGTCAGACAGTGAATGGTGAAAATGCTTTGGATTTTTGAGGGCAGACTTCCTAATAGATAGGAAAGAGTGAGAAAGAGTGGGCATACACTGTATAGAATGCAAATTGCACAAGTTTAGTCTTCTTTCAGGATTTCTAGAGACGGAACAGTCTTCAATGTTGTGCGTTACCAGGCTAGTGGAAACTGCATTCTCCAGCTCTGCATTAGGGGGAAAGGAAAATAGGGGCAGATGGTTGTGCTGACAGTTGGACAGTGGGGGGAGCTGGTGGCAAGAGCAGTTGGCTGTAGGGAGACAATCAAGGATGAGGAAGAGACATTTTAATCTCCATAAACCAAAAACTCTCCAGACTCGACACCAGAATCGCACTCATCAAAGTTCTACACAAAGAATTCCAGTCACTCCGTCAAAGCTTAGAATACAGCCACAAACAGATTGAAAAACTCACCAAGGAAAACAAAACCCTCCATAAAACCGTCAACACCATCACCGACCAGCTCGCCTCTGTTACAACCCAGCTCACCACTGTCACCACCGAAAATAAAACAATGAAGGAAACAATTTGGGATCTACAAGCATGCAGTATGAGAGATAACTTCTTTTTTTCCGGCTTCCCTGAACACATCACAGACGACCCAGAGAAATCAGTAAAGGACTTTATGAAACTCCCCACGGACACAGTCAACAACATCACATTTCACCATGTTCACCGTTTAGGACAGAAAAACACCACCAACAACAGACCCCGCCCGATTGACGCCAAATTCAAACACTTTAAACAGAAAGAATTGGTCAAATGTCAAGGAAAACAGCTTAATGGAACGGACTATGGACTAAACGCTCAATACCCCAAAGAAATCATGGACAGGCGCAAAAAACTCTTCCCCATCCGCAAACAAGTGATTTCAGAAGGAAAGAAAGCAGTCATCTCAGTGGACAAACAGTTATACCGCAGCAAGGACATCACCCCCTGGTTATACTAGCACCCCCTCTCTCTTGTAAACAAACTATCTCTCTTTTCCTCTCTTATACACATGCACTCTTGCATGAATCCCTCTCCTTTTGATAACAGTCACCCAACATGTCAGCAATAAAATTTGTTTCTTGGAATATTCGTGGCATTGGTAGTCAGGCTAAGAAAAGTAAAGTATTTAATCATCTCACCTCACTCCATGCAGATATTTGTTTACTACAGGAAACACATCTCTCAGAGTCAGACAACATCAAATTACAATCATCTCAGTTTACTCACTCATTTTCATCACATTTAAATAAAAAACAAAGAGGAGTTTGTATTTTAATCAGTAAATCAATATCATTTATCCATAAGACCACCATCACAGACCCAGAAGGACGTTTTATCATAATTAACATATCAATCAACAATAGCCCACTGACAATTGATAATCTGTATGGCCCAAACATTGATGACTCGTCTTTTTCTCATAACTTCTTTTCATCCATATCAAACTTTTCTGGCTCCCCAATAATAATCGGCGGTGACTTTAATACAGCAATAAACCCATTAATAGACAGATCTAACACATCGAGCAAAACACGCACCTGGCAATCCACACAAACAATAATCCAGTTCATGAGTGATTTTGGTCTTGGTGACAGTTGGCGCCTACAACACCCAACTGTAAGAGAATTCTCTTTTTTTTTCATAAGTTCATTATTCATATTCATGCATCGATTTCTTCCTTACCAGTAATTCCATCATCTCAGATATCTTTGATCATCAAATCCACCCCATCATCATCAGTGACCATGCCCCAGTATCATTCAAATGGAACCCACCAAGACCACACACACCAGTCACCAGATGGCACTTTGACACATCCCTCCTGAAAGATCCTGAATTTAATGACCTCATCAAAAGAGAGTGGGCATCCTTCCTGGAAATAAATGATTCCCCAAAGCCATCCCCCACAATTCTATGGGAAACAGGTAAAGCCGTCATCAGAGGAATTATCATTTCATATTCAGCCTATTAGAAAAAGAAAGAAAACAAACAAGAATCTGAATTACAAGAAGAAATCAAACAGCTAAAAACTGTCAATGCAACTAACCCAACGGAAGAAAACGAGAAGAAATTAAGACAATATAAACTAGAAATAAATGAAATCCTGAACAAGAAAGCTAACTTCATGATCAGCAGACTCCGACAGGAAAACTTCCATCACAATAACAAATCCGGTAAATATCTTGCAAACCAAATCAAAAGAAATAAGGAAAAAGCCACAGTCTCCACCATCATGAACTCAGCAGGGACGTCAACAAACTCATCCGATGAAATAAATCAAATATTCAGAGAATTTTATGCCAAACTGTACTCCTCAGATAATAACCCTACGGAAGAAGCCATCGGACCATTTCTCACCAGCCTCAATTCACCCCAACTCTCCCCTGAACAAAAAAACACATTAGACACACCCCTATCAACTGAAGAAATCTAATCTGTGTTAAGCAGTGTGCCACTAACTAGTGGGACCCAAAGATGCAGACCCAGAGACAGGACTTATGACAGTAAAACACGGTTTATTAACAAACGGCAAACAAAAGGAGCACTCGAACGAGTGGACAAAAACAACTAAAGGCGCACTCTAAAGGAGTGGATGTACTTTGGAACGGTCAGAGAGAAAAGCTCGGGCACGCTGATGAAAAACATTGTAACATTGGAGGAGGAACCCCTGACACTTGTCACGGGAACCGTCAAACAGATCGGGGTTCGTGGCTAGCAAGTCGGCGAGCGCCGGTTCAGTGGAACTAGCCTGGGGCTGCGTTGGGTGCCAGATGAAGCTAGTAAGTTGAGCCATGTGGCTACCTGCGCATAAGGCCTGTAACAGTTGCTCATGCTGGCCCAGTAAAGTGCCCTGCATGGTAACTGCTTTCCGAACGGGGTCTGCTGGGTCCATACTGGCCGGATTATTCTGTAAAGCAGTGTGCCACTAACTAGTGGGACCCAAAGATGCAGACCCGGAGACAGGACTTATGAAAGTAAAACACGGTTTATTAACAAACGGCAAACAAAAGGCGCATTCGAACGAGTGGACAAAAACAACTAAAGGCGCACTCAAAAGGAGTGGAAGAACAAAAGGAGCTCTGACGAGGCGGGTATAAATACAACAGGCACGCGTGGAAGCGGTGGCTAGGCACTGAAACAAACGAAAAAACAAGCACACAATAGGTGGCTGAGACAAACAGTGGAACATTAACTATTTCTGAGGAGGAGAGGAGGACCAAAGACACAGTACTTATGACCAGTAGACCAGACACCATCATGGGAGGACGAAGGAACAATCCAGCAAAGAGGAGAAGACTGCATGCTTCTTAAATACTCCACACAATGAGGAAGTGTGCTCTCAGGTGAGTGCAGGAGGCAGAGCTGGCTGCAGATAAGGTGATGCCCAGCCACGCCAACAGGGGTGAACAGACAGACACACACACAGGGAAAAAGGGCAAGGAGACACAAAAGGAGAGACAGGAAGGCAGGATCCTAACAATCTGCCCTCAATAGAATGCCTAACAATAAAGCACCCTGTCCTGATGGCTTCCCTGCTGGGTTCTACAAACACTTCTGGTCCATCTTAGCTCCACTTTTCCACAGAATGTTAACCAAAATACAACAAAACTCCAGACTTCCACCCAACATGAATACAGCATCCATTTCACTCCTTCTCAAACCAAACAAAGACCCCACCAAGCCTTCAAGTTACCATCCCATTTCACTCCTCAACCTCAACATTTAAATTATCACCAAAGCACTCTCCCACAGATTAGAAAAAATAACTCCATCCATTATTCACCTGGACCAAACAGGATTTATCAAAGGAAGAAACTCATCCAATAATGCAGGCAGACTATTCAATATAATACCACTCAGCCACACATAACCATAATTTAATTATAGCCACCTTAGATGCAGAAAAAGCCTTCGGAGTTAACTGGTCATTCCTCATCCACATCCTACACAGTTTTGGCTTTGGGGAATCATAAATTAACTGGATTAGAACACTTTACACCTCACTTACAGCCACAGTTATTACTAACAGACAAACCTCACAAAGCTTCACTCTTCACAGGGGTACCAGGCAAGGTTGCCTACTCTCTCCCTCTCTGTTCACCATTTTTATTGAACCCCTAGCAGCAGCCATCCATCAGAACCCCCTCATTACAGGAATCCAAACCCCCAACATGCAACATAAAATCAGCCTCTATGCAGATGATATATTACTTTTTATTGAGAACCCACAATCATCACTACAAGAAGTAATCAGTCATCAAATCATTCTCTCCTCTCTCTGACTACTCAATAAACTGGCACAAATCTTCCATACTCCCATTAAACACCAATAGTCTGGATGTGGCAGCCCTTGTAACACCCACTCCCTTCTGCACAAGTCACATCACTTATTTAGGCATCCACATTTCCCCCAGGCTGTCAGAGTTGATCAACATGAATTTCACTCCACTACATAAAACAATTCATGACGATCTCCAACGATGGATGAACTTCCCACTATCCATTCTAGGCAGAATAGCAACAGTTAAAATGACAGTCCTCCCCAAAATCAATTATCTCTTGTGATCTCTAATGATCCCCACTCATCCACCTCTCACCTGGTTTCATTCCCTCGATTCATCCATCAACAAATTTTACTGGAAAAATAAACCCCCACGAATCAAACTGGCCACTCTTCAAAAATCAAAAAGATTAGGCAGACTCAATGTTCCAGATTTTCATTATTACTCACTAGCAAATCAACTTCAATACATCTACAAATGGACCCACCGCACTCAGTCAGATAGCACTTGGTTAGGCATAGTACAATCAGTTAGCAAAGACATCCATATTTCAGATTTACCATTCCTTAGTCAAACTGTCAAAAAACACCCCTGTTTCCAAAACCCCACAATATCGTTGGCCCTGACAGCCTGGTGGAAATTCTACAATTTCAATTCAATTTTTCAATTTTATTTGTATAGCGCCAAATCACAACAGGACACTTTCCATATAGAGCTGGTGCAGACCAAGCTCTTTCACAACATTACTAACTCACTCTGACACCTTCACTTTTCACCCCAATCTGGCACAATCCGGACTTCATCAGCAATAAACAATCACTATATTTCAGCACTTGGGTAGATAAAGGGATTACTCACCTCAAACATATCTTCAACGATAACATCCTGGTTCCATTTTCCTTCCTGGTCCAGAAGTTCGGCATCGGGAGCCATCAATTTTTACAATGTCTACAGGTTTCATCATCCATCCAATCAACAATGAAAAACAAGAATATAAACTTAGACCTCCCCCCTCCAGCCTCTACATTCATTAACATCCCTTCCTCAAAAAAAACTTTTATCTAAAATATACAAATTATATATACACAATTATCACAGGCCGATACATCACCCTCCATACCTTCAGAAAAATGGAAAACTGATCTCTCCATTGCTCCTGATGCCAACTTCTGGCCCCAAATCTGCCAGAACACTTTGTTCATGACAACAAATGCCAATTTACAATTCATACAATACAAAATCCTCCATAGAACTCATCTGACTGGACACAAAATGCAAAAAATGGGCTTCTCATCATCTGGAAACTGTTGACACTGCTCACTAAACTGCATTGATACCTACATTCATGCAACCTGGCACTGCATACCTGTTCACTACTTCTGGAGAAACATTACAGAAACATCCCAGATCTTGGGCTGTTTATTAGGAGACCTTTTTTCAACAATAAAACCTGACAAAACACACACCCATTCACTTCTAGTGGCGCTGACTGTCGGCAAGAAAACTATCCTCATTAACTGCAAGTCTCAGAACTCCATACACCTCATACACTGGAAAAACCTGCTCACAGACTACATCTTTTTAGAAAATACAAACTCCTCTGACTATAATCATAACCCTACCTAGCTGTCATTCATCATTTTTTTACAATCATAATCCGCCATAAACCAGTCACATCATCAACCTCAATTCTTTGACACCTCCATTCCCATCCTTTTTTTTTGGGGGGGGGGGGGGGGGGGGGTAATTGATGCAACCATCATTATTGCTATAACTATTTTTAGACTTATCACTTGGGTCCCTGCTGGGTCATGCTTGTTGGGCCATGGCCTGTGAGCTCCTTATCCCTCCCAGCCTTCCCCCTCCCCCCTCCCCCAATTCTCCGCCCTGGAATGTTTTCAGGTGGTACATCACCTTTTTTAAATGCACATCACACTAGTTTAGGAAGAGGAAAGGGAACACAATCAAATGAGATTACAGTTCATGACAACCTCCTCCTCATTTTTAATGCACCACATCTCATATATATATATATATATATATATATATACACACACACACACACACACACACACACATATATATATATATAGTCCGGAGCACGTGGGAGTGGAGGGGGAAGTCCAGGGGTTTTGGGGGCTGCAGGCTGGTCCCGTACGGGTGGGCAGGGACATGGGTGGGTATTCCATAAATTTAAAGACCTCCCCTCCTCCTCCACCCTCCCTCCATATTATTATTATTGTTACTCATCATCTTTAGTAATATTGCATATTATTATTATTGATATTATTCTTTCTATTATTATTGCAAAAGTTATAAGTTTACATTGTGGTATTTCTGTTTTTCTCTTTTGCTTCTACTTTCTTTAATTTTCTTCTTTCTTTCTTTCTTTTTTCCTTCTGTTTAATCATTTCTATTAGTATTATTATTATTATTATTATTCCGTTTGCCTGTCTGACAATTATAATTATTATTAATATTATTATATATATTAGATATATATATATAATACCATTTTTCTTACTCTCATATCACACAAACACACACACGCACACACAAAACCACAAATGTTGTTGTTGTTTGTTGTGTTTGTTGTTCACAACTGGTTTGTCTGTCCTGTATTGCCACTGTAATGTCATATTGCACAAAAAAAAAAAAAAAAAAAAAAAAATGGATGAGGAAGAGGTGGGGCAGATGGGTGATTGACATCAAGTGTAATCAGTCAGTCACGTGGGGCATAGTGCACTGCATATTTGATATTAAAATTAGCATACATGAGCCGAGTTTGTTCGGGTGGATTTCATCATTTGTAAAAAATGGCCGTGATTCCAGAAGAGATTGAAGTTGTCAATGAATGTCACACCCTGAGCTTTGCAGGCGGACTGAAGCCACTGGTTGAGGTAGAGGACTCTACTAAATCGAGCTGCCCTGCGGGATAAAGGTGCAATGGGACTGAAGATGAAGATGGATTTTCCAGACTGTTTTAACAAGTTAAAGAGGAGGTTAAAGTCGGCCTTGGTCTATTCATGGACAATGAAACAAGTAATAGACACAGGGAGTGATGGAAGTATACTGTGATACTGTGGAGTTTTTTTTTTTTTTAATCACTGGTATGGTAGCACCGGGGATGCAGAGAGTGGATACATTAAAATACCTGACATGACGGATTATTGAATCACCAATTAGGAGAGTGGTGGGGTGAAAGATGGACGAGGGGGTGGGGGCTGAGTGCTTCCAGGAGGTGACAGTGCATCTCTCATGTCATCAGAGTGGGGCAAACTCATGAGGTGACGGTGAGCGGGCTGCTCCTGGGAGTGTTGTGGTGAAGGCCTGTCGTCCAACGTGGGAGGCTGCTTTCCAGTCGGCTGTGAGAAAGTGAACCCCCAGAGCACCTGTCAACAGCCTCCCTTAGCAGCATGGGTTGGTAGGAGGAGGACTTCCCTGCTTGCTTGTTGCTCCGGTCGGCCCCTTCTCCAGATGTTTAAGGGTTAGCAGTAACAACAGTTGCATCCGACATGGGATGTGGGTCTCCTGTCAAGGGGGGGAGATCCAGCTCCTCCAGGGGACTGTATCAGTTAGTTAGAAAGCTGAAGTTCGTGGAGAGGAGAAGGAGATGATTGTGGGGGTGGCTTGTTTTCCTTGTTGCTTCTATGGACAGCAACTCATGGATTTTGACTGGGAGTGGAGTTAAGAATTTTTGGATTTGGTGTGAAGTTGTTGCCGGTTTCTTTAGTTTAGCTCCTTGCTGTAGCCAGAGATCCTCAGCATGGGACTTTTGAGACAGATGCAGGGAGCGGTCACAGCCAGATGGAGAGGTGAAGTGGTAGCAGACTTTGATGATATCTGCGGAATAGGGACAACAGCTATGGCAGAAAATGTGTAGTGTGTAGTAAAGTGAAGTTACTGTAGCTTAGCAACTGCTTTGCAGGGGCACGGTGTAAAAACAAACACTTACACGCAAGGACTCCACTAATGGGAGTCCGCAGAGTTTTTCTTGATTTGAGCAGAGGACTTTCAGGAAGTGAAACTTACTGGCACCGGCCCAATGGGCCCACAGCAAGGATTAGGCTTGGGCAATTTGAAAGTGCTGATGAGGTTTGGAGATGTGAGGTAGGGATTGTTCAGATATCAGGAAAAGCCGTTGTGGAGATATTTCGGTGTCTGTCAGCAGCTCAAGGATATTGCAGCTCAAGGATTTTGTTTGTGTTGGTGTCTCTCATGTTCGCTACGCAGGTAAGGAGAGCTGATTGTAACAAAGGGTTGCTTGGAATAGCATTGTAGAACATGGCTAGATTGAGCACACTAAAGAATATGCCAGATTATTAGAAGAGTGAGAAATTTGATCATACTCTGATCCTTGTAGGTTGAATGTTGGTTGTGGCTGGTTCTTGCCTTCTTGTTGAAAAGGATCAGGGCACAATCAGAAGGAAGCTGCTATTGAATTAGTGTGCATTGCAGCCTAGCGGGACTTCCAACGGGGAGAAACCACAGGCAGAGGATGTGAGTGAAATGTGAGCACATTCGACCCATGGGAGTAGGAGTACTCTGTCTGTCAGCCCATTTGAATGTGGCTGGAAACTGGAAGTGATGCTGACTGTGGCCCCCAAAGCTTTGGCAAAAGTTTTCCATACTTGAGAAATGAACTGGGGGCCATGGTCAGAAACGATATCAGAGGGGATACCGTGGATTCGAATGACATATTGAGTGAGGAGTTCAGAGGCTTCCAAGGCAGACAGTAGTTTTTGAAGTGGAATGAAATTGGTTGCTTTGGAGAAATGGTCAACTATAGGAAGTATGGTGGTTTTAGAGGGTGGTAACCCTATTACAAAGTCCACTGCAATGTGTGACCAAGGTTACAGTATTGTAACAGTATTGACAACTTCAATCTCTTCTGGAATCACGGCCATTTTTTACAAATGATGAAATCCACCCGAACAAACTCGGCTCCATCCATCCATCCATTTTCTACGCCGCTTATCCTTTTTGGGGTCGCGGGGGGGCCGGAGCCTATCTCGGCTGTCAACGGGCGAGAGGCGGGGTACACCCTGGACCGGTCACCAGCCGATCGCAGGGCACATACACACAACCATTCACACCCACACTCACACCTAGGGGCAATTTAGAGTCACCAATCAACCTAATGAGCATGTTTTTGGTCTGTGGGAGGAAGCCGGAGTGCACGGAGAGAACCCACACATGCACGGGATGATGCAAACTTCACACAGAAAGGCCCGAATCGAACCTGCAACCTTCTTGCTGTGAGGCACACGCACTACCTGCTGCCCCACCGTGCAGCCCCAAACTTGGCTCATGTATGCTAATTTTAATATCAAATATGCAGTGCACTACACCCCACGTGACTGACTGATTACACCTGATGTCAATCACCCATCTGCCCCACTTCTTCCTCATCCTTTTTTTTTTTTGAATTGGCAGAGGGTGGTGAAGTGCAGCCGGTGCAGACAGCCACTTACTCCCAGGCATCAGCCTCCAGTCTCCATGGTACCAGGCACAGCCACAATCTCAGCAGGGGAGAACTAATGGAAGAGGGTGTCATCCCACATTGTATTTGCGTTCTGCAGGAGAGAGACGGCAACAGAAAAAGGCACAGGGATGCAGACCTGTGTGCTGAAACCATACTGGCAGAGGGTGGTGAAGTGCAGCCGGTGCAGACAGCCACTTACTCCTGGGCATCAGCATCCAGCCTCCATGGTATCAGGCACAGCCACAATCTCAGCAGGGGAGAACTAATGGAAGAGGGCGTCATCCCACATTGTATTTGCGTTCTGCAGGAGAGAGATGGCAAGAGAAAAAGGCACAGGGATGCAGACCCGTGTGCTGAGACAATACTGCCCCCACCCCAGTATCAGAAGCATCCACCTTAACAATGAATTGTTTTAAGGGTTAGGTTGCACAAGCACCGCAGCCAAGGTGAGCAGTCCCTTGAGCTTGTTGAAAGAATTGTAAGAATTGTTTTCTTCAGTTAACCAGCTAAACGTCACTTGAAGTCATCTTAGTCAATGTAGTGGCAATATTACTGTGGTCCCGAACAAACCTTCAATAGAAATTAGCGTAGCTCAGAAATTGCTCCTTTTGGGTCTGCGGGACCAGCCACTGCTCCACCGCCCTTACTTTCTCTGGGTCGGTTTTGAGACTCCCCTCCTGGATGATAAAACCTGGGAAAGATACAGAGTCGGTGTGTAATTCGCATTACTCGGCCTTTACAAAGAGTCAATTCTCTAACAGTCAGACGAGCACCTGCCAGATAAGAGTCTTCAGATGTTCTTCAGCCGAGTGGGAGAAAATGAGTACATCATCCAGCTATACAAAATGAATCTGTTGGACATCTCAGAGAACATCATTAATAAGGGCCTTAAAAACTGCTGGAGCATTGGTTAACCCAGAAGGCATGACCAGGTACTCGAAATGTCCCGGTGGTGTGTTGAACGTTGTCTCCCACTCATCTCCCTCATTAGTGCAGACTAAGTTTTTGGAAAAGATGGTAGCTTTCTGAAGGGATTCCGAGTTAACTAGGGGAGATGGTACTTATTTTTTACAGTGATGTCATTTTGCCCCGGTCAATGCAGGGCCTGAGGGTCTTGTCTTTCTTGGAGACAAAAAAAAGCCCTCCCCCAGCAACAAGGATCTAATTATACCCACAGCCAGAGAGTCTTTGATGTACTGTTGCATCGCCCCTCTCTCTGGGCAGGAAAGGCTGTAAAGCCGACTGGTGGGCAGAGTCACACTGGGGAGAAGGTCGATGGAACAGTCGTAGGGATGGTGTGGAGGGAGAGAAAGGGCCTGTGTGACAAGTTAAAAATATTACAGATTCATGTCTTGTTATAAATATCACAATTCATGTTCTTTCATAATGTTAAAATGTATAGTGAGGATAAAGGCATACAGTTAAAAGCAAGAGTCACAAAGAGTGACTAGAAACCATAAAAGTCATTAAAAACAGTTAAAATCTGTTACATGGTTAAAGAAAAAAAAAAGATAAAATGCTGAAAGCACAGTAGTTTTAAATTGTTTGCTTTCATCTTGTTGTGAAATTCAGCGAGGAGTGATCTGTCATCTACACCGTGGTCTTGATCTGTTACTCTGAGATCGATTGCTTATGGCTCCACCCCCTACCCAGGGAAATTCATGGTATTTTCCTCATTCCAGTAAAAGACTTACTGAGAAAAAGCCGTACAATCACTCTTGTGATTATTTCATCCCTTTCCAGGTATGTTGTGGGTTGTCAACAGTGTAAACATGTCTTTAAAACTGACTTTAAAAGTGTTCAGAGGTTCTTACTGTGATGTTTGAGAAAGTTAAACCAACGTTTTGCTGAGAGTATTTTGTGCTGAAACAAAGTAGTGTGTCATCCTGTCGAGTGCATACGCCACCTAGCGTTGATACTTTGAATCCACAGATACATGTTATATGGGTTTATTGTAATTTTTTGTAAATTGTTAATGCACTTTAGTGTAATTTTGGTAAGTTGTGAGACAAGGAATTAGAGTGACAAGAATTTCAGGTAAATGTTGTAAATATTATTGACGTTCTAATAAGGTGTGTGCTGTCTACCTCTCTACTTACCTGTAGATGTATTGTTTGGAGGTTGTTATATTTATGTGAATTAATTCCAGTAAAAGACTTACTGAGGAAAAGCCGTACAATGACTCGTGATTATTTCATCTCTTTCCAGGGGTGTAACACCTTCTCTTTACTGAACACCTCCCTTAAGTGATGGTAAGCTTGGGGAACAACAACACCTGCTGCAGGGAGGGTTGAATGGAGACATAATGAATGACAGTGACAGCTCCAAACTACAATTTTCCCCTGAACCCAATAAATCTGAGGATTGTGGAGATGTAACCAGGGGTGTCCTAGCAGAGCATGGATGATGAAAAAAAAAAAAAGTCTTGTGGTGATTACTGGAGATCATTTTGGTGGGAGTGGTGCAATGTGTTTCCATAAGCATGTATGCCTTCACCAGTTTCTCCAGCTCCTCCAGGCTGCAGCCCACCTCCTCAGCCACGCTTTTGTCCAGCAGGTGGTCTTCAGCTCCAGAGTCCAACAACGCTAGTAGACAACAAACCTCCCCTCCTACACAAAATGAGGCACATAGTTGGAGTTTACGTTTAATGTGGGAATTAGAGTTATTTGAAACTGGGCTCGTTACTCCTATATCTACTGGTGAGCCGTCTCTTTTGGTCGAATGGGACAATGAGACAAAATGTGACCCATTTGGCCACAATACACACACTCATCCGCCCAGATCCTGAGGAAACGCTTGGTGGAGGATAACCGAACCCTTCCCAGTTGCATAAGCTCTTCTTCCACAGGCCAATTGGACTGTGCCAGTGGCACGTCAACTCCGACTGCAGGTGTGGGAGGAGGAGGAAACTGGGAGGATGTGCGGGTCGCTTTCTCCAGCCATCACTAGCCACTGGAGCAGACAGGGTGGCGAGTTGCTAGTTCATCTTGGAGTTGTTCGGTTAGTCCCCAGAGGAACACCGCCTGCAGCGCTGCGTCATTCCAGCCAGTGTCTGCAGCCACAGCGAGGAATTCCACCACATAATCCGCTGGTCGGTTTCTCTGTGAGAGTCTCTGAATGCGACTGGAGGCATTACTAGAATGGTTCAAGTGATCAAAGACCAGGATGAGTGCTCAGGGTCTCAGAAAACTCTGTGTCAGTAGACGCAAGCGGTAGCGGTAGGTCATGGCGAGGAGAATCAGACATTTGTGTCATATGTGCTGGTTTAATTCACACAATGCCTGGAGCAATTGCTCGTGCTGTCCTAATAAAATGCCTTGACTAGAGACAGCTCTTTTAATATGGTCTGCTGAGTCCATGTTGGCCAGATTGTTCTGTTAAGGTTTTGGAAAACCTTTAAATATGTTTTTGTTAGGACTCAAATATGCAGCCCAGAGATGAAGTGAGAATGAACAGATGAAATTTAATTTAACAATAATGAACAAAAATGGCACTCAAAAGGAGTGGAAAACAAACAATGAAAAGAAAGTGCACTCAAACTGAGTGGAAAAAAACAATCAAACAAAAGGTTGAGGCAAGGCACGAGACAGGTAGGCACTGAAACAAAAGAAATCCAACTACTCACATCCAAGTACTCACACTGGGTAACAATCAAGGAAGCCCTGAATGAATCACGACAATCTGGCAACAGGTAACAAAGGGAGCCTCCCTTTTATCCACCCTTTTTGACACCTGCATTTTGCCAGTGAATTCATGAAGCTTTATGATAGTCTTGTGTAAACATTTTACGGTCTATGTAAGTCACTTCAACAGTTGAATTAGACTAATATTATGTAAGACTACGGTGCTCGCTAATTATTTTGTGTCACAGTGCAGATTCAAATAAAGGCAAGATTATTTTAAAGATAATTAGTGGATCACAAATTAAGTACTGAAGATTTGCTTTGCTGTAACCGTGATTGTTTATCCACCGTGCACTGTGCATCATCTCAATTGACTGTTCATTTGTATTTAGATTGATTTTTGACACATTTCTCTGATATTGCAGATAGGGATGTCCCGATCACATTTTTTTGCCCCCAAGTCCGAGTCCGAGTCATTTGATTTTGAGTATCTGCCGATACCGAGTCCCGATCCGATACTTCTATAAAACATTATGAAACGAACTAAGAGCAAAGAATAAGATGCAGGATGTCCCTTATTTTTTTTATTTTTATTTTTTACCAATGGCTCTTATATTAACATGGAACACTTATGCACAATTGTGCATGCATGCAGTGCAGTGTATTGTAAACTTCTATGAGGTAGCTTGAATTACAGTCTCAAGTCAGAACAGAACATAGAAATAAAATAAAATTTTCTTCACATATAGCGCAACATTAAAGACTCAATACAAATAGCTGCTTAACTTAAAATAGGCATCAAAATATCAAATGCAAACAAATGAGCAAATAAAAGTGACTGTTATCAAGTAGCCTAAGGCCATTATTGTGCTTTTTGGAACTGCACTCCTAACTCATATTCTCAGTGCAGTGTATTGTAAACTACAGTGCATACACTACAGTACAGTATATTGAGGGGTCGTATCAAGTTTGTGGTGTTAAAAGCAGCTTTGTCCTTCCCACCTCTCGAGATCCCAATTTTGCATATCTCACACTTTGCAATTGCATTGTTCTCGTTGTTCACTTTGAAATATTTCCACACAGCAGACATAGCAGCAGCATATCACGTGACTCAGCTTCAAAACAGACTGCTGCGTGCTACCGTGTTCCGCGCATGCGCTGTTCAGTGGCGTCTGTCACAGACACAGACCCGAACTGTAAACGTTGGTAGTTAATAAAGACTATTTTATCCTCATTTATTTTTAATCACTAATAACCCATATATTGTAAATGTGATTAAAAAAAACAAAAATATACATATGTATATATAGTATTTATCTGATACCTGATCGGGACATAACGTCCAAGTTCCGATCGAGTCTGCAGCCACGTGATCGGCCCAGATTTTTGATCATGTGTTCGGATCAGGACAACCCTAATTGCAGATGCAGTAGATGACTTTACCGCTGCCCTACTGATCATAGTAAGCAGCATACTTACATGTTCATCGCGAGACAATTGATCAGTTAATTTTTCAGACATCAAACACTGAAATAAGCAACTATCAGGTGAACTGCAAAGGGAGCTGTTTCCTTCTTTCTTGCTTCACAGTTTTACAACTGTAGTTTACTGTTTATTGAACCACAGCAGTCAAGTCTGTTTGGCTTGCAATGGTGTTTTCTTGTCAGATCTGTGGACATCAGTCTAGCACCTCAGTGGCCTATTTGAGACATATGAAATTTCTTGTGTGCTTGTGTAACATGTACTGTATAGTGATGTTCATTATACTATTTTTTTTTTTAACTGTTTTGCACAGACATATTTATTGATTTATTCTTTGTTTTATTTTTACCACTGATATGCCTTAAGCCTGGGCAATACAGTCAGATGTTACATGATATAGGGCAAGTTCAAGTGAACAGTTTGTTCTGTACTGGTCACCTGGTTTAATTTTCTAAAGACTGTATCATATTTTTCCAATATATTGTTAGTTTAAAAAGTTGATAAAGTTGATCATGTCAATATGTCTGAGTCTAAGTGCCTTGTACTTACTTATTGCACTATTTTCATTTCATGTTCAGAGAGAAGGCTCTGTCTTTGGTTTTTGTCAGCACTCATTTAATATGCAATTGCATGTGAAGTTTTCATATTTACATTCAAATAAAAAGTATAAATATATATATAAATATAAATATAATATAAATATAAAGTGCAATAAGAAGCTGTTAAGTTTTTTCTCTTACATTGTAATCACAGATTGAAAGAATCAATGATTATGCTCTTCATTCTCTTCATTATTTTTGCCTTCTGTGCATGTAGCCAGGTTCAAACAGAGATTTTGTGAAACCTACAATCAGTGAGGTCTAATTAACATGTTTTTCCTTAACAAAAGTGCCTTTAATTGTATGTAATCGTATGACTGTTCATCCATCCATCCATTTTCTATACTGCCTATCCCTTTCGGGGTTGCGGGGGCTGGAGCCTATCCCAGCTGTCAACGGGCAAGAGGCGGGGTACACCCTGGACCGGTTGCCAGTCGATCGCAGGGCAACATATATGGACAGACAACCATTCACGCTCACACTCACACCTAGGGGCAATTTTAGAGTCACTAATTCACCTAATGAGAATGTTTTTGGTCTGTGGGAAGAAGCCGGAGTACCTAGAAAGAACCCACGCATGCACAGAAAGAACATGCAAACTTCGCACAGAAAGGCCCCGCCCGGGGATCGAACCGGCAACCTTCTTGCTGTGAGGCATGTGCACTACCTGCTGCCTATGACTGTTCATGTCTTAATTAATTTAGTTTTTAAATAGTTTATTAAAATGTGTAAACAATACAAACTAAATAGTCATTTAATTATAAAATACTGTGAAAGTAATTTTAAAAAACAGTTCATGCTGTATTTTTCATGAACAGTACACAATGTAAATTGAGTGACAGTAAAAAAGTAACATAATGGCAACCCTGCTGCCAGTTGTTTACTGTTTTTTTACAGGAAAATTTCTAACAGTGCAGGTTTGTGGATCATAACAGCTTGATGTATCATTAGAAGACCCCCGACAGTCTAATTCTAGAGCAGCAAAAGAAAAATGTTTGATGAAATCTGTAAATCATTTCCAGCTTTCATGGAGTACTAGGGCAAACAGTCTGAATGTTAATTGCATCATTAACACAAGAGATTTGTGGGCACTTCTAAGAGTTTCTGGCTTGATATGACTGACAGCTTATAGGACCAATAGGAGATTTTAGATGCAAATCACATTTCTTTGGATTTCACACAGAATGCCCACCACTAGAACATCTGCTCAACTATGTAAAGACCAAGCTCAGAAATACTCAGAAGTCAAAGCAGAACTGATAATTGTAAACCAAGAATAAGAAGCACAAACCAAAAGACAGGCATGCTTATCTGCTGAAGCTATGACTTTAAATGCAAGTAACATTTCTTTGGATTTTGTTGTAGCTCTTTATCCAGTTTTGGAATCAAAGTGGAATCATTGGAATCATTTTTGTTTTGCAGTTTTCATTTAATGGTTTGGGTTCCCAGTGTGTGTTTTTTTAATTTTAGGACAAAAAATAATCCCATGATCACTTCTACTGATAATTAATATACAGACCTACTGTATATACAACTTTACAAAAAGGGGATTTCAGTTTCTTATTTATACTGATGGATTTCAGCATAAATGAGAATTTAAGCAACAATATGATGTTTGAAAACATTTTTTTCTTTTATCAATCCTCCCGCACATTTCTTCTCATGGATTGTAAAACCTCACACAAAACATTTATATGCTTTAGAGAACAGTCGGTTTCACTGCAGGTTTTAGAGGCTGTGGAGTAAGATTATATTGCATATGGATAATGTTCTCATCGATGATCAGACATCAAACAGAAAATCATAACAATAGACAGGAAAGTCAGTGACTGGAACATACTGCATTTTTAATAAAAGAAGAATCCATGAAACAACACTGCTTCTACTACCCTGGCAACAGGCATATGCACAGGTTGTCTTCATTTTTTGCTATGGATTAAATACCTTTCTGTCACACATTGCATCACACACACACACACGTGTGTGTGTGTGTGTGTGTGTGTGTGTGTGTGTGTGTGTGTGTGTGTGTGTGTGTGTGTGTGTGTGTGTGTGTGTTAAGTATTATCCCCACACAGTACCTGCATGGTTGACTTCCTTTTATTATCTATGTCAAAGACTTTCTGAGAAGCAATATAACAGATAATGAGTCAATGTGCGACAGAGAATAGGTGTGCGCGCGCGTGTGAGGTAAAGAGAATGGGAGTCTGTCACGTCACATCATCACGTTTGTTAAAGCACCTATCTCCCTCTCCATTATTCTCGGTGACGTAAGCCACACAAACATTTTAAACTGCCGCGGTTACCGCTTATACCGAGCATTTTGAACGGACTCTTATTGAGCAAAATCGGTGTTTGTTTTATCCGGCGTCTGCTGGGCTGCCTCTTTTTGTGTCAAGGAAAACCGAAGACAGAGCGCAGACCAGTCAAAGAGAGAGCACTGTGTGCATATGTGTGTTTGTTGATTGGCTGAACTGTGACTGCTCTGCCCACCGAGTGCCACCTACAGAGCCACGCGCAGATATATTGGGTGCACAAGCTCGCGCCACTCAACAGATTACCCACTCCGCCGATAGGCCTACCTGCAACGGCACGCGCGGTCGAGGAAAGCATACAACTGCTCAAGTATCGTTTAAAATAACACTGAGGTAAGATAACAACTTCATTTACAGGAAACAACTGCGGCTAATACTGCAACTGCCACTACAAAATTAGGCGTATGTTTAGGCATCTACCACTGCCTTCACTACATTTAATAATCACAGGAGTTCACTAACGGACAATATCCACTATACACATACACACTTAAAGGAACTTTCGTGGCATAGTTTACATACATATTTTCAGATGCATTGAAACGTTTGGTTTTACATCGTCTATGGGAAAGCTGTTAAATCTTAATATTTAAAAATAATAATAATATTAGAAGTAGAAATTGCTCAATGACAAATTACATTTCGCTATCTTGTGGTTGTCACCTTATTTTAAAATCATCATCAATTTTACATTATGTGTAGTACTTTGTTAGAAATCTTGCTGATTTTCTGTTTTCGTAATGTTCCTTAGTCCATGGCTCCCTCTACTCACAACGGCTGCATGTGGATGATGGTTCTCGGCACATGTGTGTCGCTGGTGGTTGGAACGGACTGCGGGAAGGAGTGTGCACTGTGTGTGTACCGTCTGCTGGATCAGCAGTCTGGTTTCTCCCCCCTGGTAATGCCGCTATATTTTATTAGAGCTGCAAAGTTTATTTTTATTTGTAAGATCCAGACAAACTAATAATTGATCAACTGAAATCACTCAGGCAGAATAGTATTGTACTTATGGTAAATTTATAAATAAATAGATTCAATTTTGTGCAGACTTACCCAGAGTTGGTAACACAGCAGTCTTGTTTATGACCATTTTGTCAGCTATAATGTATCTTTTTAAGCCTCCCATTATCATATGTTAAGTAAAATACATGTGATGAGTCATTTTGAAAATTGTTAGATGCTGTTCCATTACTTTGAGGGATTTCTTTTCTTTTCTTCTCCTTTCATATGCTGTCTTTTATGTCTTTGTTCACTCCCTCACTCACTCACTACCCTTTCATTGTTTGTTTTCCGAGAAGTTCCTTTCCCAATCTATTTTTCTTTAATTTCTTCTTCTTCTTCTTTACCTTTTCTGTCTCTGAACTTCTGTACATTTTATTCCTACTATGCATTTCTTTCATTTCCGCACCTCTCCTTTTTTTTTCCATTTTCTTCTTCATGTCTTGTTTTTAGGTTGCTGTAATTATGATAATACTGTTCCATAGACTTCAAAATGATAAAGCCTCAACAAATACACAGTATCTCTTCTTTTGTCAATTGTAGGGATCTTTTTCTGAGAGTTTTCCTTGCTTTTCCTCCACTCTTTATTCCTCCCCCCTCTCTGCTTTAATTTCATGCCCTCCTTTCTTCAGCTGTCTTATTCTCCCATTTGAATCCATCCTCCTACAGTCTTTCATTGACGATAATCATGGTAATACTTTTCTGTAGCCTTCAAACCAATACTGGCAGGTTTTTGCTGAGGGATTTTCCCTCTTTTTTCTCTTTCATTTCCTTTTCAGTCCTTAACTTTCCATGTTCCTTTCCCTCTCTCAAATTTTCTTTCCTTTCCTGTCCTCTTGTTCAGACCAGAATAATCACATTCATATCATTCTATAGATTAAAAGATTACAAAAAAGCATAAAGTACATTTCAGTGTTTTCTCAGAACTGAAATAATGTGTTGAGTGTGCCACATGTACATTTACATTCCATGCTGGAGATTTCACATGCTGTGGGTTTCATGATGACTACAGGAGCTCCCATATGGTGTCTGACTGAGTTAATGGTTAGCACAGTAGAATGCTCTGCTTTGCACTTCTGCGATATCAACACCTTTGCGTAACTGATGAAAATTCATTTATTAAGCAAATAAAAAACTGAATTTCTTCCTTGTTTGAAAACATTATAATATACTGTCTAAAAATGTTCACAGCTTAAATGTTTACCCGAAACAATCTCTTATTTTATCTTATTTTAAGATAGGTGTAGTCCAATATGACTGGTAAACATTAAAGGAATTCTTCGTTAACCATTTTGTAAATTCATTGAAATTCTCTGACACCAAGAACATGGATGTAATTCACTGAATTCTTTACAGTTATAAGAAAAAAGAAAAAAGAACTATATATCAATAGAAGTCTGAACTGAATATTTTCTTTTCTTCTTAAAATTTAGTAACCTATCCATATTTGGTCTTTTCTGTCCCTTTCTCCTCATTATTGTTATGGCCACTGGAGGGTGCTGCTGTCCTCTACCCTCCAGGCCCCTCAGGTACCAATATGTCCTCAGTTCAATTTTCCTGTTCATTAATTCTGTATTCATAAGCCAGGGGCACTCAATGCTCAGCAAGAATCCCTCTTTCATGCCATCAAACAGGAATTTGTGATGGCTAAAATAAGTGAACTCTGCCCCCAGGGCCCAGCAAATGCATTTAGTCTGATTATACTCATGCCTCTGGGGTTATATGGACTCACGTATTTAAAAAATGACTGGGATAAGTGGACGGCTTGGTGGGGGACACTCAGCTTTTATAGGGGAGGCTCCCATTAGGTGAATAGTATACTGTGTCAATATGTGAGGAACAGGCTGGGGCAGATGGGAGAAATTGTGTTTTTCTAAGTTGTGAAGGGGGTAAGTATCATAGATAAAATAGACTGTTGTGTTCTCCCAAACCATCTGTTGACCGTAGTTGACTGCTTTTCTCTTTTGTGTAGTCTTTGTTTCTTGTCTGTGTTTCTTCAACACAATGTCGGATTGCAATACACACAAGATATATGGCAGAGCTTTCTCTATGTGTCCATTTATGTGTCTCCATTTAAATTTCATGAACAGTTCATCAAGCTTTGTTGTCATGATTTAGTTTGACTAGGATGGAAAAATGAAACAACATTGATTGATGCAATGAGCCGCATAGAATACAAAATTTGTTTGATCTTTTGTTAGTGAAAAAAATAGAGGGAATTTAAATTTATTCTATATTTGAAAACTGTAGGATGATTGGAATACAGACTCAAATGGCTGTCTTACCACAATAGACTTTAACAATCTCTGCAGAGATTCAGATCAGAGTTTTTGTATTTTGCCATGGTCCAGTTGACAGGTTGATGGATTTTAGTCTTGCACTTTCACAAAAGTAGCATTTCTAAAAGACATTTAAAACTAGAGATCATCTTCCTTCGGATCACACCATCAGCTGCACTGCCCTACAACATGTTGACATTCCAATCCATGATTACTCAGTCATCATTCTGACATTGTTACATGAGTAGTCGGAATTCATGGTTCACCACACCCATCTTTCAACTTGACCTTCATTTTGATCTCACAGCTGTAAAATTTTGTGACAACACTGACATGCATGGTTGTAATGCGATGTTGACAAGATCTTACCACAGACAGATAGACATATAAATACCTTCCAATGCTCTAAAATCGGCTATCGGAAGTTCCCACTACAGTAGGTGTCTCCAGGAACAGTTTGTCACTCATACACGCACACACACACACGCACACACACACACACACACACACACACACACACACACACACATACAAAAACCACACACCACATACTCACAGCTACCCCTGTTAGGACATTGCATTAAGTTCCATTCATTGTGGACAGCCTAACCCTAACCTTAACCATAACCAATTTGTGCCTAACCTTACCCTAACTTAAGCTCAGTTCACATCTTAGCCATAACCTCAATTAATCAGGACCTCAGAAATTACATTTTGCCTCATGAGGACAAAAGCCGGGTCCTAATGAGGGCTACTGGTCATGACAAAGTTGGTGTTTATGCTGGAAAAGGTCCCAAAGAGCTAACAAAAAGCAAGTACAGACAACAGAACTCTCGCATCTATCACAATATAGTGCGTCCTGAAATCTTCACAGATGTTGTCAACACCTACTGCTTCAACCATGATCTCAAAGTAGTGATGGTTCCTCAGGATACACAAATAATTTTCAGTTGTTGTTGGACATTTAATATTCATCTTCCTGACAAACAGCTCATAATTTTAATCTCTTGCCAGTACTGACACATTCCACATTCACACACTAACACTGTTTGATGTTAATTCCTTTTATCAGTTGAAAGAATATTTCAGCAAAAGGCATATGGTATTTATGTCAGTAAAAACATGGGTTCAAAGTTGAACATAAGAGGATGGTTAGGCATATTGAATAAATCTGACACAGTTCACCTTTTTCAGCAGACTCACGTCAGTCATGCCATGTGTTCCATTGCACCATACACTCCGATCTAGTATTTCGGCTGGTGTGATCCCATCATAAGATGCTCTCTGGTTTTACCTAATGTCTTAGAGTGGACGAGAATAATTGAAACTGGGATGCAGTGCTCTGCGACTTAAAACAAATGTGGACCAGGAGCATAAAGTACACACGCAGAGAGAGACTCACAAGGTGCAAACAATACCAGCCATGACTAAAAAGTGTCTGGGGCAGGCCTTTTTTTCTGATAAATGCTAACATGTTTAAGAGTCAAGTCATGAAGACATGTAGTGCCTCTTACAACCACAAAACTAGACTGTTTTAGTGCATTTACAAATTAATCTTTAACACCAACTGAATCATTACTTTTTGATAGTGTAGCTCTCACTGGTGACAACACATTGTTGTCAGTTAAGTGCTGATGTATAGTAATGTTATTTTCTGTATTAAAATTTACCAACAAGAGTGTGAAAACCACCGAAAAATCATGCTTCAATAAATATGTTACAAATTGGTGATTGCTGAGTTATTAATCATATAAAGACTTTTTATACAGGCATAGTTTTGTCCTGAACTGAGCGTCACATGTTGTACCAGAGACAGGCTGATCTTACTACTGAACTGAAGGCAGTTAGAAACATCATCATAATATTACAGCATTGGGAACAGTCGTGTAACCTCTGCCAAGTGTAGATATTGATGTGCATTTGAAGACACGTGATTTCCTTACTAGGAAAATAAACAAAACAAAAAACAAAAGCAGTCTATAGTCAGATTCCAGCTCTGTACTCAACATTCACACATATCACTGGCACTCACCTTCTCATTTCATCATTATGAGTGTTTTCTAAAATGTTGAGTCCTTCCTTGAATCTGTGCTCATAGCCTTTTACATTACTAAGGTGCCCTTACATCGAGTCCCTTCAATTTATCCCGAAATGATTCACATTTTTAATCTGTAAAGTTTGAGGAGAACACCACAGTGATTCAGGTCCTGATATTTCAATAGAAGAATGACAGGACAATGTGACTTGTCATGATGATAACTTTGACTTTTCCAGACATGCACACTTGAGTGTGAAGGTGGGTTGGACAGCCAGAAGCTCCGTCTGTGTTGGGACTTCCTTTTGGAGGAGGAAAACCACATTCCTGTGTTTGCAGGCCCCCCTCAACCGCAGGAAGAGGAAGAAGTGGGCACCATGATGACAGACAAAACATCAAATAAACACCAGCTAGCGAAGAAGTATGGTGGCTTTATGAAGCGCTATGGTGGTTTCATGTCTCGCCGTTCCTCCTCTTCAGAGGGGGCACTTGAGGATCCTGGAAACCAGGACGAGGACAAAACCATTCGCCTGGAGATCCTAAAGATTCTCACTGAAGGTGCTGAGCACAGCAGTGAGGGGGATGGTAAGGGAGGCGAGGCAGTAAAGAGGTATGGAGGCTTCATGCGTCGGGCTGAAGATGGAGTGGTGCAGGATGACCTGCTGGAGGCAGTTTTAGGCCGTGGGCTCAAGAAGCGCTATGGAGGGTTCATGAGGCGTGTGGGCAGGCCTGAGTGGCTGGTGGACAGCAGCAAGAGTGGGGTGGTGTTGAAACGGGCTTGGGAGAACGGCAGCGAGTTACAGAAGAGGTATGGTGGATTCATGGACTAGGACGCCACAGGAATGAAACCCCCCATCTTCAACCAATCACCATGTAGTCTGCATTTGTCTGAATCTATTGCCAACATGCTCTGCTAATTACATTGCATTATCTGGCTTTGTATAACATGCTGCTGCCTACATCATTGGTTCAACTGATCCTGTAATGATAAAAAAGATAAATGTATGTTGTTCAGATGTACACAGATCACTTTTTGGTCTGCTTTTGGTTTTCATGATGACATTATTTATTAAAAGAATCTGTTGATCAAGGTGTGTTGGTCCATAATTCTTTTTAAATAACCATGTAGAGTTTGTGTGTGTCCAAGGGCCTAGGTTTCAGAAGTGGGAGGCACAATGAGGTCAAGTCCTCGTCAAACATTTAGATATGCACATTGTTGTGTTACAGTTTTTCACAGTTCTTAACACACATTTCTCAAAACACTAACGGATTCCTTCAAATTGTACGCACAAACCTGAAAACCTCACACACAAAATGCTAAACATGACACTCCCTTTTTAAGATGACTCTTTGCCATCAAATCTCTTAACTGTTCACAAAATGGAACTCGTGTTCTCATTTGGTACACACAGCCACATTCTCGAATGACACACACATACGAGTCAATTGATACACACAGCTCAGCAATTGCTGCACACTACCAAGCATTCACAGCACACTAAAGTGCAAAATTGAAAACCCAATTATAGAAATGCAACACCCAATGTGAATGGCAATGACTCATGAGAATTACCCATTTTTCCTTTTGGAAAATGTCTGTGTAGGCCCACTTCTTCAAACATAAAATATCACACAAGTATGCAGCAAATCATTGTTTTATTTACAGTGTTTCAGTGCTCTGCCCTGCGATCGGCTGGCGACCGGTCCAGGGTGTACCCCGCCTCTCGCCCGTTGACAGCCGAGATAGCCTCCGGTCCCCCCGCGACCCCGAAAGGGATAAGCGGCACAGAAAATGGATGGATGGATGGATGTTTCAGTGCACAAGAAAATGTACGTTTAAAAAAATAAAAATAAAAAAAAAAGTCAAAAGGTTACACTTTTGCCTCAAACATGCCCACCCCCCTCATCCACATCACAGATGGTCTCTCAAGGCACCTCTGGAAAAATCGTCTTGAGTGCCTCATGAAGGCTTGACAGGCCTCAGCAGAGACGTCACCACAGGCCTCCTCCATGGCCTGCAGCAGTGGGACCTGGCCCTGGGGGTTTCTTTCATAAACCTTCAACCTCCAAGCGGAAAAGAATTCCTCGATGGGGTTTAGGAAAGGGGAATAAGGGGGGAGGTAAAGTACAGAAAATCCTCTCTAATGCTCAGACCATGATTCAGAACATGGTCAACAATAGTGGCCCGGATCTGATTGGAAATTATTGCTCTCCTCCTCCTTTCTCCTCCTCCTCCTTCTTCTTGTCCTCCTTGTCCCACTCTTCCTCCTCCTTGTCCTCCTCTTCCTCCTCCTTGTCCCACTCTTCCTCCTCCTTGTCCCACTCTTCCTCCTCCTTGTCCCACTCTTCCTCCTCCTTGCCCCACTCTTCCTCCTCCTTGTCCTCCTCTTCCTCCTCCTTGTCCCTCTCTTCCTCCTCCTTGTCCCATTTTTCCTCCTCCTTGTCCTTCTTGTCCCACTCTTCCTCTTCCTTGTCCTCCTCTTCCTCCTCCTCATCCTCCTCCTCTTCCTCCTCTCACTCTTACCCCTCTCCTTCTCTGGTTGTTGTTCTCCATTGTTCAATGCTCACCAAACAAAGCAGAGGAACACTGGAGCACACAGAGCTCAGGTAGCATGAGTACAGCATTGAAGGCACGTGGAGGTACAGATGATATTAGGTGGTGATGGCAGTGGCCTAGAGGCATTGGAGATTGGTGCAGAAGAACTCACTGAACACAAAGAAGAGACACAAAAGATCAAGTTCTGGCCATCAACATGAGAGAAACAAATACTAAATATAAGCTTCTACTTGCAGGTAGCACTTTTAAAGCAGCCAACTCTACCACTAGGCAGTGGAAACAATCTGGCAAAAAGTCCTCTGCAGGAGCCATCTCCCAAGTCACCTGGAGAACCATGCTCAGCCTCTGCCAAAAAACACACACACACAGGAACCAAGCCCCACACCTCTCCACAGTACACAAGAAAATACCAGAATTTCCCAAGCCACCACACCTGACCTGATACTCAATTATATATCATGTTGTATTTGCATCTTGACTGAGACACACACATACCTTCACTCCTGGACTGATGTCTAATTCTAGTGTAGAACATTAGAAATACACATTGTTAATTGGAAATCAAAATATACATCTTTGAGTTTTCCCTCCAAGCACGTGGAGATATGAATAGATAGATTTTTCAGCCTTGAGTAATGTCAACAGGTCATCATGCCACTTTGGGCCTCAACAAACTTTATCAGTCAGAAGTTGAAGCTGATGAATGCACCAACATTTTTATCAACACAGATCTTCTCTCATCTGGAATTTTGTGGATAGAGAGTATGACAACACTGTTCAGAGAAATTTAAAGTTAAAGTTGATGAAGCTGAATTTGTTAGTGGCTATGATAAACATAGGTGTGAGGACAGATGCCAGAAGAGAGAGAGCGAGAGTAGCAATATGGACGCTCAACGGAGACATGCTGCAGGTGAATGCAAATAGAGCACCTTTTCCTTGAGACTGTGATGACTGTGTATTATAATCCTCAACCCTTTAAGTTATGTCTGTCTACCTCCATTTGTTGAACTAAGAAGAAGATGAAGAATTTCCTTTATTCGTCACATTTTACACACACAACATGCAGTTGAGGAGGAAACTGTACACGCCATGCATATGTGAAATTCCATCCCGCTATTTGACCCATCCGTGGTCAGTCCCCCCTCCACGGCAGACCAGGAGCGGTGGGCTGCCAGTCGACCAGCGCCCGGGGAAATTAAGTGAAACCAGTGTTGACCTCCATTCAACCCTGTTGACACACAGAGAGGAACAGAACAGACTGTCTGGCCTGACCACACAGTTGACACTGTGGGGGATGACTAGAGCAGTGGCTGAAAGCTAGCTGTGCTGACCTGGATTTATGGTAAGGCATACATCATTCCTCATGTTGACAACAAGGCATTTCTGTATGGTTATCCTCTTTGGAGCTGGAACAGCCATAGTGCTAATTCAATCCCTTAGACGTTAAAACAAATCATTTCACCAGTCATATCTGTACCTTGACACTACACTTCATTAAATACATGGTGCAGTTCCACATTAATGGTTAGGATAACTTGATTTTGAATAAAATGGTTTTCAGATAATGATATGATAACACTAAGAAGTTGTAATAAATGGAAGGTCTACTGAAGTCTTGTTATTTCAACATGACTACATAACAACATCAGCACCCCTTGAGATGATCTCCATTGATTACTTGCATTTGGAGAGAAGCAAAGGTGGAGTGGAATACATTCTGGTAATAGTTGACCACTTTACAAAGTTTGCACAGGCTTATGCAACACCAAACAAGTCCAGCAAAACAGCTGCACGCAAGATCTTTGATGACTTCATTTTGAGATTCGGATTCCCAGCCAAAATCCACCATGACCAAGGAAAGGAGTTTGAAAATGAGTTGTTTAAGAAACTGCAAAGCTACAGTGGTATACAGCACTCAAGGACAACTCCATATCACCCCCAGTCCAATCCAGCTGAGCGATTTAACAGAACATTGTTAAGTATGCTGCCTACACTGGAGGAGACACAAAAACCTAAGTGGAAAGACTATTTGAACAAGGTGGTTCATGCATATAACTCTACAGTCCATGAATCAACAGGATTTTCTCCCTTTTTCCTGCTGTTTCCCAGAGAAGGAGTGAGTCCACAGTCTCATGCTGGCTATGCTGAGAAATGGCCAGGATCAATGCAAGAAGCCTATAACATTGCACAGGAAAACATGAGGAAAGCTGGCGAAAGAGGACAAAAGTATTACAGTCAGAGGGCATGGAGTTCTGTTCTTGAACCTGGAGACCATGTAGTGATCTGGAACCTATCAGAGAGAGGAGGAACAGGAAAGATACGTTCTTACTGGGAAAGCAAGGTGCATGTGGTCAAAGAAAGAAGAGGAGAAAATAGTCCAGTGTATGTTGTGAAACCTCTGGATGGAGAAGGTAGAGAGAGAACTCTACACAGAAATCTCCTACTACCTTGTCCTTACCTTGTTGATAGCCAGAGCACCAAACGCCTGAGAGTAAGAAGTAAGGATCATAAGAAAGAAAAGAATAATGCACCAAAACCAAGAGTAAAGACTCCAACATCCTATGGAGACTCTGAAGGTTCAAGTGAGGAAGAATATGCTGTGTGGATGCCTGGGCACAGTCAAAATACTCACCTTAACCCACAAGCTCCAGTCTTCAAACCCACAATGAGACGACATTCCAGAGTAGGAGTTCAGACTGAAAGACTCATTCAGGATGAAAGGAGCCAGCCACAAGATGGAGGAGGCACTACTCCAGACAGAGATCAGGTTGAGGAGACAACACAGCAGGAGCAGGACATGATTCAGAGTCAAGACTCCTGTACTGAGGAAATCCCAGAACCAGAACACCAAGTGTGTGAAGAGGATGCAGTGTCATCAGGAGATGACCATGAACCTGAGAGAGCTAGTCGTTCTACAAGAACACGCCAACCAAGATGTATCCTTACATACAATGAACTAGGAAAACCTAGTGTTACACACTTGAGAAAGTAGACTTGAAGATGAAGTAGCTGTTAATGCTAATTTGAGTTCATATTTGTTTGGATGATATCTGTTAAGTAATACAGTTGCAGTGATTTATTAGTCATTCAGAAAATGATTTCTTGAGACTAGAAGGGAAAAAGAATACAAGAGACTACACATAAGAAGATAAATAAGTTTATTTACAGAAATGGTTACGTTACAGGATAACAAGGTGACAGAAATGGCATTCTGTTAGTAAAAGTACTACACTTAAAGCATGTATAATGTTAATGTACATTAAGTATGTTGGAATGGTAGTTATTGCCATATGTGACTTAATGGACTTGGGAGGCCTACCAATGTACCGATGGATTAAGACAATACAACCAGACAGCAAAAGAAATAGTTAACTATCTATCCTGTAGTCATGCTGTGGTAGTCACCAGATGTGTAGTTATTGATATTTGCCTGATAATGGAACTGTCTACTAGTCAGTACTCATCTGGAGGTGTTCAAAAGTGTATACTAGTGTTAAACTAATGTTTATATCTCTATACCTAAGGGAAAATGTTTTGCCAACATTTTATTCTTTTAGTGGGGGAGGGTGTAGCGTCCTGAAACATATTATTTCAATTATTTCATCATTTTCTTGCTGATTTTATATCAGTGTGTCCAGTTAAAAACATTACATTTAAATAAGTATCTTTGTTAATTCATATTTTTATTATTAAAAATGTTAAAAATATTACTCACCTGTATACTTACCTCCTGTGAAGATAGAAAAGTTGTTGTACTTACCCTTTAGAAGAAAGCGCTGTCACTTTAAGAGGGAGAGTCACAAAGATGTGCTGTATGCAGGCTAAAGTAAAAATGTGCTTGTACTGAACTAAGGGATTTTCATTAATAAATGTTGCACAAAAAGAACATGGATGTGTTTTTTTTTGCCAGTACATTGTAAGGGTGCAACATCAGCTATAAATTCGGAGTAAGGACCAGGAGAGCGGTATACTATAACAAATAAAACTGGCTGCACTGTTTTCCATTTTTCATGAGAAAGAGTGAGAACAAGGCTTTCAAATGAGTTTAGGGTTGATTAAAAGGCTTGAGTCAAAAATGGCTGCAACTCCACCTCCTCTGCCGCTGCCTCGAGGAATGTGAGTATTAATATGGCTCAGAGGAGTAGCTTCATTTAGGCTCACATACTCTTCAGGACACAGCCAAGTTTCAGTCAGACAAAATAAATCAATATTATGGTCTGATATTAACTAATTTACTAAAACAGCTTTAGAGGACAGAGATCTGATGTTAAGGAGTCCAAATTTAATTCTCCTTTCTTGTTGCACTATTGCAGTGGTTGTTTTAATTTTAATTCGATTTTTATGTTTAACTCCTCTTCTCTGTACTTTTGGTTTACTTAGTTTATGTGGTCAAGGGGCAGACACAGTCTCTATTGAGTGTTGGGTGGGTAACTGCTCTAATGGAAGCACAGAGAAGCGTGTAGGACTGCAGCACTGCCTCCTGGTCTCAACTCTGAGTTGAGGACGTTGGAGCACTGACCTTACATGCGTCTCATGTTCCTCCTGGTTCCGGGAGAAGATGAGGATGGCATCTAGATAGACGAAGACAAAGTGATTAATAAAGCCACGGAGCACATCGTTGACTAGAGACTGAAATACTGCTGGCGCATTGGTGAGGGCGAATGGCATCACCAGGTATTCGTAATGTCCCAGTGGTGTGTTAAACGCTGTCTTCCACTCATCACCCTCGCAGATGCGCACCAGATGATAAGCGTTGCATAAATCCAGCTTGGAAAAGATGTTAGCTTCCTGTAGGGACTCAAAGGTGGATGAAATTAGCGGCAATGGATACTTGTTCTTAATAGTTATATTATTCAGACCCCGGAAATCAATACAAGGACGAAGAGATTTGTCTTTTTTGGCAACGAAGAAAAACCCAGCACCTACCAGAGAGGAGGAAGGTCAAATGATACCTGGCTAGGGAGTCTGTAATCTAAGCCTGCATTGCCCACGCTCCGGACGTGAGAGATTATACAGGTGACCAGAAGGCAGCGGTGCACCCGGCAGCAGTTTGATGGCACAGTCGTAAGGACGATGCGGAGGCAGAGAGACCGTTCGGTCTTTATTGAAGACACCTGCCAGGTCGTGGTAAACCACAGGAACCAGGGAGAGATCCGGAGGTACTAGTGGGAGATCAGAGGAGGGCAGTACACAGAACCGGATGAGTTCTGAGTGGTTATCAGAGACGACCAGAGTCACAGAGATGGTTTGCTGGGTGATTTCAGCCAGGAAAGTGCCATTTAGGGCTCTAGCAGTGAGAGTGGGGGAAAGTGGTTCGACAGGGATGTGGAGGCTAGCTGCCAACTCAGAATCAATAAAGTTATCTTCCACCCCGGAATCGACCAGGGCGTTAAGATTTTTAGATTCATCATCCTCCCTGCGTGGAGGAACACTCCACGCAGGGCTCTCTCCTCCCACCGGGCATATTTAGCCACTGTCCAAAAATCCAGCAAGAAGTCCGCTACACTTCTGGTGCCTTGTTGGAGAGAGAAGTCTCTCCTCGCTTTCTTCTTCGTGCTCAGGGGGATCAAAAACAGAAAGGAAGTGAACCAAAAATTCATCACAGGTGAGTAGGTTGATGGGATTGCTTGAATTAAATGCCTCAGCCCAGTCTAATGCCCTTCCCCACAGCCTAGTGAAGATGTACTTAATTTGGCTGATGTCAGAGCTGAATGTATGGGGTCGTTGAGCAAACATCATGTTACATTGTAAGACAAAACCTCGGGATGAGGAGGAAGCTGAGGAAACAGCAGAGTCTATTAATGGCAGGCAACGAGCTAGACTAACGTTCAGCGATTTTATCTGCTCGCTGAGCGCGTGGTTCTGTTCAAAACTTGGCCATGTTGTCCCAGAAGATACCCGTGAAAAGCCAGAGCACGTTGCATGGAGGGCTGGTCCATTAACAAAAGTTGTCCACAAAAATGGGAAACTGAAGGCGAGAGCCAAAAAATGCTCTAAATTGGTGACCAGCAGACCTAGACAGTCTTTAAACAGAAAGAGTCCACAAAAACGGGAAACTAAGGGCGAGAGCATAAAACATTCTAAACAGGCAGCAACCGACTCCTCTCACAGGCAAGGCTGGGCTGGGCTGAGAGCTTACCAGGCAGGTGAAGCACCTGAAAAAATAAAAAGTTCAGGTCAGGCTCGACAGGTATCGCAGAAGGTAGAATACAGGCAAAGGAACGGACGGGTGTACTGCTAAGACAAGCAGACGATCCGATGAATACTGGTGGACTGCACCGTGTTTAAATACAGCTGTAGATTAGGTGATGATGAGATGATGACTTGCAGGTGTGAGAGGAGGCGGTGTCGGAGGAGCTGGCTGGCAGGTACAGCCCACAGCACAGACCTGAATAGACAGGGGAAGACAGACAAGACCACAAGGGGGCAAGGAAACACAGGGAAAACACAGAGAAAAGGAGGAAACCGAGCCCTGCCTAATAGAAATACGTGGTAGCTATAACTATAGAGGTCAACTCTGTCTTATAGAGAGTCTATAGAATGACATAGAAGCTATAAAGACAGCTCCACATGATTGCATGGTAGCTATAGAAGACAGCTCCATCCTATAGGAAGACTATAGGGGAGGCGTAGCTATGAAGAGAGCTCTATAGGATTACATGGAAGCTATAAATACAATAAGGAGAAAAAAAGAGGAGTACTTGTGAGCTGTGACCTGCAGAGTTAAACTGTTCATGAGGACACAGGGATAACTTTGTTATTTTTCATGCAAATGTGGGGTGGTTTCCTACTTGATTGATATTTTACTGTGTCAGTAACAGTGTATCGAGCAGTATAGACTGATCGAGAATTCCTGCACTGACACACATCTCAAGTAGTTCTGTAAAGGGGACATTGGAATAATTTAGAGGGGAATTTCAGTTATGAAGGTTGGTGAATTAAAACGAGTGAAAAGACTGGGAGAACCCCCAGCAATCAAGCGCACAGAGTACTAGACTTTGTGTAGAAGTTTCTTGATTGGGTCCTCACTCGGACACTTTGCCATTCACCCTCTCTGAATAACACGTGTAAAAATATTTAAAGATGTCACAGAAAGTCATTGATAAGTGGAAGAACTGCAAACTCAGCTCCTTGGGGTCAGCATTATTTGAAACAGTGACTCTGTGGCAGAAGAAGGTCCTGCATGAAGAAGAAGAGAAAGGCAGGAATAGATTTGTGAATTCGGTGGGGGAAATGCAAATGAGGGGTATGTTTGGAGACTGTGAAAGTGCTCCATCAAAGCCGAGCGATTTCAGTTTGTTTTTTTGTTTGTTTTTGTGGCGAGGAGGGGGTGAATGAACGTAAGAATAATACTGTTACCAAAGAAAAGGGAGCTCGACAATCACCAGACACACGTGACAGACACACTCTCAGTGAAGAAACCCACTCCCAGGGACACAGCAGACAGGGGAGACCACCACCAACACCAGCACCGCCACCACTGGCCTTCAGCAACTGAAAACAAGGGAAATTAAACAAATTAGTGTGGTTGCAACAGAACAACACAAAACAAAAAAAAAACAATTAATCAAAATCTAACAAATATTATAATTAATGGGCAGGTCGCAAACCTAAACTTAACAAAATATATCAATCACTGCCCAGCAGAACGTAAACAAATGCAACCAATCATAAAAAAAAGGAAGGCTAAAGAAAAGATAACAAAACCCAAACCCAACAATTACCTAATTACATATAGAAAATCTGTCAAATTAACCTAACAAATTAATTACATAAGTAACCAAAATCAGGATTAAATCAGAAAAAAGGAAAAAAAAATACAATTTAACCCATACAAATAATTCAAAAGTAATAGAACGTAACCACACGTTACGCACTCATACACTCATGCATACAATATTTAAAATTGTGCTTCGGCCGTGGCGTGCGGCCGAGCAGCCGTCACACACAGGACATTTAAACAATCAATTAAGCCTTCACGCCGTGTCGTGGACGCCAAGCAGCAGTCGAGCAAAGCAGAAGCAGTGGAGACAAGCAGCAGCGGAGACGGAAACAGCAGCGGAGACAAAAACAGCAGCGGCCCCAATCAGCTGGTTACATTACTACCTAACCAAGAAAAATACTATTAGCATGGCTAAATAACTGAACGTGATGCGGTGCGTGCTACGAGACACACATACCTTTTCGGTCACAGCCAGCACACACACAGACACGCACGAGAGGAGGGAGGGAGAGAGAGGACTCCAGGCAGCCACCCGCGTTTACCTGCGACCACACTAGCATTAGTCAATTAATAGCATCAACCATACCGTAGAGAGAGAGGACACTTACCACGGCCAACAAACGCAACAGCACACACGGGGCATGGAGCAGCGCACAGCAGCAGACGCCCTGACGGTCAAGCGACCTCCGACACGGAAATGACGCGCCGGTGATGACGGGGGAGGCGCAAAGGAAGAACTGGTGGGAGGACAGCCGCTTTTATACCAGCCCACCAGCAGCGCTCATTACGAGCGGCAGCTCATAGAGGAAAAACACCTCTATGCTGCTACATTTTGTTGTTTGTTTTTTGTTTTTTGTTTTTTTAAGCAAGCAACAGGCAGTTTGGAACAGGCAAAAGCAAAGTTACAGGAGGCAGGAATACTGCAGAAAGGCAAACCAGAGAGGGAAGTAAAAAAGGCCAGAAACATTTCTGATAAATTGTCAGTGTTCTTTAAGAGAAGGCAAGCACGCTATTCACATACAGTCCTCTGTACAACCAAAACATCAAATGCCAGTTAAGACCTTAACTCCTCCAGAGACACAATGTAGTCAGCCAAATGATAACACACCCTCGCCAAAACATCAAATGACAAAGCTATTGTTGACGTTAAAACTGCTCTGTCCACAGCCTGCTCCCTCCAAACCGAACTACTCCGAGCCTTTTCATTTGGATGTTGATGAAAAGAACGTTTTGTGAATGCTGTCCTTTTTCATAAGAGGGAGAGTAGTAAGATATCAACAGAGAGGACAGCTCTGAATTAGAAAATTTTGAAAAAGGACACCCTACATGTGTCAGACACGTAGCAGCTATAGGAAAAGCAGTACAAATAATTAGTTATGATAACAGCAGCACGCAAAATTCACAAAAGGAAAGACTGTAACTATCTATACTGATTCAGCTTATGTGGTCCAAGCTATGTACATGGACATGTGTCACTGGAGAAGGAAAGGTTTTGTGACCTCAGCTGGCACCCCTGTTACAGTTTTTCACGGTTCTTAACACACAACAATCTATAATTTGGCACAGTTTGCAAAACCCTCACTTCAAGTACCAATTGCTCGGCCCAATTTGCCACATCTAAACACTCCCTTATCTGCATTAGACTCTGACTTTCCTTCTTTACACTCTGATGTCAATTACACATCACGTTGTTGTCAAAGCTGTACACACAATGGTCAGTTGTTGCACACACACCCCAATTGAAATCTCAAAGCATCAACCCACAACACACAGTTATGCAAATCTCTGAACACCCAGGTCAGGTGAGCAATTTGCAATCAGGAGAACTGCAGCATAAAAGGGCCTTGAGTCTCTGCTTTGTTTGGTGAGCATTGAACAATGGAGAACAACAACCAGAGAAGGAGAGGGGGAAGAGGAGGAGGACGAGGAGGAGGAAGAGGAGGACAAGGAAGAGGAAGAGTGGGACAAGGAGGAGGAAGAGGAGGACAAGGAGGAGGAAGAGTGGGACAAGGAGGAGGAAGAGTGGGACAAGGAGGACAAGAAGAAGGAGGAGGAGGAGAAAGGAGGAGGAGAGCAATAATTTCCAATCAGATCCGGGCCACTATTGTTGACCATGTTCTGAATCATGGTCTGAGCATTAGAGAGGATTTTCTGTACTTTACCTCCCCCCTTATTCCCCTTTCCTAAACCCCATCGAGGAATTCTTTTCCGCTTGGAGGTTGAAGGTTTATGAAAGAAACCCCCAGGGCCAGGTCCCACTGCTGCAGGCCATGGAGGAGGCCTGTGGTGACGTTTCTGCTGAGGCCTGTCAAGCCTTCATGAGGCACTTAAGACGATTTTTCCAGAGGTGCCTTGAGAGACCATCTGTGACGTGGATGAGGCCCTCTGGCCAGATAGAAACAGGAGACTTGATGTTGTCTAATTCCTCCTGTGAAAGGGGAGGAGGGGGGTGGGCGTGTTTGAGGCAAAAGTGTAAACTTTTGACTTTTTTTTTAAAAATTTTTTTTAAACGTACATTTTCTTGTGCACTGAAACATCCATCCATCCATCCATTTTCTGTGCCGCTTATCCCTTTCGGGGTCGCGGGGGGGCCGGAGGCTATCTCGGCTGTCAACGGGCGAGAGGCGGGGTACACCCTGGACCGGTCGCCAGCCAATCGCAGGGCAGTGCACTGAAACACTATAAATAAAACAATGATTTGATGCATACTTGTGTGATATTTTATGTTTGAAGAAGTGGGCCTACACAGACATTTTCCAAAAGGAAAAATGGGTAATTCTCATGAGTCATTGCCATTCACATTGGGTGTTGCATTTCTATAATTGGGTTTTCAATTTTGCACTTCAGTGTGCTGTGAATGCTTGGTAGTGTGCAGCAGTTGCTGAGTTGTGTGTATCAATTGACTCATATGTGTGTGTCATTCGAGAATGTGGCTGTGTGTACCAAATGAGAACACGAGTTCCATTTTGTGAACAGTTAAGAGATTTGATGGCAAAGAGTCATCTTGAAAAGGGAGTGTCAGGTTTAGCATTTTGTGTGTGAGGTTTTCGGGTTTGTGTGTACAATTTGAAGGAATCCGTTAGTGTTTTGAGAAATGTGTGTTAAGAACTGTGAAAAACTGTAAACATCTGAATTAGCTACTTGATCTCTATTTTTCCCTGCTTGAACCAAAACAGGTCGCTCTAGTCAAGTGCAGAGGACATCAAAAAGGAGATGACAGAATAGCAAGAGGCAATGCAATGTATATAAACAAATGTCACAAAAGATATCTTATAGTTTGTGTAGATCCGTTCTTTAGGTGGGTGAAAGCCACACCAACCAAAACTCTCTGACCTACATAGATGCGATTGGAATCCCCAGAGGTGTACCTGATGATTTGAATCATCCCTATTTTGGTGGGTAACCATAAATAAGAATGTGGACAGAATTAACTATGTTCATTTTAATATCCAAGGACTCAGTAACATGACCAGAGATGCCATAACGTCCCTACTGCTCCAGATGGCTCCATCACTCGAGCTCTTTCTGGCCTTAAAACAATGTCTGAAGAACTAGCAGAACACTCAGCGATTGAGAACCCACTAACTAATTGGCTTGATAGAATGTTTGGCAAATGGAAAATGCTAATTGTTTCTGTATTTATCTCACTGATTTCCTTTCTGTGTGGAGTTTGCATGTTCTCCCTGTGTTCACCCGGGGTTTCCTCCGTAATAACCCCCACTAAAAACATGCAAGAAGATCACCACCTGACCAATGGTGACGAAAAAAGATGGGTCCCCGGGCGCGGGCACCGGCATCAGCTGGCAGCTGGCATCCCACCGCTCCTGGTCTGCTGCGGAGGATCGACAGTCCGAGGATGGGTCAAATGGGGAAATATAATTTCACGAGAAGCATGGCGTGTAGTGTAACTCACTTTTGTGATGTGATAAATAAGTACGTTTCTTCCTCTTCTTCTTATGTGGATGTTGCTTCATACCATGCATCAGGCACCTCTGTCTAAAATATATCTCTACAGCCATCAATAATAAATTTCCACCACCACCTCCTTATCAATTAGTACAGTATCCTGGTGATATGGTTTCTATGGTCTCCCTCTCTGAGTTTGGACAGGAAGCAGTTGAAGCTGAAGCGGACCCCGACATGGAAGAAAATGAAGATGACTAATGCTTGTACATCTGAGATCCTGTATACACATGACCTGCTAATGGTTAACACACTCCCAGATATAGCTTTCGCATGCATGTAGAGGCATGGTACATAAAGAATTCTTAATGCTGGTAATACTTAATGAATTTTGATCTGTTGAGGGGGAAGTCAAAATCTCATGAACAAAGTATTATGATTGATGTCCTTTAAATGAAGACTTGTTTAATGATTTCATTCATTTGATCATTTTTCTTATTTCATTATTGTGTATTTCGTGATGTATTTCATTATTTTGGTCAATATTATACTTATTATACTGTTTAAAAGTTTCCTTTATTTCATTATTGCGTTCATTTTACTATTTTACTTTTTTTACTATTTTAAAGTGATCTCATGTATGCTCATCCCACGATCTTTATTGCACTTGTTTGTTCTGGAACGAATGTCCTTCATAGCTTAAGTTGTAAGATAACATGACTGGAGAGAGCCTGTTTTGATAACAGAAGGCTAGACTTTTCTCTTCTCTTGTCTGTTAGTGACATCTGTTGCATTTAGATACATGCTTAAACAATACACACACAGAGAGATTGTTTGTTACATGTCAAGGATAAGGCACAAACAAAGCATGGTACGTCCACTACTTGGGAACCAGCCAATTACATTCTGTAACGTATGTCTGTTTATTGTATGGGGTTTGGTCAAAACCAAGAAGATAACTTCTGTCTAAAATCTGTGCTCATTCTGGCTGAGATCCTGCATGAACTCTATCAGTCTGAGACCAGCACTGCATTACATTATATGTGACCTCAATAAATACTTTAACTGTGAACTGAAGACTGCTTCGGACCATTCTTGGGCTTCCAACAAAAAATCAAGGCTAACAAATTGGTGCCCAGACCAACGTCAGTGGAACCTGCCGACCACATAGAGTCTGGCAAGCTATCCAGTAAAGCCTGAGCACATGGATGATCAGTGTTTTCTCTACCATGCGTGCGAGATAAAAAGCATTGTCTGTGTGGAAGGAGAAAAGTAAATGTAACCCAGCAGAAACAGAGTTTCCATGTCTTCCTTGCCTGGGGGCCTCTGTGTCAAGAGTTGCCTAATCACCCTTCCTGCTCGTGCACCATACAAAGTTCCTGTGGTCATTACCAATGAGACAGAGCAAGACATCACTATTCCACCTACCTGTGTCATTGCCGAACTTGGAGCGTTCCACTGTGTTTTGTCTCAGCACAGTGTGAGCGAAACAAGTGATGCAGACAAACCTCAAACAGCAACGCTGAACTTTGACTTTGGCGATTTTCCCATACTGCCAGAATGGAAAGAGCGAATCTCCAAAAAGCTAAATGTCTTTGCTCACCATGATCTAGATTTTGGTTGTACAGACAAGGTGAAGCATAAGCTCAAACTTCATAACGAGACTCCCTTCAAGCAGCGAGCCAGGCCAATACATCCCCAAGACCTGGAGGCAGTGAGGAAACACCTCCAAGAGTTGCTTGCTGCAGGTGTGATAAGAGAGTCTCAATCGCCTTTTTCATCACCCATTGTTGTTGTAAGGAAACGCAACAATGAGGTGCGACTGTGCATTGATTATCGGAAACTCAATCTGCAAACGATAAAGGATGCATATGCACTTCCAAATTTGGGAGAGACCTTTTCGGCACTAACTGGATCCAAGTGGTTTACAGTGCTCGATCTCAAGTCTGGATATTACCAGATTGAAGTTGAGGAGGTAGACAAAGATAAGACCGCATTTGTGACACCACTAGGATTCTGGGAGTTTAACCGCATGCCACAAGGCATAACAAACGTGCCTAGCACCTTCCAAAGACTCATGGAGAAGTGTGTGGGAGACATGCACTTAAAGGAAGTCTTAGTCTTCTTAGATGATTTAATCATCTTCTCAAAGACCCTGGAAGAGCATGAAACCAGGTTGATGCGAGTACTCGCCAGACTCAAAGACTATGGTCTGAAACTGTCTCCTGAAAAATGTAAATTTTTCCAGACAACTGTCTGCTACCTTGGGCACGTCGTATCTGAAAAGGGAGTGGAAACTGATTCAGAAAAGATAAAAGCCTTAAAAACCTGGCCAAGACCCAAGGATCTTAAAGAACTTAGATCTTTCTTAGGCTTCTCAGGCTATTATCGCCGCTTCATCAAGGGCTATTCAGCCATAGTGAGGCCACTCAACGAACTGACCCGTGGGTACCCACCGCTTCGAAAAGGTTCAAAGGTCAAAGTAAGATCTGATGAATATTTTGATCCTAGACAACCTTTTGAGGAGAGGTGGACACCCGACTGTCAGGAAGCATTTAAGACCATCATTGATAAGCTTACCTCAGCCCCTGTTCTCGGGTTCGCAGATCCACAGCAGCCTTATATCCTGCATACAGACGCCAGTACTACTGGTCTGGGTGCAGCGTTATACCAAGAACAGGAGGGGCAGCTACGAGCCATTGCATTTGCCAGTCGTGGTCTGTCACGAAGTGAGTCCCGGTACCCAGCCCACAAGCTGGAGTTTCTTGCTTTAAAATGGTCTGTGACTGAGAAATTTCACGACTATTTATATGGCAACGAGTTTACTGTTGTGACAGACAGTAATCCAGTGGCGAACTGTGAGCACTACAGCTGGGCCTTCACCTCAGCCCTCACTGCCAAGAAAAGAAATCATCGCGGAAAAAAAGAAACAGTACGATGAATTGAAAGCGTTCAACAACTGCAATCCTTTAATTAACGATGACAAGAATGTAAACAAATAGACCATAACATCAATAATATTCTCCGCAACGAGAAACATTCTCAACAGGAGGCTACATTAAATAAACATAAGCCAAAATCTGGAAATATAAAATGAGGTAACCCAGAACGTGACACTGCTGACACCGACACCGAGGCTTCATCACCATGGACAGTGCTATAAATCACGGCGCACAGCAAGCCATACACACATTGACAAATAAATTCACGAGCATCGTCAAACTATACAATTTCAAATGCACAATATAGAAAAAGTTACACAAAGCTGGTAGCTGGAGTTTTTTTTAAAGTTGAATTGAAGTGCAAATACCTCTCCATGCGCAATTACACACGGCGCAATGAATACTTATGTCAAAAGTCACAATTTTCATAGGTTCCACTACACCTCCTTAATTCTCGGAAAGGGACAGAAAGGAGGGAGCCATGGGGGGGGATAAAAACCCTCTAAAAAACAAAAGTCCAACCACACACTTCTGATAAGTTTGATAAGTTTACATATTGAATTAAAGGAAAAGGAATTAAAGGCGCAAATTGCGCTGGATTTTTTTACAGACAACCTCTGTACAACTTCAGACAACTTCAGGACAGACATAAAATTCCCACCCCCATCCAAAAACAACATTCATTTGATGTGATCCAAAGATTGTATTTGTTCCTTTATGTAACTTTCACATACAAATACTGTCACACCGCGGTAAGGTATTGTCTTGTCTTGCGTTTTTTTGTCTCGTCATTTCCTGTTTTATTTTGAAAAGTAACTCTCCTCTCGTTTCAGGTCACTTGCCCTTCCTCATGTCTCCAGTCTGATTGTCTTCCCGATTACCTGATTGTTTCCACCTGGTTCCCTTGCCCTCATGTGTTCAAATAGTCTGCGTTTCCCTTTGTCTTGTGCCAGTGTGCTTCGTCCCTGCATGTTCACGCCATCGTTCCTTGCCACAGCCACAGGTTTTTGATATCGAAGTTCTTGTTTGTCTTTCTCTGATCTAGAGTGATTTTTTTGTTGTACATTTAATAGACCAGTTTAGTATTCTTAGTTATTCTGACATAGGTCTTTCCTCGTTTTCAAGTGATTTTTTTTGTTGTAGTTTGTATTGTTTTGTTTATCCTGTTTATTCCTCCATTGGAGTGATTTTCTGTTTCTTGTTATATACGCTAGCTTATATAGTTATTCCTCTCATTGGAGTGTTTTTCTGTTCTTTGTTGTAGCTGCTAGTTCTTCAGATTATCCTCCCTTTTGGAGCGATTTCTGTTTGTAAATTTTGCATAGTCTGTTTTGGTTTCTTGTTTCTTTGTTAATGTTTCATAGCCGTGTGATTTCCCCTAGGGAAGATCACGCGTCAGGTAGTTTCATAGCCTCGTTGTTTTCTCACTCTGCCCAGAGGTTTGTTCAAGACTTCACTAATAAAGTCAGAACTTGTGAACGAGTCTCTGCATCTGAGTCCTGCTTTGAGCCATAGCCTGACAAATACAGTATGTATAGATAACAAACGGGCTAGTATGTATAGAGAACAAATGGGCTACTCATTTATGCCTCAACAGTTACCTCCATCCGAGTGTGGCCGTGTTTTTGGCCCCTGTAAACAGATGGTCGTTTTGACCATAATAATGACATTTTTCCTTTTTGAACCTCCATCTGCTCCTTGCTCACAAAATGACATGTAAAGCATATTTTCTGTTATGTCAACAAACAAAATTATTGTTCGATATAATAACGACAATACCAATAATAATGGTGCTGCTGGTGCTGTTAATCGCTATTGTTAAAAAAACAAAGCAATGCATCCTCCAAAAACAGGGAAAAGGAAGACGGATTTGTCGGCTGCATTTGGAGGACCCTTCGAATTTGGACGAATTGGGACAGCCTTCTTGCAGCGCTATCACGTAATCGGAGCTGCATCCTTCAGAGGATGCAGCTCCTGAATTGAGACACAGCCATGGTATGCAGCACAGACAGAGTCACATGACATGATACTTCTGTATATAGACTTCCTGCCAGGTAACCCACACCTGGAGCATAGAGCTCCCTCTAGAAAGTACAAAAAGTCTCAGGGTACTACAGAAACATACTGAAATCGCTCGACTTTGGTGGAGCGTTTTCATAGTCTCCAAACATACCCCTTATTTGCATTTCCCCCACCCACTTCACAAATCTATCCCTGCCAATGTCTTTTTCCTCTTGCGGGACTTTTTTCTGCCATCTGGTCAATGTTTCAAATAGTACTGACCCCAATGAGCTGGGTTTGCATTTCTGCCACTTATCAAGTGACTGTGACTGTGACATTCTTCAGATACTTTCATGCGTGTTATACAGAGAGGGTGAATGGCACAGTGCCTGAGTGAGGACTCAATCAAGAAACTTCTACACAAAGTCTAGTACACTGTGTGCTTGATCGCTGGGGGTTCTCCTAGTCTTGTCATTCGTTAACCTCTGCAACACCTTAACTGAAAATCATTTAACTATTCCAGTGCCCCCTTTTACAGAACTACTTGAGATCTGTCAGTGCAGGAATTCTCGATCAGTCTAAACTGCTCGATACACTGTAACTAAAAGTAAAATATCAATCAAGTAGGAAACCACCCCACATTTGCATGAAAAATAACAAAGTTATCCCTGTGTCCTCATGAACAGTTTAACCATACAGCTCACAGCTCACAGCTCACAAGAACTCCTCTTTTTTTTAATTTTTTATTTTTATTTATAGTTTCCACGTAATCATATGGAGCTGTCTTCTATAGCTACCACGCAATCATGCGGAGCTGTCTTTATACTGTAGCTGCCACATAATTTCTATAGACTCTCTATGGGACGGAACTGACCTCTATAGTTATAGCTATAACATATTTCTGATTTACAGAGCTTTTCTTCCAATTATAACTTCCATGTCTTTATCTTGATTATATTGATGGAGCTGTTTCTTCTATTAATCTCACTAAGACACTTGTTCACTTTCCCTCATGTGAGACTATGTGTTTTATACGTGACCATTCAGTTAATAAATGTGGTGTCTGACCTAATACAATAGAATGGTAGAACTGAATCAAGGAGTGTGGTTACTGTAAGGGCATGTATGGAGCTCAGACTACTAGGAGTCTTAGAGGGTAAAGGTCAAGGAAAACCATATGTGAAAATGTGCTTGTAGAGGCCCCATGGAAGAGACCTCTGAACAGACCTGTCACATTCATCAACAAAGATAAATAAAGGCATTTGAGTGTTCTAAAGACAACAAGGTAAAGGGTTAAGAACATCTGTGAGTCAAAGTGTTTTTCAGAGGTTGTCTATATATTCGGGGATCACAGACAGAAGGGAGAGAGATCCTACTCATTCGACCCAGGCTCTCCATCAGACTACCGGCGTCTGATCTGATATTAAGCTTGCCAATAAAAGTTCTCTTTAATATAAGCTTGTATCAGCAGAGTTCTTTCTATACCATCATCACACTATCGCTTGTTTGGACGAAGACCTGAAATAAACCACATAAACAACAGTTTTCCTTTTGAACATCAAATTATTTAGTTTTAGCGATCAGTGGATGGCATTTATCAGACAATTGTAATATGTATGTAGGTATGTCCAGTGTGCAGAAATTTTTCACTTAGAAAAAGGTTTTCTGCTTACCTTTGATTTAGGCGCTTGGAATTGTCTGGGAAAGTTCTCCTCTAATCGACTCCAGTGGTCATCAATAGGACACAGCCTCTGAGTCAGCCAATCCGGGTCATGGCACCAATTTGTTAACCCTTGGCCAGACCTGGAAACCAAGAGCAGATAACAGCTGAACTGCTGACTGGGAACCAGCAGTGAGGACAAGGAGCCAGGCACCTGAGAGGCACAATGTCAGTGGGAGCCACACTTCCTTCTGGAAAGCTACCTTGGCTCCAGGGCACGATAATGCAGGGAGCTGGCTGGTTTTATGCTAGCCAACTTATTAACTGGCTGGAGGCTAGAGAAAGGACCAACGGAAAGAGACCAACGAACTTGATGACAGGGAGCCAGGAAGCTATTTTCCCCGGAAAGCAGACTCTTGGGAATTGTCAGAGGTGAAATAAGGTTGGAAGCTACCAAACTCAAGAACAGGAACTGGCTACAGGCTAGCAGGCTGTGGGCTAGCTGACTCAGGAACTGCAACTGACACAAGGCTAGCATTAGGCTGCTGGAGGCTAACCGGTTGAGAAATTGTGGCAAATGGGGGGCTAACAGGTTTCCAACAGGAGAGCTGTTCTAAATATTTTCATATATTATGATATAATATAATAATATAATATAATATTTTGATGCAGAAAAACTAGTCCATGCATTCGTAACTTCCAGGCTGGATTACTGCAATTCTTTACTATCAGGCTGCCCAAATTCGTTGCTGAATATTCTCCAGTTGCTCCAGAACGCTGCAGCACGTGTTCTGACAAAAACCAGGAAGCGAGATCATATTTCTCCAATACTCGCCACTTTGCACTGGCTCCCTGTAAAGTTTAGAATAGAGTTTAAAATTCTCCTCCTTACTTACAAAGCCATAAATGGCCAGGCACCTTCTTATCTTAAAGAGCTCATAGTACCTTATTGCCCTACTCGAACACTGCGTTCCCAGAATGCAGGTCTACTTATGGTTCCTAAAGTCTCAAAAAGCAGAACAGGAGTCAGAGCATTTAGCTATCAAGCTCCTCTCCTGTGGAACCATCTTCCAGTCTTTGTCCGGGAGGCAGACACTGTCTCTACATTTAAGAGTAGGCTTAAAACTTTCCTTTTTGATAAAGCTTATAGTTAGGGCTGGCTCAGGCTTGTCCTGGACCAGCCCCTAGTTATGCTGCTATAGGATTAGACTGTCGGGGGACATCCAAAGATACACCGAGCTCCTCTGTCCTTCTGTCCCTCTCCATCCGCACGCTCTCATGTCCTACCACGGCGTGTTACTAACTTAGCTCCTTCCCCGGAGTCTCTGTGCTTTGTCGTCTTGCAGGTTCCCATGGACAGTGGCTGAATCTGGATTGTGGATTTCAGCTGCATCTCCTGCCTTGGCCCTGCCTGACATCCACTGCAACTGCTACTGCTGTTATTACATCCACTGTCACTGTTACTGTGACTGCATGTCTGTCTCTCTGTCTCTGTCTCTCTCTCTCTCTCTCTCTCTCTCTCTCTGACTGCTTTTCTGTCTGTCTGTCTGTCTGTCTGTCTGTCTGTCTGTCTGTCTGTCTGTCTGTCTGTCTGTCTGTCTGTCTGTCTGTCTCACTCTCCCTCTCTTGCTCTTCCTCTCTCACCCAACTGGTCGAGGCAGATGGCCGCCCACCCAGAGTCTGGTTCTGCTCGAGGTTTCTGCCTGTTAAAAGGAAGTTTTTCCTCGCCACTGTCGCCAAGTGCTTGCTCATGGGGGAATTGTTGGTTTCTTTGTAGATAAAAGAGCTTGGTCTGTACCAGCTCTATATGGAAAGTGTCCTGAGACAACTTCTGTTGTGATTTGGCGTTATACAAATAAAATTGAATTGAATTGAATTGAATGTGTTTTATTCTTGTTTACTAACTCTTGAACTCCTATTCCAGCAATGTGAATGATGAACTGTCATGGACTTTGCCTGTTTTATTTATTTATTTAGTCGCAGTGCTTGTTGTACATTCAATTTGGATTTAATAAAACAAGTGAAAAGCACACACTCCATGTCCCACAATACCTCGCGCAGCAGAGGAGACGCGCTGGAATGGGAATGGTTGATTGCCTGTCATGTGATACATCCGGGTTATCCAGGTTCAGAAGCAGTTTGCCTGTTATTGATACAAAACGCCCTGCGTTTCTTCTCCCGAGGCTATAGAAACGTCGAACCTCGTCCAGGACGACAGGCCGAGGACCACCATTCAAACACTTGCTGTTATCCTTCTAAACAAACCACGGTACGTTCCACAGCTTCAAGAACTGTAAACCACACTCTAAAATTGATTCGAGCAACTTCAATGTGATAACGCGTTTGATAAAAGTAGAGCCCTGTGTCGTAACGTTAGTCTGTGTGGTGAGCGAAGGTGCCCGCAGGAACAGAAGAGATCTTCGCCGTTAAACATTTGATTGGTATGTCTTCGTATATATAAGCCTAAGAGTTATTTCCCGCTTGCACAAAGTCGTTTGCCTCTTGTTTGACGGTCAGTGATAACTGTAACCTACATGCAATGGAGGCAGGAGTTGGTTATTAAATGAAAGCAGAACTTCAAAAGGAGATTCTTAACAAGGTTAAACTCTCAGAAAAAAACAAAAAAACAAAACAAAACAAAAAACCCCAGCCCTCTATACAAGCTTAAGTACAGAGTTCAGAGTTCCTGTCTTGTACTTACCTAAATGGCCTGTTTTCTTTCATGTTTAGCCTTTTACTACTATTCATATAAACTTATCAGTGGCATACATTTTTCAAAGTATGTTGTAGTGTAGAGCGGTCGTCTGCCAGTCAGGAGGTCGGTGGTTCCATTCCTCGGCTTGGCAGTCGTGGTGGTCTTTATTTTAGAGAGGCTGCCCAACTCCCCTATTAAACACTGTTAGAAAGAAAACCCTGTGAAAATTGAAGATGAGTAGATCTAAAAAATAACTTAAAATTACTGATTAAGAGAAGAAAAAGTGAAGACTATAGTGGCACTGAAGGTCAAAACAGCAACATTTCACAAAATATGGTGACATGAGATGATGGTGACATGCTAAATAAGGTGCCCTGCTAACACATGCCCGAGCGTTATCCATTGCCTGACAGTGAAACTAAGAGCCAATAATTTTACTTCATTCTGCTTTGATGCCCAATATAAAGCAGGGTTCGCTTCAAAACTAAAGCTCAAGGATGCATCATTACCGACTTCAAACTTAGAACCTGTAGGTTTTGACATTTTATGTTGCTTTACTAATTGTTTTGCTGGTCAACCTGTTGAATTTGGCGTTAACATGTTCCGCAGCTATTGTGGGTAACTGCATCTATTGTAAACCCACCCGCTGCAGCAGTGTTGTCGTATTTAATATTTAGGGACAGCCAAGAGATGCCATGTGAGCCTTGTTGGTACAAGAAAGCCCCCATGCTGCATCAGTATGTGGCTGTTGCTGCCATATATAAATGTACATGATAGATTTGCTCCACGATACTTTAACTGTGATACTTGTATTTGGGTTTTCTGCCAAACAAATGCTGTTGAGATGCCTATTCACACCTCTTGTCTAACCTTGAGAATGGATCACCTTACATATATTTATCCCCATTATGGGGCAGCTTACACCTTCCAAAACACATGTAGGCCTTTACCTCACTTTCATTCCTATATGAAGCAAATAAACATGTCAGTTATTTTTTATTTTTTCTGTCTGAAGGTATGTTCGCTTACATTGCTAATGGAGTGAAAAGAGGTCATGTTTTGAGTGTAGTGTCCCTTTTTATTTTTGTAACTGTAAAAAAACAATATAACAATATAATATTGCCCCCCCCCCCCGTGTGTGTGTGTGTGTGTGTGTGTGTGTGTGTGTGTGTGTGTGTGTGTGTGTGTGTGTGTGTGTGTGTGTGTGTGTGTGTGTGTGTGTGTGTGTGCCTTTAAGGCATGGCAGGGATGACTATTGTGTAAACAGACAGTTCATTTGCCTAATACACTAAATGTGGGCAGGAACTATCATGACAACATCCAGGTAGAGAGCAGGTTCTAAACCAAACATATAGATACCAAGTAGAGATGTAACAATATCAGAAACTCACGGTATGATAATACCTTGATATTAAGATATGATATCTATTGCATCCATCCATCCATCCATTGTCTTCCGCTTATCCGGGGCCGGGTTGCGGGGGTAGCAGTCTGAGCAGGGACGCCCAGACTTCCCTCTCCCCGGACACTTCCTCCAGCTCTTCCGGGGGGATCCCGAGGCGTTCCCAGGCCAGCCGAGTGACATAGTCACCCCAGCGTGTCCTGGGTCTTCCCCGGGGCCTCCTGCCGGTGGGACATGCCTGGAACACCTCCCTAGGGAGGCGTCCAGGGGGCATCCGATAGAGATGCCCAAGCCACCTCAGCTGACTCCTCTCGATGCGGAGGAGCAGCGACTCTACTCTGAGCTCCTCCCGGGTGACAGAGCTCCTCACCCTATCTCTAAGGGAGCGCCCCGCCACCCTGCGGAGGAAACTCATTTCAGCCGCTTGTATCCGGGACCTCGTTCTTTCGGTCATGACCCAAAGTTCATGACCATAGGTGAGGGTAGGAACATAGATTGACCGGTAAATCGAGAGCTTCGCCTTTTGGCTCAGCTCTTTCTTTACCACGACAGACTGATACAGCGACCGCATTACTGCAGCCGCTGCACCGATCCGCCTGTCAATCTCACGTTCCATCCTTCCCTCACTCGTGATATCTATTGCGATATTTAAAAAAAAGAAAAGGAAAAATAACTTGAAAAAATGCCCTTTATAAATAATTTTGTGTTTACAGCATTTTTAATTCATATAAAATTTGTGTGTTCTTCCTCTGCTTCCCTTCTTTTATAAAATAAAATGAAAGTAGCCAGCCCCCCATCTTATCTAGTACCAACTGAACTGAACTCCATTCACAGACAAGACATGTCCCACCCTCTGTGTAATGTGTAATGTCTGTCTTTTGGGAAATGTTGTTGGGTTTTCTGAAATGTTGTGTTTTGACCCCCAGGGCCAATGTACATAACATTATGCAGATTTTTCAATTTTGTTGAGGTCTCCCTGCTGTCCCATGATGTTTCTCTCTAATGTGTCCACTCTCTCCTTTCCCTCCTAGGTCCATTATGAATTTCTTCCTGGAAACAATCCAAGTTTTCCTGCTGTCCATCTGGTATAATGTGGAATCTGCCATCCACATCTTTGTACCCAGGAAGAAGAAGAACATAGCTGGGGAGGTAGTGCTGATAACTGGGGCAGGTAGTGGCATCGGTCGTCTAATGGCTCAGGAGTTTGCTGCTCTTGGAACTGTGCTGGTGTTGTGGGATATCAGCCAGGAGGGGATGAAGGAAACAGCCAGACTGGCTAAACAGAGTGGAGCAAGCAGAGTCCACTACTATCTGTGTGACTGCAGCAACAAGAACGAGGTTTATGGAGTGGCTGACCAGGTAAGGTTCCTTGAAAACCAGAAAAACAGTATGGCCACTACACTATTCACTACTATACTTTTTCACCAAATACCGTGCTTGACTTGCTATAGTGAGCAGGACTTATTGCAGTGAAAAAATCAACTTGTCAGTGCTCACTGTTGGACAAACTCTGTAATGGAGCCATGTTTCTAAATGACGTGAAATATATCTTTGGTATTTCTCTACTGATAGTTACTGTGACTTCATTGCTGACATAAGTGCTGATACTCATCTGTGATATTGGTCATGGTAATTGAATAGAATAGTATTGAATGAGCTGCACATTCACGCAATAAAATACCTTTCCAAGTCAGTGACAATGACAATGATCATTACTTGCCAGCATTGGGAGTGCTGTAATTATTCAGCATGGTTTGACCAACCAACATAAACATATGGCTAGGGCTGCGATATGGCTGAAAACTCTATCACGATATAAGTGTTTTATATTAGTCGATATCGATAATTATTGATATTTTTTATGACCTATTTAAAATAAGGACCAGGAGAAAAATGCATTCAATTTAAACATTTTTATTTTAAATTTAACCTTCCTCTGATTATAATCCCCTCAGCTATCAAGGCAGAAAGGAAATGTCAACACAACCATGGAAAACACTCAAATAATAAATGTAAAAAAAAAAGTGTAAAAATGTAAACAGAGAGAAACCTGAGAACTTTTTCCCTGCAGGTTTAGTGCAGGAAGTTCACAAGCTGATTCACCTTCTGCTGAATAAAATGTTTTCAGATATGTGCAGTGTTTTGGAAACATAGCAGAAACTTGACATCTGTAAAATACAAACAAACAAACAAACATGATAGACAGCACAGTAACACTGACTGAACTATAAAACCAGCCTAGACATATGAACAACTTTAGTCACTCTTCTTACTCTAAACATATTCAATTATATTTTTATTGCAAGTGTGTTTAAGAAAAAAAAAAGCACGTGTAAGAGATGTTTGTAACCTGGCTTCTCCACAGTGCTCAGCGGAAGCATGTCTTTAGCTATATGATACGCCGCTGCCTCCGTTACGTCTTCGTGCCTTTTAGATGATTTGTCATCAGGCACTGAAGCAGATACCTCTGCATGGTGGTCTGCTGCTTGTGCGGTGGTGCTGCGGTTGGCGGACTTTGGCGAATACGGTTGCGCTCCAAAGAGTGAGCGCGGCTAAGGTGGTTAAATAAGTTTGTGGTATTACTGGTCTTGGTGGGGATGAAAGTATTGCATAAGTTACAGACCACATTGGTCTGACTACGGTCCGACTTATAGAATCCAAAAAACTCCATACTGGCGAGCTGACTCCCTGCTCTATCAACGATTTCTTTGCTCGCTGCAGCGCTCACTTTCTATTTCTCATCTCACTCCTTGCGGAGCAACAAACACATGACAACGACACGGCGCAACTGAACTTGATAATGTTACATTATTGGCGTGTTAGCGTGTCTCTCTCACTGATTAGCGATTACTCCCTACGTTGCTCAGTTACCTGAGAGCGAGTGCCTTTGTTCATGCAACCAACCTCACTTCGCAACCCGACGAAGAAAAAAAAATTATCGAATGCTTTATTGAACGCATTTTATATTGATATTGATGAAGTGTCTATCGCGAGACATATCACTATCGTTCTATCGGCCCAGTCCTAGCTGCCACACATCAGCTCTAAAAGACAGTGGAGCATCTTTAATCCCTTTTTTGGTTATTGCCATTTTCATCTGTAATTTTCTTGTTGGGTTTATTTTTAGCAGTGGTTGGTTTGACCTCAAAGGATGATGGGAGTCTGTCTTCTTGACTACTATAATTATACCCTCTACTATTCAAACAAAAACAATACAATTTTCGACTCGGAGAGGTAGTAAATAACCATGTAACATCACGATACACAGCGTCACATCATGACGGTTTCGAGTCATATTTCTATCAGGCTGCTAACACCAACACTATAGTTGTTAATGGCCCAGGGCTGTCACAACACATACGGTACATGTGTGAGTGGGCATCTTAAAGTGGCAGCATCTAAGTTTTGTAAAATGCAGTATAAAAAATAGCATCATTCTGTCATAAAAGATATTAGTTTTCGTTACACCAACAAATGTATGGGTTATTATCTTGTATTAGGCTTACAAGACAGAAATATTAAACAGCACAGTGTGTCACCATGTCTGCAATTTTATCTGCTAAAGACCATGTGCTGTTGATTGGTGACAGTACAGTACCTGATTGTCACCATAAGGGAATGAAACTGGAAAACAACCTTAAACATACTACTGTAAGAAATGGAGATAATGGATATGCACAATAACAGTCCAGCATAGAGCAGAGTAGGAGAGAAAGCAGCTCCCTGTGCATGGAGAGGAGTTAGGTGGAGCATGCATTTAAAGCACCCAAAATAACAATCACTCCGGGAAAAGACTCAATACAGGGTGAGTCATAGAAAAACGGGAGACATCCCACAGGTAGAACCAAATGAAAAACCAGGGGGAGTTAATAGATAATTAGAATACAGTGTTTTCCTCTAGGATTTTTTTCAGCAGCGGGGGCAGGCTCTCCGGGGAGCCGTGGCGGCATAAAAAAATGACACTTGACTGCAGATTTTACTTTTACAACTTATTTATTGAATGGCCAGTTGAAAATTTCTTTTTAAAGGCTGAACAAGCTCATCTGAAAATGCAGTCAGCAGTTACCCAGGCATGTAGATATCTAGCTACGGATATGTTACGTAACATTAGCTGGCCATCAATATTTTGCGAATGTCTTTTTAACTTGTAAAATCTATTATAAGTTACCTTAAGCTAATAAGTCTACCTTTTCTCTGGTAAGTCGCTGCCCTCTTTCCAAGACAACACTCCTCTGACTCTCTGACCTGCTGCCTGGGTGCTTGACCTGATGTCACTTTCAAGGCTGTGCTGTCGCGAGTAATTAGCTTCAGACTCTGCTGTGAAAGTGGCGGTGGTGTATTTGTGACAATAAGAAAAAAAAAAAAGAAAGAAAAAAAAGAAATTTGAAGGAGCGGCAGCTAGGATTTAGGAATGGCGGCCTTCCACTCCTAAATGAATGTAGAGGAAACACTGGAACTAGAGTAAGTTCTCTTTCGAATCAAAAATCTTAAGTGGAAAGTATTATTCTTGAAACTGCGTTTATAACATATTTTGACTCGAACGTTTTGTAACCATATCATGTAATATTGTATGTCAGTACACCTTAAGAACAGATATTACTGGGCCCACAGCAGAAAATTGCAGATGCACATTTAATATCTAGGAATTCGCATTAGTCTATGAAGACATTTCTTAACCCAACCGAAGTCCTAGAATGTTAACTTTATTCAGGGTATCACCAGCTCAGTATCACTAAAATTTTAAGCGCTCTTCTGTAGCAGTACATTTTAAATCTGCATATTTGGGAGCATTGTCTGCATTTGGGGATATCTTTTCCAAAATGGGATTACATCATGCATGACAAACATTTTCCTTGGCTCCTTGCAGGTGAAGCGAGAAGTTGGTGATGTCAGCATTCTGGTGAACAATGCTGGGATTGTGACAGGAAAGAAGTTCATGGATTCTCCGGATTCCCTGATTGAGAAGACAATGGAGGTCAACACTATGGCTCACTTCTGGGTCAGTCAGACACGTCAGACATGCAGAGCTGTCAGCTAGAAAATCACTGCGCACTGTCAGCAGCTTTATCATGTTTTTTTGTGTTGTGCATCCATATGGTTTCTTATTAGATGTAGAGACAGATGAAGCAATATTATAGTGTTAAATTCAAATTAAATTGAAAATTAATAAATAAATTTAAATTAAATTCTTTGCTCCAGTTGTCTCCTGATTAAGCTTTTCTCTTAATTTGCTGAGAAAAATAATGTATATTGAATCCAGGGTGCATTACTAGAATAATTTTCTTATCTAATTGATTGATATTGATCAATCAATACATTTAGGAAATATCAAATCAAGATGAGCTTGAAAGTTTATTCTTGAGCTTGGAAAATTGAGAGGAAAAAAAATATTTAACTATTTAATTGATAACTAAACAACCTGCATGGCAACTTAACATAAAGGTGAGATGCAGTCGAAATCTCCAGAAAAATTGACTAAATGGGCTGGAATTTTGACATGAAGTTTATTTGTTCTTATCTTTTTGGTCAAAATAATGAGGATTGTTTATGCAAGCAACATACAGTTTATGTTGTACGTAAAGTGCTTGCCATTTGTCCTCTAAACTGTACAATCAAATCCCTGCCTGTTTAGCATTCTAAACAGGCAGGGTTCATGGTTCATGGTTTAATTGTTTCCTGTTTTTCTCCACTCAGACCTACAAGGCCTTCCTTCCAGCCATGATTGCCAACAATCATGGTCATCTTGTCAGCATTGCCAGTTCTGCTGGACTTGTAGGAGTCAGTGGATTGGCAGGTGTGTGTTTTCTCATCGTAATCATATTGTTTATGGCACAAGTGCCATTGATTTAAACCTGTATGTATACAATTTTTAACTGTTTTTTTTTTTTGGTAGAAAACATTGACAGTTCTGGTGAATGTGCAGTCAAGTGGTCAGCCATTTTTAATACCCCCTCATTTATCCAATTTGACATGATGGCCATGCTAGCCAGTTTCTGTTTGAGATAGGTGTAATTTTTTTTTTTTTTATCCTAACCCATCAGAAGCTAGTTATCTGTGAGTTAACTTAAAACAACCTTGGCAGCTGCTTCTATGCTTGCAGCCATGTTTGCAGCATTTACCTATTGCAGTTCTTTTATAGATTTAGCTGGCATGTCTCCATTCTTAGTCTGGCCTACAAGACACTGACAGGCTGGTTGTTTCTTCAGCTGGGGAACGCATCAAGGGGTGGAACACTAGACCTATTTGACCTATTCCTTGAAGAAATCAGTGATGTGCGAGGTGATTCTAATGTCTGAAACAGCCATGAAAAATGATTCAATCTGTGCTGATTTGTTCGCATTTAATCCCTCTACCATTTGGTTAGGCTCTCTGAATACTTCGGCTCTGGAACTGAAACTGGAACTGATGCGCAGTTCTGATTGTAAAAGATTTCACCTAGGCATGATTGAGTTGAGGGAGTGTTGATGAGCACAAAGAGTTAGGGATGTCCTGGGATCTGTCCTGTGCGATTTCTGTCAGGGTTGATCACAAAGTCTTTTGAAAGATTGGTAAAAGGTTGGATAAAGCTAATCTACCTCGAATCCAATGTTTATTCTACCCCATTGTGCTCTTGATACACAAGTTGTAAAAAAAAACTTCATTGTGATCTTTTAAAGCAGAAGTGCCTTAGGAGTGACTCACAAAGGCAGTAGCCTGAGGTATTTACACAACAACAAATGTGTCACCAAGTAATTTAAGCAGAGCTGATTTGTGTTAAACCATAACAAAAAAAAAACTGTTTTGTCTCTACATATTAGTGACATGTACATGTCTCTAAAGTCCTGCTGTTGTTTAAAACTGCCTACTGTCTACTACTCAAAACTCTGCATACTGCCATGATACTACAACCTCCACAACCTCTTTCTGCATCATATTTTTTATACTGGGCTGATAATTGGGAAGAAAACATCCCAGAAAGTTGGGGTTTTCTCTCTTCCACTAACACAATTAATGCCTCGAACTCATCTAAGCTAAAATTGAATGCTCAGTTTTTCTTGTCCATTACAGCAAGCTAACTTGGTAGTGACAAATGAAATTAAACAGCCCTTGATATTGCATTCTAATGAAGTATACAGGCAGTCCTCTGTACCTTTCTAAATGCATATATTGGCATGACAGGATGATTGCTGATTGAAGAATGGAGTTTACATTTCTAAGAATGATTTCTTAGGACACATGCATGAGTATAAGAAATACTTCTGTAATGGGGAGATAGTATTTTTCTAGTTTCTTTGTGTAACCTTCAGCCAAGCTTGTCAACCCCAATTTAGTTTAGGTTACAGTTAGCTAGTTGGCCACCCCTGCCTTGCATAGCTCTTGGCTAGCAGTTTGCTGTTCACCTTTTGTTGTACCTTTACATGATTTCTTGTTTGCTAAAATCAACACCTTTGTCATGGATTGTGCTACCTGGTGAAGTAATTTGGTAAACTAACCAACTAACACATCCTCTTGGATAGTATTTTGCTAGTGACAGCATTGGGCCAACCAGGAAGGTAAGGTTAGCCTGCTAGCTTTAACTTAGGTACGCTTCATGGATCTGGCATCGGTTGCTTTGTAACACTAGCTGATAAAATAATTGGCAAATTACAACCGAGCCAATTTATCGGCCAGATCAGCGCCAGTATTCTGCTTGAATTAACTGTCGTTATCTACTCAAGACAGTTTTTTGCTACATTAGCTAACTAGCAATTTGTAGTGCTGGGTGGTATGACCAAAAATGTATATCACGGTATTTTTCAAAATTACAATGGTTTCACAGTATATGACGGTATTTTTTTTCTTTCATCTGGAAGACAGATGTTTAAACACAGGTATATCCAGGCACTCATTTGGGCAGAGTACCGTTATCTCGTCCAAGCGTACAGAGAAACTCCTCTGTTGAAAACACTTTTTCAGCCTCTTTTTCTGCTTGCTAATGTTCTTACGAAATGCAAATGAAACAGTAAAATAACACCTGCTCAGCAGAGTCTTCTGTTAGCTGTCTGCTCATTCATGACTAAATGAGATGGAGCGATGAAACTAACTGTGCAGTTAGATCAGTCAATAACTGAGCAACCCATTGGTCTATTTTGATGATCGACACCTCTATTGACCAGTCAGAGTCAAGACATTCGAGGGGCAGCGCTTCAATTTACCATAGTAACACCAATGACGATCCAGAAGGAAGTAAGCCCAGAGATAGGTTATCGCATGAAGAGTGCTCCTTCCACTCTAGAAACCCCCTCCTCCTTATGTAAACAACCAGGACCTTCGTGATTGATCTCAATCTAATGCAAAGTCATGGGAGGAGACATTAGCAGCGTTTTTTCGAGCTGGAATATAACTTTTGAGCACAAAACCGCAAAGGTAAAACATACTGGATGATTTAGCGAAGTTTTTTTCTGCTACTGTTTGGCTGCTAGCTTGCAGAGTTTTCGTCGCACAGTGAGGAGGCAGACATTTTTGTGATCATCACTCTGCTTTCATATGATACCAGGCTTGTGTGATTTGCATGAAGTGGTGAAATAAAGTGGACATACGCTATTTTCGTCTTTTTGTTACAAGACATGCTTGCGGCTAAGGTGGTGGAGCAAATTGCTCGTGTTAGCCTGACAAAAAAAAACAACCCACACGGCTTCTCTTTTTGGCACAAATTCTTGTGTGTCATCATGTTCTACTAGCTCTGCAGCTTTAATTTTGGAACTTTCAATGTCTGTCCCATCCATCTTCACCGTAACGTAACACCAGAGCATCACAGTTTACCCTCACCACGCCCCGCACCATGCCTGTTTAGAAGCACAGCATTGAAAACGGTCCTGCCTGAAACAGTGTCATGAAGTGCAAACTTCCGGACATTGTGTAATTACATACACCAGTATGGCGGTATATTAAAAATTCATATTATAACAAAAATATACACCGGTATTTGGTGTGAACCGGTATACCGCCCAGCCCTAGCAATTTGTCCATGTTAGTAAGTGAGCTAATATTAGCTGATATTAGCCTGCGATAATCATGGTATCACAGTATATTTCAAAGGCTTTGCAATATGCTAGCTTTGAATTTGGACTTAATGTAGGACTCCATGTTCTGGTGGGTGCTGGTCTCATCACGTCCTTTGGATTTTAATTAGGGATCGACCAATTATCGGCCTGGCCGATAATATTGTCCGATATTCTGCATTTTGTCGATGATCGGCATCAGCCGTTTTTTCCACCGATAACCGATAAAATTAATTAATGTATTTTAAAATGCGCTCCTTTGGCTCTGATGCAGCCGTCTCTCCGCCCGAAGTCACCACTCTTGGCTGTGTAACAATGTCCCGCCCACAGCCCTCACTGATTGGCTACATGGCACAAGTGAGTCAGTGACAGCCAATCGACACTGAAGCCTCTATGTGCAGCACCACAGACAAGGAGAAGCAGACTGCTCCGGTTATCAAGCAGAAATAAGGCAGTCGTAGTTCCATTAAAAACCCTCTATGATGAAGTTTTAAAAACACCACAACCTTATGATTAATTTCAGTGATAACATGCAAGCCCAGAGTTGAAATTTCACCGACCTACTTGTCTAATCGCATCAAGCATATGACTTTGCAAGATAAACCACACACAAAAAAAAAAGTAACCAAGTGCACATGACCTGAAGCTCCTTACTTAACAATAATAAAAAAAAAAGACACAACAACATACCGGTAGGTAGACTATAGCAAGTATAAGGGAGGAAAACCTGCTGAATTCCGCTGTTTGGCTCTGGAGATGAAACTGTTCACAACTTCAACAGGGCGTATTTCATGATGATGACCCACCGCTACGTTATAACTGCCGCAACCGCTTTATAGCTGTGGCCAGACGCACAATAATAATAATATAGGCCCTTTCGGTTACCGTTACTTCGTGGGAATAATAAATCCACGTAACTACTGGTGTTAAATAATTGTCTTTTTGCCTGTCACTCTTAAAGTCCAGGGATATGAGTCAGGCAGAGAGCACATGTCGAGGAGATTATTCTCAGTGTGTTTTATTTTCAATCAATAAATTTACCGTCGCGTCTACAACTCACGTGTGTAATGAAGCCTTTATTGTTTACATTTACAGTTGCGAAGTGCAGTATAAGCACAAGAGTTTACATCTAGCCTACTGTTCTGAGATTCAGAATATGCCTTTATTACTCTAAATATATATAAATAAATAAATAAATAAATAAATAAATATAATAATAAATAAGGAACTATAGGTGAAAAGGTCTGGGAACCCCTAAAAGTTTAATCTTTATTTACTCATTATGCTGTTTTATGTAAAAACTTAATCTGAAAAGTAACTACTAAAGCTATCAAATGTAGTGAACCAAGGTTCCTGCCACCCTCTTTATTGGTTTGCTCGTCATCATTAAGGGAAAGGGAAAGGAATCATTAATCATCACTTTTTGTTTTAAAATAATTAAAGGCATTTCAATTAAGATTTTGTGTTTGTGTTATTTTACAAAAATTCAAGATCTTTTTTTTCAGTGTACACAAAACAAACAAACAAACGGAATACTGTATTCGTTCTAGTCCCAGGTATGTTAATCTAATTTTTGACACCGACGAATATCGGTTCTAAATATCGGCTATCGGTTTCGCTTGATTGTTAATAATCGGTATCGGCCATGAAAAATCCATATCGGTCGATCTCTAATTTTAATGGAAAATCTGTCACTTCTTTTACATTGAAATCAGTCCACAAGCTACTCCAGGCAACCGAGAAAGTCAGGGAAAGTCTTGTTTTCTGAGTCTATTCACACATTGGCTCTGAAAAGTAAAAAATATGTGCTATTAAATATGCATACCAGAATTTGCTGAGACACAACTCTTTATAATATGTTTGAGTAGAATGAAAAGTTAGGGATTGGTTTAAAATTATTTAGACACCCTGGATCAGGGTGTAGTGACTCTATTTTAAAGTAAGTATAAGTATCGGACATTGTTGCTAAATCTATGTGGGGATGGTCCTCAACCAAAGTGAGTTAAAAAGGAATTTATGGAAAGGCTAAAATTTAAAAGACAACCATTTCCTCTCATTTGTTTCTGCTGAATCATGAATTACATCTCAATTACAAAGAGTGAGCATCAGTCGTCATGGAAACGTTACATTAACTCAAATTTAAAAAAGAAAAAAAGGGTTTTACCTGGGGTCTCCAGTGCTGCTCAAAAACTATACCAGATGGAATTCTGGAATTCTGGTCACCAAAGGAGGTAAAAGTCCATCACACACTCAGCAGGACCAGGATGTCCCTGAGTATTTGCATGTGCATATAGCTGTATGGTATAGGTCTGCAATTCAGTCATTCTGTTGTTTCAAATCCAGTGTAGGCTATATAACAGTCTTGGATTCTCAAAACACAAAATATAGAACTCTATATTACATTATCTGTCAAGCTTTACATTATCATTTAAAAAAAAAAGAAAAAGAAAAAAAAAAGACCCACCTGAAAATGTAATAAATCTCCAATAATGTAATAAGGTATTACATTGGTAAAAATGTCAGAATATATTCTTACATTATTGGTCAAGTTATTACATTATTGGGTTTTATTACATTTTCGATTGAGTTAAGTGCAAATTTTATTACATTTTCAGGCGTTATTACATTTTCAGTAAATTATTACATTATTGGGTGCTACAAGGTTTTAATTAAAGCTTGTAGTTTCCTGGTCGCCTGCATGTGTCCAGATATCTTAAAATGCTCTTAGCCCTCTATTAGTAGGTCATCTATCATCATTTCAAAGAGTGTCTGTAGTACTTTGTGGAAACACCAGACTTATCCTTCAGATGGTTTTAGGAAGCAGAAACTCTTGCCTCTGTAGCATTAGTCTATATAACTTTGTGTTTCGTTCTGTTTAAAGGAGGACCCTCCTTATGTCTGATTCATTCAAACTTTTCAACTTTATTGTCAAGCCAAGATTAGGAAGTCACCTTTGGTCTCACCTTATCTTAATTATCATTGTATCTTTGTTAAAGTATGATCCTCCAGATATACCAGCCAGTACTCCACAATCTGGGAGTGTTCTTTTGCACTCTCACCCAATTTCACTTCCAGGGCTATGTTATGAAGTCAGTTTTGATCTATGGTCACAAGGTAATACACCCAATGGAAAGTGGTTTCAAGCAGTTTGAAAATATCCTTATACTGAACTAATAAAGAACTGTTTCTATTTAGAGGCAGTTGTTCTAAGAAAAGCACAAGAAGAAGAACATTTGAAAGCAATTTTGATTACTGTAAAAATGAATTAAAGCCATCTGTCTTTTACTTTGCTTCACTTGAAATAAACCTCAGATCTTTAAAACAGTAATTTTCCTGCCAAAGCTAAATTGGCACAGTTTTTGCCTAAATGTTTATTGATGTTGATTGATCTTCAGTATTACCCTTTTGGTAAACTTGTAAGTGGAGCCATGGCATGACAACATTGTGTGACAAGTAGTTTTTATGACATTAGTATTTAATTGAACTTTGTCCTGGAAAAAAACAACTGGCTGTCCTTAACCATCAGCTGACTTTATTGATTTATCGACTGATAAGGTTTCGACCATCAGCAACCAGTTCTCTGAGCCTGATCAACTCATTCGGATACCACCAGCTAACAAAGCCTCACTCCTCATTTTCCCATGTTACAGAGGAGCAAGTCTCCAACTTTCTGCTCGGCTTTCGCCACACTACCTCTACCAAAGTGAGGGAAAAAGGAATTTATGGAAAGGCTAAAATTTAAAAGACAACCATTTCCTCTCATTTGTTTGCATTTCCCCACCTTTTCTACTAATTAAAACATGTATGCCTATTTGTTTTACCACTCTGCTGAATGATGAATTACATCTCTTCAGAGAAAGAGTGAGCATCAGTCGTCATGGAAACGTTACATTCACCCAAATTAAAAAAAAAAAAGAAAAAGAAAAAAAGGTTTTGATTAAAGCTTGTAGTTTCCTGGTCGTCTGCATGTGTCCAGATATCTTAAAATGCTCTTAGCCCTCTATTAGTGGGTCATCTATCATCATTTCAAAGAGTGTCTGTAGTACTTTGTGGAAACAACAGACTTATCCTTCAGATGGTTTTAGGAAGCAGAAACTCTTGCCTCTGTAGCATTAGTCTACATAACTTTGTGTTTCGTTGTGTTTAAAGGAGGACCCTCCTTATGTCTGATTCATTTAAACTTTTCAACTTTATTGTCAAGCCAAGGTTAGGAAGTCACCTTTGGTCTCACCTTATCTTCATTATCATTGTATCTTTGTTAAAGTATGATCCTCCAGATATACCAGCCAGTACTCCACAATCTGGGAGTGTTCTTTTGCACTCTCACCTAATTTCACTTCCAGGGCTATGTTAAGAAGTCAGTTTTGATCCATGGTCACAAGGTAATACACCCAATGGAAAGTGGTTTCAAGCAGTTTGAAAATATCCTTATACTGAACTAATAAAGAACTGTTTCTATTTAGAGGCAGTTGTTCTAAGAAAAGCACAAGAAGAAGAACATTTGAAAGCAATTTTGATTACTGTAAAAATGAATTAAAGCCATCTGTCTTTTACTTTGCTTTACTTGAAATAAACCTCAGATCTTTAAAACAGTAATTTTCCTGCCAAAGCTAAATTGGCACAGTTTTTGCCTAAATGTTTATTGATGTTGATTGATCTTCAGTATTACCCTTTTAGTAAACTTGTAAGTGGAGCCATGGCATGACAACATTGTGTGACAAGTAGTTTTTATGACATTAGTATTTTATTGAACTTTGTCCTGGAAAAAAACAACTGGCTGTCCTTAACCATCAGCTGACTTTATTGATTTATTGACTGATAAGGTTTCGACCATCAGCAACCAGTTCTCTGAGCCTGATCAACTCAGCCGGATACCACCAGCTAACAGAGCCTCACTTCTCATTTTCCCATGTTACAGAGGAGCAAGTCTCCAACTTACTGCTCGGCTCTCGCCACACTGCCTCTACCAAAGTGAGGGAAAAAGGAATTTATGGAAAGGCTAAAATTTAAAAGACAACCATTTCCTCTCATTTGTTTGCATTTCCCCACCTTTCCTACTAATTAAAACATGTATGCCTATTTGTATATTTATTTGTTTTTACCACTCTGCTGAATGATGAATTACATCTCTTCAGAGAAAGAGTGAGCATCAGTCATCGTGGAAACATTACATTCACTCAAATTTAAAAAAAAAAGAAAGAAAGAAAAAAAAAAAAGGTTTTAATTAAAGCTTGTAGTTTCCTGGTCGTCTGCATGTGTCCAGATATCTTAAAATGCTCTTAGCCCTCTATTAGTGGGTCATCTATCATCATTTCAAAGAGTGTCTGTAGTACTTTGTGGAAACAACAGACAACAGAGGAACCTCCTTATGTCTGATTCATTTAAACTTTTCAACTTTATTGTCAAGCCAAGGTTAGGAAGTCACCTTTGGTCTCACCTTATCTTCATTATCATTGTATCTTTGTTAAAGTATGATCCTCCAGATATACCAGTCAGTACTCCACAATCTGGGAGTGTTCTTTTGCACTCTCACCTAATTTCACTTCCAGGGCTATGTTATGACGTCAGTTTTGACAAGTAGTTTTTATGACATTAGTATTTAATTGAACTTTGTCCTGGAAAAAAACAACTGGCTGTCCTTACCCATCAGCTGACTTTATTGATTTATTAACTGATAAGGTTTAGACCATCAGCAACCAGTTCTCCAAGTCTCCAACTTTCTGCTCGACTCTTCACGCTACCCGTCCACTGGACCCTATAGCCTCCAACCTCCTGCAGGCCATCTCGCCCACACTTATCCCTGCTGTCACCCAAATGATCAACTCCTCACTTACAACGGGTGTGTTCCCCATTCCTTTTAAACAAGCCTAAGCAACTCCACTGGTAAAGAAGCCACACTCGACCCCGCTCAGGTTGAAAATTACAGGCCGGTTTCACTCCTCACTTTCCTTTCCAAGACTCTTGAGCGCACGTTCTCTAATCAGGTCTCTGAATTCCTTTCTGATAATAACCTGCATGATCCCAGCCATCTGGTTTCAAACAGAGACACTCTATGGAGGCTGCACTCTTATCTGTAGTGGAAACACTGCGATCAGCTAGGGCTACTGGTCAATCCTCTGTTCTACTATTGCTTGACCTATCGTCTGCCTTTGACACGGTTAACCACCAAATCCTCCTCTCCACACTCGCTGAGCTCGGATTCTCAGGATCTGTTCTCAGCTGGTTTGAGTTCTACCTCTCAGGGAGATTCTTTGCAGTATCTTGGAGGGGAGAAGTGTCTAAATCCCACTGCTTGTCCACAGGGGTACATCAAGGGTCAGTCCTTGGACTCTTTTGCTTTTCAGTATACACCACCGCACTTGGTGCAGTCATCCGCTCACATGTCTTCTCATACCATTCATATGCTGACGATACCCAGCTCCTCCTTTCGTTCCCACCACACGACCCCACTGTCTCTGCACGGATATCGGCGTGCCTCGCCGATATCTCGGCATGGATGAAGGAGCGACACCAGCATAACCTGTCCAAGACTGAGCACTTTGTCGTTCTGGCCAGTCCTTTTATACAACAACAGATCCAGCTTGACTCAGCTCTGCTCACTCCCGCAAAATCTGCCAGAAACTTGGGAGTCATAATTGATGACCAACTAACTTTTAGAGAGCATGTGGCCTCTTGCTCAGTCATGCCGATTTGCTCTATACAACATCAGGAAGATCAGACCCTAGCTGTCTGAGCATGCAACACAACTCCTTGTACAAGCGCTGGTACTATCACGCCCCGACTATTGTAATTCTTTACTTACAGGACTCCCAGCATGCTCATTAAAACTCCTGCAGATGATCCAGAATGCGGTAGCTCACCTGGTCTTCAACCAGCCCAAACGAGCGCATGTCACTCCGCTGTTCATTTCCCTCCACTAGCTCCCAGTTGCTGCCCGTATCAAGTGTAAGTCCTTGATGCTTGCGTGCAAAATTGCCACTAAAACCGCTCTGACCTACCTGAACTCCCTCATTCAGGTTTATGCTCCCTACACTCTGCCCAGGAACGGCACCTGGTGTTGCGAGCTCAAAAAGGCCCTAAGTTTCTAGCTAGACTCTTTAACTCTGTGGTTCCCTAGTGGTGGAACGAGTTACCAAACTCCATTCGTTCTGCAGAGTCCTTGATCTTTCGAAAAAGACTGAAGATTAAGCTCTTTTCTGAACACCTTCTTTCTTAAAAAAAAAAAAACAAAAACAAAAAAAACCTCTGTTCATTTTATGCACTTTGTGCATTACTTCATAGCACTGTTTCATAGTACCTACGTCCAGTTGGACCAGAAAGTTGCGTTAGGGCACCTACTTTTGTTCTCTTGTGTTGCTTCTGATGTTTGAAAATCTCATATATATATGTTGCTTTGGATGAAAGCATCTGCCAAATGACTAATTGTAATTGTAAATATCATTTCTCTTTAAGGGGGCTGCACGGTGGCGCAGCAGGTAGTGCGCGTGCCTCACAGCAAGAAGCTTGCCGGTTCGATCCCCGGGTTGGGTCGGGGCCTTTCTGTGTGAAGTTTGCATGTTCTTCCCGTGCATGCGTGGGTTCTCTCTGGGTACTCCGGCTTCCTCCCACAGACCAAAAACATGCTCATTAGGTTAATTGATGACTCTAAATTGTCCGTAGGTGTGAGTGTGAGTGTGCATGTTTGTTTGTCCTTGCATGTGGCCCTGCAATCGGCTGGCGACCGGCTCAGGGTGCACCCCGCCTCTCGCCCATTGTAGCTGGGATAGGCTCCAACCCCGAAAGGGATAGGCGGTATAGATAATGGACTGATGGATTTCTCTTTAAGGCTGGATTGCCCTCTTACCTATACTTGTCAGAAAGATTTTGTTGCCTTATCACTGATAACTGTGCTTGGGTTGTATTGTGCAATAGATGAAGGCATTGGAACAAAGATAAGATTCACACAAAACTCTTACTGTATAATCACAGTTCTATTGTAATAAACAAACAACGTATTACATGACAGGTATAAATGTGAAAGGGAGGTGCATTTTTAATGCACTTTTATTGGAGTCTGCCTACTGAAGATAAACATAAACTGAGAAGATGCAGTGTACTCCAGTGAATGTACCCATGCATGGCTTTTCAGTTAGAGTGGAAATTGCTAACTTTTTATGGTGATGGATATCTATAAAAAATAACCGCAAAAAGTACAGTCCACAAATATTTTTACTATCCGCTCGGGGATGGAAATGTTCCATCCTAACAACTTTGTAATGGTTTGTTGTTACCCTGTGCTCTAAGGCCAGCAAAATGTCTCCCTACAGCAGGGATGGGCAACCTGTTCCACAAAGGGCCGCTGTGGCTGCAGGTCTCCTTTCCAACCAAGCAAGAGCTCACAGTTTGACCAATCAGCTGTCTGAAGAGTGAGATCAGTTGATTGAATGAGTCAAGTCTGGTGTGCTGCTGCTTGGTTGGAAAGAAGACCTGCAGCCACAGCGGCCTTTTGTGGAACAGGTTGCCCACCCCTGCCCTACAGCATAACACACTAGATCCCCTCACTGTATGGCCCAAGGTTTCAAGCCTGTACTCTTGGTGAATGCCACACATGCACTCGCCCATTTGTCAAGAATATGGTGAAGGATGACTTTTTTTTTTTTTTTTTTTACACATCTCTGTTGATCAGTGCCAGTGGTTATTGCACCACTGTACTTTCAAATGGGCATTCACATTTGTAAGAAAGAGTTTATGCACTGCAATCAGAGTATAATATCCAGATTCAGAATCAGTTGTCTGCTCAGCATTTTTACACATGCCACAGAGCATGATGTGTTAGATTTTTCCTTTAATTTGTCACCCATCTGTAAATGTCTCTGACTGTGAAGAATTCACTTTGTTTCGGAGTTAGGGTGGTTTTATGGTCCTCAAGGCTGCATGGACAAACACTGCATGGAACAGAACTTGTTGGTTGTTTGAAACAACCTTCCAAATTCCTTCCTTGTGACTGACTGAGAAATATATATATAATAATATATAATGGACAGATAATGAAATGTATTTATTTACAGACTCTCGGGCACAGAAAAAAGAATCCTCCAGAGTTGATAATTCAAAAAGGCTGCCCTAATTTTTTGCTGTTACAGTGTGGAGCTTTCTGAAAATGACATGAAAATACTAGTCTAGCTAATTGTGGTCTTTTTCCAACTGGTTTTCAAGGGAGCACGTGGTTGAGGTGTTTCTCTTACATGTGAGGGGGTTTGTATAATTTATATAACAATACTGATTACTCCCTTCCAGCCTGTTTTTAGAATATAGGAGCAAAACAAAATACATATGGTTTCCTAATCATCTTTCAGTTAACTGAATTAGGTGTCTGTCCTAATGGGATAAGATTATTGAATAACCCCAAAATAATTAATTACCATTTCCTGTTCTCTTGGAATATATCCTGAACTAATGAGACTTGAAGGGAATGACGACAAAGTAAGAGCATAAACTGACCTCTGTGACTCCTTATAAGGGATTATTCTTTTCACGTTTTTTTTTTTTTCTTTTCTTTTTCCCTTCCTTCAGACTACTGTGCAAGTAAGTTTGCAGCAGTAGGTTTTGCAGAGTCAGTGGCCCTGGAGATGGTGGCAACTGGGAAAGATGGCGTCAAGACCACTGTTGTGTGCCCATACTTCATCAACACTGGAATGTTCGATGGATGTCAAACTAAGTAGGTATCTGCATGATTTTCACCTTTGACAATTTTATTTAATTTCAGGTACCTGGCGCAGTTGGCTGAAATGAAACTGGTAATTCAAAATAATTTGGATATGTAAACATATCCAGGAACTGTCATCAAGGTTCATCGTGGAAGCTTGGGTTTTTGCTGTGGCAAAGGGCAATGTTTAGTAAAAAATGATAGAAATAATTACACAGTAAATTTTGCAGTGTTAAAGTAACACTTGAAGAGTTAAATTTAACACTTTTCCTGAGTGCATTTGGTCCCATTCGGAATTAGTGTTAAATTGACTCTTGCCCTAGTGTTAAAATTTTAGAGTTAACTCTAAATAGAGTAAAACATTAACACTCACTCGCACTCTATTGTGCTATTTAAACTTAACACTACAGATTAAATAACTCTGGAGAGTGTAAGTATCATTCTCACTAGTGTTGACAATTGACTGTTCTGTGATAACAGATCAACTCTGGGTTAAATTCCAAGCTCAACACTGCATCGAGTTATTAAAAGTTAACACTGAAGGGTCAAATAACATATAAGAGCTGACAGGGTTGGAAATTAGCACCCGCCACTGGCCACATGCGGGTAAATTTATTAAGTGGTGGGTGAAATTGATGAGCCCACAAGCCTCTGTGGTGGGTTACAGTTTCGATGGGAGATATTAAATCAGAGAGCATTCAGTTGAGTTATACAGCTGACCCACTGGGGGCAGCAATGTGCCTGTGCTGCCGCTAGTCTGCTGTAGATGCCTTAGTAGAAGAAGAAAGTCAAAATGTGGCGTTACATTGGCTGCATAAAACGTGTGGCTGATGCCAGCAAGCCCTCTAGTGAGGAACCAAGGCTGGATGAACCTAAAGTTAAAAGACGTTTTTTTTTTTTTTTTTAATGAAAAGTGGAGAAGGGCCGACGTTGGGGTGTTACGTGACTGGCTTGTTTTTTGATGAGATCAGCTAGTCAATGTTTTGCTCCCACTGTCGACAGCATGCTTCGGCCAGCAGCAAGGCAAATAGCTTTGTTGTAGGCACAAAAAATCTAAAGTTAGAAGCTATCAAGGACCACGAAGCATCTAAATTTCACAAGCGGGTGATATTCATGTTTCAAGCAAAGTCTGCCCCGGAGAAAACTGCTGCAATAAGGGCACTGTCCAGTCTGAAAACAGCTCAGCATCAGAAGTTGAACAGACTTTTCAGAACTGCACATGCTATCGGTAAAAAAGGAAGACCTTTCTGCGACTACGAGTGGCTTTGCAAGTAAGTATTGTATTTACTATTCACCGATTTTTAGAACGTGTTTGCTCACGTTAGCTAACATGTTAGCTCATATTAGCTAACGTTGCAGTAACACTCCTTAAGTAACTTTGCTCATATAACTTCGTAATGATAGTTTGTGTGAGAATGAAACGCAATCTAATAATGTATTTTTGTATGTGATCTTAGATTGGATGAAAAAAGGAATACAGACAGGCAGCACCTATGTGAACAGGAAACAGGCCAAAGAGTTTATGAAGTACACAGCTGAAGCTGAGAGGAACTCCCTCAAAGCAGACATACAAGCAGCCATTTTCCTGTCCATCATGTCAGATGGGTCAGTAGACACAGATGTGACAGAAGAGGAAATCTTATATGTTCGTCTGTGTAAGCATGGAAAGGGGGCGGTGCATTTTGTTGGCATACAAGCAGTGGAAAAGGCAGATGCAGAGAGTATCACCAATGCCATAACTTCTTTGATGAGGGGAATCTGTGGAAAAGACAAGTGGCAGGACAAGCTGGTTGCATGTGTGACTGATGTCAGTGATGACAGGGGAGCGAAGAGGCAGGCTGAGAGCACAGAGCAGCAATCATGTCTTGGGAATCCACTGCATGGCTCGCTTGGAGCTTGCCTTCAAAGCTTCAGTCAAGAGCTGTGCTATGGCAAACCAGATAGAGGATCTACTAGCAGGCTTGCATGAGTTTTATCACAAAAATGCTTTGAATAGGGCAAACCTTTGGTGCAGTTTTAGTCTTCTGGGCCAGACGCCAGTCATACCCACAAGGGTTGGAGGTACCAGATGGGTCACTCATATGTTGAGAGCCTTAGACCATTTTTCACGGGGCCGCCGGGGTCTTATTCAGCACCTAGAACAGGTACGCTTTATAACAGCGTCAGGTTATTAAAATGTTAAATCGGCTTTATTGTGAAATCAGATAATAATGAATGAAATTAACCTATCATTGTAATAAATTCTCTATTTGCTATCTTCACAGATTCAGTCACCACATGCTGTAGCTGTGAACGCAGTGCAGAAGAGCAAAGCACACCACTTCTTCAAAACCTGCAAGGATCCCGCTGTGTAGGTGTTCTCCAACTTGCATGACTGCTTGACCCACTTGAGCAACCTCTCTCTTACACTTCAGGCCTCAACAGTGACACTGGCTGAAGTGCATGGCTGCCTCACCTCTACTCAGTCAGTGCTGGCAAAATACAAAACCATGTGAGAAACAAATGCATTGTATGAAACTTTGCCATGTAATGCCTGTCTTAAATTAACTGTACCAATATGCCACAGGCCTGGACCAAAGCTGGCAACCTGCATAGACCAGCCAAAGTGCAGTGAGAAAACTTTAAGCTCTGTGTGGACAGCAAAGGCTCGCCTACTTGACAGACTGTGTGAGAACCTGCAGAACTGATTTGCTGACATGAGCTCCAGTGTTCTCCATGCAACAAGGTTGGTGGACCTGAATTGCTGGCCTGATGCAGGACACTCTGAAGGTACTCTATTGGCCTCAGTCAGTGTTTAAATAAGCTACTTATTTTGCAGAGCCATGTACTGTAACTAAACATTCATAGCATTATTTGTTTATCTTTCATCAGAGTTTGGGGAGGCAGAAGTAGATGAACTAACAAGACATTTCAAACAAGTACTTCTGTCCTTGGGAGTGACAACTGATCCTCATCCCAGACCAGTGGACCATTCTGAAAAACAGATTGTACCAAAAGGGTGACAGTCTCCATTCCACAACATGGCCTGATAAATTGAATGCTGCACTATCAGTGCCCTGACTTTCTCAGCTTGGTGGACCTTGTCCTCACTCTTCCAGCTTCCACTGCTGACTGTGAGAGAGTATTTAATGTGATGAAACCTGTGAAAAATGACTGGAGGTCACGCCTTGCTGTAGCTACCCTCTCTGACCTCATGATGGTTCAGCTGGCAACCCCCTCAATTTAGGACTTTGACCCCACCTCTGCCATCCACCAAGACAGCATTAGACCCAGGTGGTCTGATTTCATGGAGAGCAGCAGGGTACAGGAAACAAAATCGGTGTCAGAATCTGATTCAGATGCAGGTGAGGGATGAACATAATGAATTTTAATAAACATTTTATATGTGATGTGTGGATTTTTAAAAAAAAACAAGAGAAATTACAAATTACAAATACACTTGCTTACACTTACACTTACAAAATGGTGGCTGGTAAAAAATTTGAGTGGCTGGTAGAATTTAGAATCCAAAAAAGAGAGTTGATGTTACACACTACTGTGTTGATAATTTTTTCTTGTTGCAAAAACAAGCTCTGAGTAAAATTTTAACTCCGATTGACACTGCACATTGTCTCTGAAACTTGACACACTCTACAGTATTAATTTTGTAATTAATTTACTCTTGTGTAGTATCACATTACAACTAAATTTTAACAATACTGTTTTTTCAAATATATCATTAAAGCTGCAGTATGTACCTTGGATAAAAGTAATTTTTTGTCATATTTGCAAAAAACTATCCCTATGCCCAGACAGCAATACATGAAACATGTAATCTGTGGTTCCATTGGTCCCACCCACTGTTCCTACTGCGATTTGCAAGAATCCACCTTGCCCAACACAAAACAACCAATCAGAGCCAGAGGAGCATCTGAGGAAGTGTCTGTCAATCACTACTCACACATGCTGCAGACCGCCCCCTCCCTCCGCTCATGCTGCCAGCTGCCGCTCAGTCGAACAGCTCTGTGAGTGGTGTCAAGAGGCTAGTGAAAGCTATTGCGCAGCAACAGCCACCCGTAAAGGAGAAACTGCGCATACTGCCGCAGCCAACAACAGCATATACGGCTAAGACAACAAATAACCATAAAGCATGAGTGCAGCGGAGGGGGAGTGACATGAACTTGTGTTGGTTCTCTTTTCGATCTTACATACTGCAGCTTTGAATAAAAATCACAAGTTATTACAAAATAATGCATTTAACAACTTTATTTTCAGCTCCCAGCTATGTCAGGTAAAAATATCTTATGGAGAATACAAAATCACTTTAAAACATTGACCTGATGTCTCCATAAAATGGCAATGTGGAACAACATACGAGGGGGAATCTGTAGTTCCATACTTAATTTGAACATCAAATGGTTTGAAATACAAAAGCATTATTTATGTGCAACACCTTTAGGACCCTGTCTAAAGCTGCATCTTTAGCCTGACTATGAATTTCAAGAAACAGTTCTTCCATGGATAAGACAACTATTTGCATTAGACTGACAATCCAGCTGTCTTGAGTTGTGCAACAGCAGTGGCACACACATCTAGACTTTCTCAACAGTTCAGATTTGCCTGTCTCATCTACATTAGTTATCACTGCCTGTCCTGCACTGCTAAAATTACCATCAGTGTCAACCTGTTGGTCAATGTGGGTGGATTTGGTGTTTAAATGTTTTCTAAAATCAGAAGTAGACGTACCAAGTAGAAGAACCAAAAGTACTAAACACATAACCACATCCAGTCTGAACACATTTAAGTCTTAGATTTTTTCAAGGCAAGTAACCGTGAACTACTTGGAAATGCTTAACAAGCATATTTGAACTAGTTAACAAAGCCTGACAAACAAAACAATTTATGACGGAGGAGAAACTTCAGGCACTAATGAAGCAACCTTGCCCTGACTTCCGCAACAAGAGGACTCTCCTTTACTTTGCCAACATCAATATTGTACACAGTGGTCTGGGTGAATGTGTTTTGGAGCATGGTGTTGTATGATGTGCCAAACACAAAATGTGCCTTAAACAGTTCATCCAAAGCACCAAGAGAAGTGGTTGACCTGCACGGTATGGCACTCTTGTCAAGAAAAATGAAAAACTGGTGGATTGATTCTTCCTCACTCCGACAACCAGGAGATAGGGTTGAGTGCTGGTAGTGATGGCATTGAGATTAGCTTGTTAATTCAAATTTTAATATTGAACGTGTGTCTCCTGTCCCAATTGCACCAAATCTGACTGAATCTGCACTTTATTGGGTCCCCAGCAATACATCCACCAAGTGTTAAGTAGATTGAGCGAATGGTTCTCGAGATATGGAAACGGACACACACACACACACACACACACACACACACACACACACACACACACACACACACACACACACACACACACGCACGCTCAGACTGAATCAGAGATTTCTTGCTTTATACTATGATAATCAAAAGTTCCTATCATAAATTAAGAAAAAATACAAACCTTCCTGAAGACCACAAGATGCTTCTCTGCTTGGTATGTTGATACCTCTCTTGGCCTCTTCCTGCCTTGAGCAGAGGGTGAAATCATGTGTAACAGCAGTAACACCGATGAGAGATCACTGTCCCATCCTCTAACAACACAAGTTTTATGTTAACTCACTTGAATTATGTGGACCATCAACAAAATTCAGTGCATCTGCAATGTCTGCAGCATTCTTACAATATACAGAAAGGACAGCAGTTCTACATCATCACAAGAAGCTCTCCCACGCAAAAAATAGGGCTGTTTGATATGGTTGAAATCAACATCACAACAATCCTAAGGATTTTTGTCGATATCAGTATATACCACAAAACTGTTCACATATGCAAAATCACGTCAAATAATCAAATTAACGTTCATGTCATTGAATCAAACAAAATTTAAATATTCAAAAAATATTCCGACCATAGCTCATTTTGTGAGAGTTTTTATGTCAAATTTGCTATCAACATCAATTTAGACAGCAGAAATGTATGCCACAATATTAAAATATCTTCATATCACGATATGATTTAACTGAAAGCGATAACATTGAATTATCACCCAACCCTATCTAAAGAACCTGCTGGCTTAGGTTTTGTTAGTGTTGAGGTTTTGTTCAATATACAGTACCAGTCAAAAGTTTGGATGCATTTTCTCATTCTAGTGGATGCTTATACAGTGGTGGGAAAAAAGTTTTCGGACACCCTTAAAATTTTACACAATCTCAAATAGTATCATGAAATATTTGTGGAAAAATCTTTTTTTGTGTTTCAAAAGGTGTGGCTACATTAGACGGACACAAACAAATACAAATGGTTTTTTTTTGTTTATTTTTTACAAGAAAAACTAACATAACTAAATTTTTGACAGTTTCAATATGTCAGTTCTCAACATCATCGGTATCAAAGTCAACAAATAACAGAGAAAAACAACAACAACAAAAAATAAATAAACCATCACATCATCAAATTAATATTTAGTAGTCTTGCCATTAGCATGCAGTAGAGCTCTAATCCTGGCTGGCATGTTCCCCATGAGCCTTTCACACTGTTAAGGGGTAATCTTGTCCCATTCTTAGGATGATGTTGTTTCTCTTTCTCTTTCTATTATGCACCTTTGTATATACTGTGTTAATTGCACGCACTTGTTGTCTTTTTGAATATTATACTCACTTATTGATGCTGCTGTGAAATTTGGAATTTCCCCTCGAGGGATGAATAAAGGAATATTGAATTGAATTGAATTCTTTTTGAATTACTGCTTTTAATTCTTCTAAATTCTTTGATTTACGCTTTGAAACAGACCTTTTGATAACCCACCAGAGATTTTCAATGGGGCTCATGTCCGGGGATTGAGTTGGCCACTCTAAGACCTGGATACTCTGCTCCTGCAGCAAAGTTCTACTGGCCCTGGATGTGTGGGAAGGGGCATTATCTTGTTGAAACGTCCAGTTTTCACCTCAACAGAACAGTGCACATGCAAAAGGGAGCATGTGGGTTTCAAGAATGGCACAATACTTGACAGAGTTCAGTGTGCCATCACAGACCGTGAGATGACCAACACCAGCAGCACTCATGCATCTACAAACCATGATACTGCCTCCACCATGCTTGACAGTAGGTACTGTACATGCTGGAGATAATGCTTCTCCTGGCCCTCTGTGTATCCTCACATTAGCAGGAGGAAGATAAAGCTGGAAACTGGACTCATCTGACCACAGAATCTTCTTCCAGTTCCTGGCTGTCCACTTCTTGTGTGCTTGGGCCCAACGATGCGGGGCTAACCTCTGTCTCTCATTGATCAGGGGCTTCTTGACAGCCTTGTAGGACCTTAAGCCATGATCTAAAAGTCGGCCATGTACAGTGCGGGTGGAACACTGGGCACCAGTTTGGTTTGACCAATTCAATTTCAATTCAATTTTATTTGTATAGCGCCAAATCACAACAGAAGTTGTCTCAGGACACTTTCCATATAGAGCTGTTACAGACCAAGCTCTTTTATCTACAAAGAAACCAACAATTCCCCCATGAGCAAGCACTTGGCGACAGTGGCGAGGAAAAACTTCCTTTTAACAGGCAGAAACCTCGAGCAGAACCAGACTCTGGGTGGGCGGCCATCTGCCTCGACCGGTTGGATGAGAGAGGAAGAGCAAGAGAGGGAGAGTGAGACAGACAGACAGACAGACAGACAGACAGACAGACAGACAGACAGACAGACAGACAGACAGACAGACAGACAGACAGAAAAGCAGTCAGAGAGAGAGAGAGAGAGAGAGAGACAGAGACAGAGACAGAGAGACAGACATGCAGTCACAGTAACAGTGACAGTGGACCACTGCTGCTGAAGCTCCTGTGATGTCATGTGGTAGTTTTGCCCGCACATGCGGATCAGGATGCGGTCATTTCTTGCTGAAGAAACCCTTGGATGCCCAGATCTTGGTTTGTCTTCCAAGCTGTTGGTTTGTCTGTATTTCTGCAGAGTGCATCCAACTGCTGAAGGACTGCATCTGCACTTCCTGGCTATCTGGCAGGGGCTGTACCCTTCTTGGCTGAGAATCCGTATCTTTAGGCGTGTTTCCTGCGTTAGGTTCCTTGTTTTAGCCATTTTTGTCTCTGAAGAATTTTCAAATGTGCTGGCTTTATATAGACATGAAGTACAGCAACAAAAATTGTGTCTTTTAATAAAAAGAAAACTTTTTTCCACCACTGTACATGATACATGATGTTGATATATTACAAGTCTATTGTGCAAGTGCAATACAACAAGAACAGTATGCTTACAAGCATCTTACCAAAGTCAACATCAGCTTCAGTACCATTCTCAGGAGGATCAGCTGCAAGCAGGAGTTCATCAAGCTCAGTGATGGATGGAAGCTTTCTGCATTGTTGGATGATCTTTTTCTTGAATGTGGTTGGCCTCCTCTCCAGAAGCTTGCCTGATATACTCTCTCCAAACATCAGAACAAAATCCTGTTCAACCTGGAGTGGGGGCGTTGGGTGACAGTTTCAGGATTTCCAAAGTTAATAGTTTATTGTTTGAGTATCAACAATACCCATATGCTGTCTAAAAAATGATTCAGTTGTCATAATGTCAAAATTATGACAAGTAATTACCAAGCCTTTGACGTCTTTGAAAGGTTGAAAGTCAGACAGTATGTTGCTCTGACTGCTGGCAATAAACAAATGTCAGAGTCATCTACTTTTTGACTGTGTCCTTATCAGGTGAATGTTTCATCAGTGAGATCACTTCCTTGCACTCATCTTCGCTCAGCACAGTCTCTGGAACAAACTGGGACTCTTGTCTGACAGTTGGTCCTCCAGACTTGTCTTCACTTCACTCCTTCGGCTGATGCTACACAATATTGGAAAATACCATCAATATTGTACACTCCCAGGCTAAAAACAACAACACTATCACGATACTATCACAGTACTTGGGGCCAATTCAATATTGCAATTCGATATTAAAATTTGTAATTTTTGTTTGCTTTTTTAACACTAGACCATGGGAAAAAGTTGAATCATACTCTTTTGGAAAGTGTTTATCATGAGCGATGTTTCCAATGCACATCACATGCAAGTCAGACTTTGTGAGATTTATATCAGCAGCATATAGAAGTGGTACATAAAATGTACAATGAATAAAAAAAATTTTGAAGTAAACTGTAGGCTACATTTAGCCTGGTCTGGTTGGATAACATTGGTGTTGCCACATCAGCGCTACAGTATTTTGTGTTACTGAACCAAAGTTTAAGCTTAGAAATACACAAACATTATATGTCTCCAGTTCTGTAGATGCAGATGGCCTGTAAACTATTATCTGTACAAAGATATTTGTGATCCGACATGAGAAAACCAGCAACAAGTCAGTCCGGCACAAATTGAGTAAACAACGAAAAATCGATTTAAAAAAAATAATAATTAATGATTTTCGGGTTTTTTTGCAGAATTATTATATTTTATTTTATTTTATTTTATTTTATTTTATTTTATTTTAAAATGGAAATAAGTATCTACATTTGTGCCTAACTCTTAAGTATATTACCTTTCTTGTTTTTCATTTTTATTCGGGGGCTTTTTGTAAGAAAAGAATTTCCATATCCATTTGATAACCGTTTTTCAAACTACTACAATTGTTTGAACAATGGTTAGGGGGTTGGACTTATGGAAATGAGATGCAATGAGCAACACTGTTACCTGGCTCCCCTGGTAGGTGAGAATCTTTCAGGCTGGATTTCTCAAAAAAACTAGTTTGAGAAGTGCCTACATTTAAATGGCCACATAACTAACTCTCACATATTTTCAGATTTCCATGTGTTAGACATCATTGGAAAGCTTATAAACTACAGATGTAGCAGCCTCGAAATTCCCCTAATCTTGTGCTGGGGTCCTGGCGGGTCCGTGACCGGTCCCTGCTCTGCAGTAGGCGGGTTCGTGACTGTAATGAGATCCCCCGCGATGACGTCATCGGCGCGGGGCCAACTCGTAACGCCCCTAAGCTCCATTTGCGGAAACTACCTGCACTCGCTCGATCAGTCCACCAGGAGGAGCAGTCATTATAATTGGTTACCGTGTCAGCTTTGCTGAGTCGTTCATTAGATCTGCACATAGCCTCCACTGCTGTAAGAAAAACTGCTTGATACTGATTTCACTGTTTATTGGCCATTTTCATGTGTGTGTGTTAACTGCTTGGCCAATAAAAACAAGTAGATTGGCCCATCTACATCGGCCCATTGGCCCTTTATGGCCCACAACATTGTTTTTTTTCATTGGTCTGATTGGCCCATTAGGATTATTCATGATTGAATGTAGGTGTCGTGTGGGGGATGAGGCTCGCTGGCTGCGGAGGGAGAGTTGATGTTGTAGTAAGAACCTGTCTGCCTGGTCTAACATGATGAAGTCATGTTGAACATTTCCGTTTCCCAAAAAAACATTTATTTGAGGTGCAGCGGCACAATATTAATATCAAACACGCGTGCACAACGCCTGGCGTAAAAAATGCATTCTTGGTGCGCTTCTGAGTACTACGTTTTCCCGCGACTATAACTTTTTTTAATAGTTTATATTCATTGCGTGAACAGTCTGAAAAAAGAGACAGAGACACAGAGAGGAGGACAAAGACAGTCAGACAGAGTGATGAAAAAGATCAGTGATAATTAACTACAGTATATTAAGCCTATGATGTTGAACATCGCAGTGCGAAGTGCGAGCCGTCTGCGGCGCTCCGCAGCCGCCTGTGAAGGCGAACGAAATCTGGAACCTTTCAGCTCAATGACATGACTTTGAAAGCACCAAGTGACTTGTTTTAACGAATTTCGTTAGATTAAAATATGTAGAACTGTAAAATATCACTTCCATGAGGCTGTTCAGTCAGACATTAACAGATCACAGGCTGAAATTGGCATTTCATCCTCCCGTCCCTCCCTCTTCAGCGCACTGTAAATGATTTCTGTCCAGTAATATACAGTACACACATATACACAATCCGTGGCATGCAATATTTCACCCCGATTTTGGATAAAGTATAAATCCAATTGTTTCATTGTTTCATATTTTGAAGTATTTCCACACAAAGCTGGTGGCAGACAGCACGTTATGCACGTAAATAAACAAATATAAAGGCGACTAGTAAATTGACATTAGACATTGAAAAGTTTGTGATCCTTCTCTAGGCTGTGATATTTTGTTGATTTTTCATAATTTCCGGAGTAAAAAATGCATTCTTGATGTGCTTCTGAGTACAAAGAAGATGCACATGATTTAAAACGCTTCACACTTAGACATCAGAAGCAAACACAGTTTTGCATCACAGAAGTTTACATTTCGGCTGTCGTGGCCAAATCTCTTGTTAACTTATTAAGCTCTTCCGCACAGTGTGACATCTATTTTAATTATTAGAGAGCTGCTCTAATGGCCACTGATAGACAGTCCATCCTATTCTATAAACTGTTGGTGGTTTGTGAACTTCACTGCATTTGTGCATTTGAAGCGATTAACTCCCGGCACATTTCAGAGCTGAGTAAACCTGTAGTTTCACTGACACATCGTGCATCATCACCACAGGCGTCATGATGTTCTCCTGTCTGTCACTCTGTCAGGCACGTGTAGTGTCGAGCCGGCCACGTTGTTGGCTGAAAAGTCATTATTTGCATTACAGTGTATCCTTTGTTCTAACTCAATGGATGGTCGCCAGCCAAACAGGCTCCCAGCCCCCACTGTTCCACAGACTAGCTATGGCCAGTAAAATAGGTGGAGGGCTGAGGGGAGCGCGTACCTCCAGTAATTAAAAATCAATTTGTGCCACAGATATTAATATTGTGTCGCTGGCTACTTTATAGACTTCACTAAATGTTTCCATTACACTTAATTACATTTATGGATAAGCCATGTAATCAGGGTTAGGGTTAGGGTTATATGGACACTTTCAATTTAATCAGTGTTACAAAAGTCAAAATTTATAACACACACACACACACACACACACACACACACACACACACACACACACACCATGGGGACCATTGAATTGTCTTCATTTTGCCTGTTTTTGTGTCATGGAAACACAAACTTCAACTTGCTGTAACGGACAAGAAAGATTCCTCTTTGTATGACTGGTAAAGTGAAATTGACAATGTCTTTCTTGTTTTCTGTCTACTCTTACACTTGCAAACAAATAACACCATTGCAGGGCCATTGTAGCACACTCTTGGATGTCCTGGGGTCAGCTTTTGAAGGTGTTTGGAGACTTATGTTCATGTTTATTTCTGTCTCTCTGCCTTCATCCATCAAATAGCCCCCTGAAGCCACCAGGACACATACTTCATGCCAGCGCCTAACACCTGGCCTGTCACTTTTTACTTCTCAAATATGTACCTTGAAGTCCTTTAAATAATCACAAAACGTCATAAATTTTGACTTTTGTAACACTGATTAAATTGAAAGTGTCCATATAACCCTAACCCTGACCCTGATTACATGTGCATCCTGTGTATCTAACCAAAACCATTCGACATAAGAGATAGAGTTTGGGTATGTATTTCCTCCTCCCCCTATTTTCCAATGTTTCATTGGTTTATTTGGACAACATTATTGGCATCATTGCAAAGGTGTACATGACGGAGGTCAGCAAAAAGCCTGAATCATCTCTCACCTAAGAAGTGCAACCCAGATTCCCGGACACTGTGTAAAATGTGAATGAAAACAGAATGGAATTATTTGCAAATCCTTTTTGACCTATATTCAGTTGAATATAGTACGAATACAAGATATCTAATGTTCAAACTAATACACTTTAGTAATTTGTAAATATACATTAATTCTGATTTTGATACCTGCAGAACATGAAATTCAGTTCACCAGCTCAGAAAGGCTGTATTTTACTGGATTTGTGTCTGTTAAAATGGTGTCTGTACTGTGTCACATGAGGCGATTATTGCCTTGACTTGGGTGAGAGACATGTCAGACTACATGTTGGTCCCCAACCAGTCATAGCTTGCTGTCTTTCACCTGCATGTCATCAGGACGGAAGTACTGGGGACCGGCTTCTATTAATAAGAACGTAAACACAAAGTGCTTTGTATCATATTGGTTTCCTTTTGTTCACAAAAGCCTAAAAAAAGAAGGAATGACTGTGACATTTCCTATTTTTAACAATTCTACCTACCAGCACCAACAATATCATTCCTCTTTCACTTTGCAATGTTTCCAGTTGTGTGTGAAAGAGCGCTTGGTCAGTGTCAGAGAAAATGTCGTGGAAGGAAGGCAAATTTCAGAAATGCTGGTCGGGACACTTTGAGGTGTCCCAAATGCAGCATGGAGTTGTTATCCACTATGATACACTGCACATGATAAATTGATCTAGTGTTGTGCCAATTTTTGATTCAGATGACCTTTGTCTCAGGTTGGAGGTGAGAAGGGTGCCATGGTTTAAACTCCCTCTTTAGCTTTTTTATTTGTTACACAATTTCTTTTAGTGTGAATAATGAAGTGCAACACCATGAATGGCTTCAAGGAGAGATGTACATCATCCATATCATCCCCATATTTAATTTAATTCAATTCAATTTTATTTATATAGCGCCAAATCACAACAGAAGTTGTCTCAGGACACTTTCCATATAGAGCTGGTACAGACCAAGCTCCTTTATCTACAGAGAACTAACAATTCCCCCATGAGCAAGCACTTGGCGACAGTGGCGAGGAAAAACTTCCTTTTAACAGGCAGAAACCTCAGGCAGAACCAGGCTCTGGGTGGGCGGCCATCTGCCTCGACCGGTTGGGTGAGAGAGGGCGAGCAAGAGAGGGAGAGTGAGACAGACAGACAGACAGACAGACAGACAGACAGACAGACAGACAGACAGACAGACAGACAGACAGAAATGCAGTCAGAGAGAGAGACAGAGACAGAGAGACAGACATGCACATGTTACATGTAACAGTGACAGTGGATGTAATAACAGTAGTAGCAGTTGCAGTGAATGTCAGGCAGGGCCAAGGCAGGAGAGCAATTGTGCAATCCACAATCCAGATTCAGCCACTGTGGAACCTGCAAGACGACCAAGCACAGAGACTCTGGGGAAGGAGCTAAGTTAGTAACACGCCATGGTAGGACATGAAAGCGTGCAGATGGAGAGGGACAGAAGGACAGAGGAGCTCGGTGTATCTTTGGAGGTCCCCCGACAGTCTAATCCTATAGCAGCATAACTAGGGGCTGTTCCAGGACCAGCCTGATCCAGCCCTAACTATAAGCTTTATCAAAAAGGAAAGCTTTAAGCCTACTCTTAAATGTAGAGACAGTGTCTGCCTCCCGGACAAAGACTGGAAGATGGTTCCACAGGAGAGGAGCTTGATAGCTAAATGCTCTGACTCCTGTTCTGCTTTTTGAGACTTTAGGAACCATAAGTAGACCTGCATTCTGGGAAAGAAGTGTTCGAGTGGGGCAATAAGGTATTATGAGCTCTTTAAGATAAGAAGGTGCCTGGCCATTTGCTTTGTAAGTAAGGAGGAGAATTTTAAATTCTATTCTAAACTTTACAGGGAGCCAGTGGCTAGTATTGGAGAAATATGATCTCTCTTCCTGGTTTTTGTCAGAACACGTGCTGTAGCGTTCTGGAGCAACTGGAGAATATTCAGCAATGAATTTGGGCAGCCTGATAGTAAGGAATTGCAATAATCCAGCCTGGAAGTTACGAATGCATGGACTAGTTTTTCTGCATCATTTTGAGACAAAATATGCCTGATTTTTGAGATATTATGTAGGTGAAAAAAGATCATCCAGGTCATCCAGGTCTTTATGTCCTGAAGACATGCTTGTAGTCTAGTTAACTGACTGGTTTCTTCCGGCTTCATTGATAAATATAGCAAGGTATCATATCTGCATAGCAATGAAAATGTATTGAGTGCTTCCTAATAATCTTACCTAAAGGAAGCATATATAAGGTGAATAGAATTGGTCCAAGCACAGTCGTTTAAAGGTCCCCTATTATGAAAAACCCACTTTTTCTGGGACTTGGTGTGTTATTTTGTGTGTCTGGTGCTACCACACGCATACAAAGTGTGAAATAAGACCGTCTGCATTTTTTTGAGTGAGATACAGATTTCTGAAAGCACCCTTCCAAACGAGTTTGAATTTGGCACCTACTGTTACGCAACAAGTGGGCACATTTGTATATTCCCTTCTATCAGCCACCACCCCCCTCCTCATCTCCCTGGTATCTCTCCACCCACAAGACACAGCGCCACCTTCTCACAGATCCGCCACTTCACTATCGAAAGCACCGTGTCAGGATGTTGAGCTGCCACACCCAGTGTTCTGTTATTGGCTGTAAACACAAGCACAAGTCGCTCCATCGGCTCCCAGCCGCAGAGGACAGAAGAGCGGTGTGAATTGAATTTTTGAAGGTAACGTCCCCAATACAGTTGGCAAAAACCTGTTGGTGTGTGCTAACCACTTTGAGGCTGACTCTCCAACCTCGGTCAGTACGAGGCAGGATTAGCCGAGAGACTTTCTCTAAAGGAGGGCTCACTTCCAGCTTTGCGTGGAATACGTGCAGAGGAGGGACATGTAAGTATACAAATAATTAACTGTGTGTTTCTTTTGTAGATTAACGCAAACTCTTGCGTGTTGTAGTGTGTGTGTTTTGCCATTGAGAACGATGGAAGGCTAACCGCTAGCTTCGAGACTTTGACTTCTATTAAACATTTGCTCACTACTACTGTAGCTTTTGGTACATCACATCACGTTTCTGATCTTGCAAATGATTTAATACATGTTCCAGGGAGATGCCAGCATTCACAAATATTAAGCTATGTTCATTTTGCAGTTTTACACGAAATAAGCAAGAAGTGTTTTGTCACATAGCACAAGCTAGCGCTAACCGCTAGCTTCTAGTTAGCAATCAGCACGGTCTCCATATGCAAACCCAGCGAACCGGTCGGTCAAGCGATACATACACAGACACTCTGCAGGGTCTATGCTTTTTAAAATGGAGTATGTTAGAAAAGCCCAGGGCAAAACGAGTGTATGGTTGAGGCTGCTACATCCCAGCACAATTTACACTCCAAGCGTTTTTTCTCTGGAGTTTATTTATGAGTGACCCTTTGTTACGCTGCATGCAGCTATTGGCATAGCTGTACATGTAAGATAAAGTTGATGTCACTTCTCTCATTTTATATAGGCCAGTGCATCATTACAGTTACCTGCTGTTGATCAAGTGTAGCAGTGAGCTGTTGCAGCTGTTAGTGCTTGAATTTACACTGTAACAGTGCTGTCATGTTTTATGCCCTGTTATAATAAAACTGTACTTTTGCACCGCATTACAGCGAGAATGCTGATAGAGGACAAACCACCCACATCATCAGGGCATCCTCTTTTCAAACTGAGCTTTCCACAGTTCATGAAGTGAGAGTGCAGAGCCAAACCAGTGAAGTCTCAGGCCACATTCCTAAGTGTTAACTCAAAAAACAAACCTTTATATTGTACGTCACAAAGTAACATGAACTCGGTACTTTCAACACAATAAATAAACCCCCCAAAATACACACTTAAATACAGAATTCAAAGTGCAAAATGTCACTATATTAACAGTTGTTGAATAATCTAATACAGTGGTTTTCAAAGTGGGGGCCTCAGAAAATTGGAGGGAAGTTAAGAAAAAAAAGAAAAAAAGAAAAACATGTTAGTTAATAATATTCTTATGCTAAACAAATGAATTATTGAATAATGAACACACACACAATTGAGAGAGGTTTGATTTCTTTTGTTCTGTTCTTGTCTGTCAACAGTTTGTTGAAAAGTTCATTATTCAGTGGGAATATAATACAGTGTTGAAAACATGTTTGTTAATCTTCCTATGCTAAACAAATGTAAAAGTTGATGTTTCTTTACATATTTTGTAGCATCCTCGGTGGGTTTGCAAAGGGGGTCCCCGGCCAGAAGCTAATGCTGTTTGGGGGGCAATGGCATGGAAAAGTTTGGGAACCCCTGATCTAATAAATGATACTAATGATTCACTTCTGTGTGTCTGTGTATTGCCCACGGTATATTGATGATTTGATGGACATGATCATGGAGAAGATCTTGGTCGACCCATCATAGTACAGAGCTGAGATTCTGAAGATAAACTGGACATGCCTTCACAATATAAGCACCCAGACAAGGAGCAGGTCATCACCAGCTACGAGTCAACATTCAGTCGGGGGGGCGTATCTTCCCTGGGCGTCATGAAACTCCCAACGTATCTGTAGTATTACGCATGATGGGATGACTACGTGAATCTTCTGGCCAAGGAAGCTCCAGCACCAGCTCACAAAACTCATATAAGCTAGATACCTGTAACAACTGAAATAATTGAAATTGAAAAAATTATGTTAGTCAACAGGTTCTATAATGTCAACATCTGTATTCACATTTTTCTAATATGGATTCATTGAATCCTTCACTTGTTCTGTATTTCCATGTATAAATATTCATGACTGCGGTCAATAAATATTTATTGTATATCTGTAAAATGTTTCATGTGAATAAATGTGTAATATACAGGATTTGCTAAGGAAAAACTTGACTATATGTTCAAGAAAAAATAAGACTGACTTTAGTTTATTATGGTGTATGAACAGTGAAGTTGGTTATTACAGATGAAACTCACTGCTCTGTCTCCCATAGCTGTAAAGGACCATAGTCAGCCCTGTAAGTGTTGTATGCACATTTAGGCAAACAGGTTCTAAACCTAGATGGTCGATCATGCATGGAGGCCTTTCATCCAGCTGCTGCAGCCGTCTTGTAACCTGTTATGCATAACATAAGGTGAGTATCTGCAGTGGCATGTTATCTGCAATCATACACTGCGATCATACTGTAAGTGCAGGTAAATATACTGTGACCTGTGGCTCCTCCTGGCAGTATATGTTCTCCGGCTCTGACTGCATTGTTGCACAGTTTCCACATGTGCACTGAAAAAAATGCCAATTCATGCATGTATAAAGCTAAAGAAATAAGAAACGTTGGATACCAGCATTTTCAACCAATAACAGCACCCCTTTTTTACATTTGAATGTGTGTGCTCTAGCTAGCTACTTTTAATCAGCCTGAGGTGAATGGTCAGTAGTGCTGCTCAGCAGTGTGTCTGCGTGCTATGCCCATTCATGTGTGAATGCAACGGAGCACTGAAACTAACAGTGCAGTTAGACTGGTCAATGTCTCAGCAACCCAGTGATTGCTAGAAACCCCCTCCTCTTTATGTAAACAACCAGGACCTTTGGACTCTCTGCTTTCATATGATACCAGGCTTGTGTGATAATGATGGGAATTCCAGCTCTTTTTCAGAGAGCCAGTTCTCACAGCTCAGCTCTCTTAAAAGAGCCTGCTCTTTCGACTAACCCCCGCCCCGCCCCCTCCTGCTCAATGCGTACACACTGAAGCGCCACACATCATATAGTTGACCAATCACATGCGGCTTAAATGGAAAAAAAAGTTCAATTCAATTCAATTCAATTTTATTTGTATAGCGCCAAATCACAACAGAAGTTGTCTCAGGACACTTTCCATATAGAGCTGGTACAGACCAAGCTCTTTTATCTACAAAGAAACCAACAGTTCCCCCATGAGCAAGCACTTGGCGACAGTGGCGAGGAAAAACTTCCTTTTAACAGGCAGAAACCTTGAGCAGAACCAGACTCTGGGTGGGCGGCCATCTGCCTCGACCGGTTGGGTGAGAGAGGAAGAGCAAGAGAGGGAGAGTGAGACAGACAGACAGAAATGCAGTCAGAGAGAGAGAGAGAGAGAGAGAGAGAGAGAGAGAGAGAGAGAGAGAGAGAGAGAGAGAGAGAGAGAGAGAGAGAGAGACATGCAGTCACAGTAACAGTGACAGTGGATGTATTAACAGCAGTAGCAGTTGCAGTGGATGTCAGGCAGGGCCAAGGCAGGAGATGCAGCTGAAATCCACAATCCAGATTCAGCCACTGTCCATGGGAACCTGCAAGACGACAAAGCACAGAGACTCCGGGGAAGGAGCTAAGTTAGTAACACGCCGTGGTAGGACATGAGAGCGTGCGGATGGAGAGGGACAGAAGGACAGAGGAGCTCGGTGTATCTTTGGATGTCCCCCGACAGTCTAATCCTATAGCAGCATAACTAGGGGCTGGTCCAGGACAAGCCTGAGCCAGCCCTAACTATAAGCTTTATCAAAAAGGAAAGTTTTAAGCCTACTCTTAAATGTAGAGACAGTGTCTGCCTCCCGGACAAAGACTGGAAGATGGTTCCACAGGAGAGGAGCTTGATAGCTAAATGCTCTGACTCCTGTTCTGCTTTTTGAGACTTTAGGAACCATAAGTAGACCTGCATTCTGGGAACGCAGTGTTCGAGTAGGGCAATAAGGTACTATGAGCTCTTTAAGATAAGAAGGTGCCTGGCCATTTATGGCTTTGTAAGTAAGGAGGAGAATTTTAAACTCTATTCTAAACTTTACAGGGAGCCAGTGCAAAGTGGCGAGTATTGGAGAAATATGATCTCGCTTCCTGGTTTTTGTCAGAACACGTGTTGCAGCGTTCTGGAGCAACTGGAGAATATTCAGCAACGAATTTGGGCAGCCTGATAGTAAAGAATTGCAATAATCCAGCCTGGAAGTTACGAATGCATGGACTAGTTTTTCTGCATCATTTTGAGACAAAATATGCCTGATTTTTGCGATATTACGTAGGTGAAAAAAGGCAGTCCTTGAAATTAGTTTTACATGGGAGTGAAAGGACATGTCTTGGTCAAAGATAACTCCCAGATTCTTTACAGTGGTGCTGGAGGCCAGCGCAGTGCCATCCATAACTGCTATGTCATCAGAAAGTGACTTTCTAAGATGTTTAGGGCCTACTACTATAACTTCAGTTTTGTCCGAGTTTAGCATCAGAAAATTGCAGGTCATCCAGGTCTTTATGTCATGAAGACATGCTTGTAGTCTAGTTAACTGACTAGTTTCCTCCGGTTTCATTGATAAATATAGCTGGGTATCATCTGCATAGCAATGAAAATTTATTGAGTGCTTCCTGATAATCTTACCTAAAGGAAGCATATATAAGGTGAATAGAATTGGTCCAAGCACAGAACCCTGCGGAACTCCATAGCTGACTTTAGTGAGCACAGAGGAGTCGTCATTAACGCGTACAAACTGAGAGCGATCTGACAAGTAGGATTTAAACCAGCTTAGCGCAGTTCCCTTAATGCCAATGAAATGTTCCAGTGTCTGCAATAGGATGCCATGGTCAATGGTGTCAAATGCAGCACTAAGATCCAGTAAGACTAGTACAGAGACAAATCCTTTATCAGATGCAATTAGAAGGTCATTTGTAACTTTAACCAGTGCTGTCTCTGTGCTATGATGCACTCTAAATCCTGACTGGAAATCCTCAAATAAACTATTATTGTTTAGAAAGTCGCACAGCTGATTGGCAACTGCTTTCTCAAGAGTTTTTGAGAGAAAGGGAAGGTTGGATATCGGTCTATAGTTGGCTAAAACCCCTGGATCAAGAGTAGGCTTTTTCAGTAGCGGTTTTATCACAGCTACTTTAAAGGACTGTGGTACGTAGCCTGTTGATAAAGAGAGATTGATCATGTCTAAAACTGTAGAGTCAATTAGAGGTAATACTTCTTTAAACAGCTTAGTCGGGATACGATCTAAAATACAGGTAGATGATTTTGATGATGAAATTATTGAAATTAGTTGGTGAAGGTCAACAGGAGTAAAACAGTCTAAGACTGCGACAGACTGAGTAACAGTTTCTATGATTTCTGCGTTTGAAGACAAAACAGTACCTGTTAACGGCAGGAGTCGATGAATTCTGTCTCTAATAGTCAGAATTTTATCATTAAAGAAGCTCATGAAGTCATTACTGTTCAGAGCTAAAGGAATACATGGTTCAATAGAATTATGGCTCTCTGTCAGCCTGGCTACAGTGCTGAAGAGAAACCTGGGATTGTTCTTATTTTCCTCTATTAGTGCAGAGTAATAGGCTGCCCTGGCACTGCGGAGGGCTTTCCTGTATATTTTAAGACTGTCTTGCCAGGCGGACCGAAATTCTTCCAGATTGGTAGAACGCCATTTCCTTTCTATTTTCCGTGAAGTTTGCTTTAATTTGCGGGTTTGAGGAGTATACCATGGAGCTAACCTCCTCTGTTTAATTTTCTTCTTTTTTAGGGGAGCAACAGAGTCAAGTGTCATACGCAACGATCCTGTAGCACTATCAACCAGGAACCAGGTCAATCTGGGAGGGACTAACGTTAGCATAAGACTCCTCTGCTGTATTGAGACATGGCATTGAATTAAATACTGATGGGATCATATCCTTAAATTTAGCTACAGCACTATCAGACAGGAGTCTGGTATAAGAATTTTTGCCTGCTGGCTGGTAGTCTGGTAATATGAATTCGAAAGTTATTAAATGATGGTCTGATAAAAGAGGATTCTGTGAGTCTTCGATTTCAATGCCATATGTCAGAACAAGGTCGAGGGTGTGGTTAAAACAGTGAGTCGGTTCATGTACATTCTGGCGGAAGCCAACTGAGTCTAATACTGAGATAAACGCAGTGCTAAGGCTGTCATTATCAACGTCGACATGTACATTAAAGTTACCTACAATAATTACTTTATCTGCTTCAAGAACTAAACTTGATAGAAACTCTGAGAACTCAGCTATAAATTCGGAGTAAGGACCAGGAGAGCGGTATACTACAACAAATAAAAGTGGCTGCACTGTTTTCCATTTCTCATGAGAAAGAGTGAGAACAAGGCTTTCAAATGAGTTATAGTCGAGCTTAGGTTTAAGGTTGATCAAAAGGCTTGAGTCAAAAATGGCTGCAACTCCACCTCCTCTGCCGCTGCCTCGAGGAATGTGGGTATTAATATGGCTCGGAGGAGTAGCTTCATTTAGGCTCACATACTCTTCAGGACACAGCCAGGTTTCAGTCAGACAAAATAAATCAACATTATGGTCTGATATTAACTCATTTACTAGAACAGCTTTAGAGGACAGAGATCTGATGTTAAGGAGTCCACATTTAATTCTCCTATCTTGTTGTACTATTGCAGAGGTTGTTCTAATTTTAATTAGATTCTTATGTTTAACTCCTCTTCTCTGTACTTTTGGTTTACTTAGTTTACGTGGTCGGGGGGCACGAGCATTCGTTGATAAAATGACGGGGCACCACCTTCCTCAGCTAAGAAGGACTGCAGAAATTTACAGCTACAGTATAACGCTGATAAAATACTAATGAATGAACTAACGGTAAACCAGTCTGATAATCTGAAGTGTAAACTCTGGATACAGGGATCATATATATTCAGCTCAAAAGGACACCATCTAACCAGGACTTAAATCAGAATCTCATTTATTAAACACAATGATGGGGAATGAATAATGTATCATGAATAGTACGACAGAAGATATGAGGTGATATGACATAACACAAAAGGAACTTATGGCAACGCAATGGCAAAACAAGTTTGGCGATAGTGAGAAGTAGTTGAAAGGGGATAATAGGGACGCAAACGTAAAGTTAAGGGGTTAAACGAGTAGTTGAGAGAATTTGGATAAATTAGCAGTATCTTAGCCTCATGGACCAACTCTTATTCAAACCCGCTTAGCATGCCTACTTGGTTGTTGACGTCCCGGTAAGTTCTGCTCTGAACTAATTCGAAGATGCTCAGGTGCTCGTCCGTGGCTCGATCTGCTTGGTGGTCCAGTGGAAGGCCCAGGCACACCAAGGTGAAGAGCTGATGTTGGACGGTGATGTCTCTCGAACTGGGATCTATGGTGTTGGTTACAGATGAGGGACTGCTCCGGATGGTTGTTAACCCAGACCAAGGATCAACAGCTGCTTGGTTCGGTTGAGTCCGTGAAGGATTATTTTAGACTGATAACAACAAAATTGATAGTCTCTTAGATGGCCGGTCGAAAAGGGTCTACAAAATTATTATTATTTGACTAAAATTTACTGACACTAAAACAAAACGTGTGGCTTAGAAAAATGAAAGTTTACGGCTAAACTATAGAAACACGTCTTCTGAAAAGTAAATCACGCTACTCGGTATGGCTTTTGAGTAGCTCGAAGACGGGAAAAACTTAAAGGGCAAAACGACCATTCAAGACTAAGACAACTAAGAAGTAACAAACAAAACTAAAACATAAAGTAACATAACTTAAACTAACTTAAAACAAAACTGAGTAACGCGCATTAAGTTCATGCTGCAGCTACAGACATTTAAATCTTGCTCCAGGGCGTGTCTAATGGGCAGGCCGTCGCTCACGTAGGACGGTTTGTGGCGCGCAATGTAATCTCGCCTCATGGAGCTCAAATTAATTAATGATTCATACAAGGGGCTTATCTGCTTCTCACTATGGTCAATCACATATATTTTGAATGGACGATTTTTAATGGCATTTCAATTTCATTGTTCGCAACATGCGGTAGGCAATTCCTATGATTGGATGACAACATTAAACGATAATCATGGTAACAATTTATAATACTCATCCTAATATGTATGATGACTCAAGGTATAACTAACACAAAATAAAGAAATAAAGAAAGGCAGACTATATTTGCCCAAAATGATTATCACTATTACGTAGGGCTGGGTGATATGGCTGAAAACTCTATTGCGATATAAATGTTTTATATTGGTCGATATCGATAATTATTGATATTTTTTATGACCTATTTAAAATAAGGACCAGGAGAAAAATACATTCAATTTAAACGTTTTTATTTTAAATTTAACCTTTCTCTGATTATAATCCCCTCAGCTATCAAGGCAGAAAGGAATTGTCAACACAACCATGGAAAACACTCAAATAATAAATGTAAAAAAAGTGTAAAAATGTAAACAGAGAAACCTGAGAACTTTTTTTCTGCAGGTTTAGTGCAGAAAGTTCACAAGCTGATTCACCCTCTGGTGAATAAAATGTTTTCAAATATGTGCAGTGTTTTATAAACATAGCAGAAACTGAGGTAGACTTGACATCTGTAACATACAAACAAACAAACATGATAGACAGCACAGTAAGATTGACTGAACTATAAAACCAGCCAAGACATATGAACAACTTTAGTCACTCTTCTTACTCTAAACATACATGAACTATTCAATTATATTTTTATTGCAAGTGTGTTTAAAAAAAAAAAAAAAAAAAAGCACGTGTAAGAGATGTTTATAACCTGACTTCTCCACAGTGCTCAGCGGAAGCATGTCTTTAGCTATATGGTATGCCGCTGCCTCCGTTATGTCTTCGTGCCTTTTAGATGATTTGTCATCAGGCAATGAAGCAGATACCTCTGCATGGTGGTCAGCTGCTTGTGCGGTGGTGCTGTGGTTGGCGGACGTTGGCGAATACGGCTGCGCTCCAAAGAGTGAGCGCGGCTAAGGTGGTTAAATAACTTTGTGGTATTACCGGTCTCGGTGGGGACGAAAGTCTTGCATAAGTTACAGACCACATTGGTCTGACTACGGTCCGACTTATAAAATCCAAAAAACTCCATACTGGCGAGCTGACTTTCCCTGTTCTATCGACGATTTCTTCGCTCGCTGCAGCGCTCACTTTCTATTTCTCATCTCACTCCTCGCGGAGCAACAAACACATGACAACGACATGGCGCAACCGAACTTGATAATGTTACATGATTGGCGTGTTAGCGTGTCTCTCTCACTGATTAGCGATTATTCCCTACGTTGCTCAGTTACCTGAGAGCGAGTGCCTTTGTTCATGCAACCAACCTCACTTTGCAACTTCAGGTTTCTTCCGACGAAGAAAAAAAAATTATCGAATGTTTTATCGAACGCATTTTATATTGATATTGATGACGTGTCTATCGCGAGACATATCGCTATAACGGTTGTAACACATTACGGTTACTTATTAATAAATGTATCACATCAAGCGTATTCATGAACCTCTAGATGGCAGTATGGTTCCATGGTAAAAATTCAGACAAACTTTATAAAACAGTTAAAATCTCAACTTTGTCATTCTTCAAGTTAGAAAAACTGGAAAAACACCAATATATACATATTATGGGTCCTGTAATGTGAAAACCTCAAAAGTTAAGTTCAACATAGAAGTTTGGTTATCCTGGAGTATTAGGAAAAAGCACACAAACATACAGCACAGTTTGCTTCAGGAATGTCTAATTTACAGCCCCTCAGCATTATCTGATTTTTGGAGGTTCCTCTGGAGCCTGGCACCTTTCATTCAGACAGGTTTATTGTCCCGATCTCTCTCTCATCAGGAAAGAATTAGCATTGCCATTAGAATCATAGAGAGGAGAAGGTGAGGGCCTGTTACCACGGTGACATGGGTGGGACAGCAGCAGCTCATTTGCATTTAAAGCTACAGACACCAGAAACAGCACATTCTGAAAGGGACTGAAACAGAGGGAAATAGAGGGAGGCAAGAATCTTTTCCTGAAAGCTATTTCCAGCAAACAGCTTCAGAAACATGTTTTAGGGAAATCACAGACCTATGTAACTTATTGAAAAAGCTTCATAATATGTCACCTTTAATGATTATAAATTAAACTCGACACAATACAGTGATGAGTATGTGTCATGTTACTGCCTAAACACATTTACCACAAAACTCACTTTTGCGAAATTTGCATTTCAAGTTGCCCAGTGTTCTGTGGCCACAGTTGGCTTCACATCATCATTTTTTTCAAGGTTTTGATCCCCAGAAGTGTCAGAGCTATGGCTCAAGCTTTTTTATTGTTTTGCAACATTTTCAAAACATGACACGGAAGTAGTTGGATGACCTGTGTTGATCACAGCTGGCCAACTCAGTGGGCCAAGCGACATTTACTGACTTCCCCCTTTCGGCTTTTTCACATCTTGAGAATCTCAGATCAAAGTTTATTGTTCTCAAGGACATAATACTTGAATTGTACACTGTAATTTGTACATTAATAGGGCGAGTCTGCATGTGCTTTGCAAAAATGCTAGTTTTTTTTGGTTTTAATTCACACAACATTTAACTGAATGTAAAATTACCAGTTAAATTGGCAGGGCAAACACACACTGTAATAATTGCTGATAAGTGGCTCAGTGTTATTAGAAGTTGTGCTTTTACTTAATTTTTTTCTCGTCTTCATCAGGTGGCCAAGATTACTGCCAATCCTGGATCCACCCTATGTCGCCAAGAAGATCGTCCATGCTGTGCTCACAGACCAGGTCTACCTGCTGCTGCCCAAGACCATGTACATCATGACATCTTTCAAGAGGTTAGAGTCTACCTTTTATTTTCCACATTACTGCACTAAAGTTACACACATCTCTCTACAGATAGCCAACTAACAGTTGGCCACATGTATTTACACCTAGAGGACTTAGTGAGTTTATGATACACTGACTTTAGAAGAGATCAGCAGCCCATTTGCTGATCCTGTCAGCTGTTATCATAAATGCTGATGTTGTGCTTGTGGCACATTAGTGTTCAGTGCCACTTTGAGATAGGGCTGTTAAAACTGGCCAAAATTGATGTTGAAATATTCCCTCTAAAAAACGCACATGGATTGAACAATTCAAATATCTATTCTTGTGCATTTCGTCCATAAGTAGGAAAACCAATGCAATGAGAGACATACTCATTGTATAGGAGACGTCAATGTCCCGGACAAATGGGAGGAATTCCAGTCACATATTATCTGATTATGGGCCCTATTTTTCCATGTTTTTGTGTCAAAGTGATCAATGGAGACAAACATTTTCAGAATGTTTTTGCAGTATTGTGTGAGAGCACTGCAGCTGGCAGCCACGAAACAACGCAATCTAATCCTCAAATCAATGTACATCCAATAAAAGTATTTGTATTTGCCACTGACAGACTCAGATTGTTATGTGTCTGATGACATTATGAAACAAAGATACTTTCTTGTTTAAGAATAAGATCCATTATGTTGAATGAGAAACAGCTGTATTGCTCTCACCAAAGCCATCAGACTCCATTCACAGTGATTTTATCTTCACACACACATAAACACAACTAAAACAAAATAAAACTAATTACTGGACAATAGAAACTGGTTTTGTTACCCCTATCTGTCATGCAGTATTGTCAGTGCAGTACTGCATGACACACACACACACACATTCCAATATTAATTTTCATAATCCAATGTATGGATTTTTGTACAATTCTATTATAAATTCAAGTTTTAAATATTCGTTGACAGCCCTACTTCGAATCAAATGTCGTATATCTGACCACATGGTGTGATGGGCAAGGCTTCCAACTTAAGTGTACACTGTTTGTGGTTTGAACTTAAACTGGCAATAGTTTTTTGCGTTGCGTATCATTATGAAGTAAATGTTGATTGCAGAATGTAATGGCTACAGAATTGTGACACCATTGGGCCCCTGTGAGCCTTGCTTTCACTGTACAGTTTTGTCTGCCACTGGATACGATCTTCCAGGAAGATAGAGCCTGACAGTCTGGCACCATTTTCATTTCTTTCATGTCTCCATTATAGATTAAACCTCTGCTTTTTCTCCTAATGTTTTCTTTTTACTCTATCCTGTCACCAACTTCTGCTGTAGTGACTTCACTCGCGTGAAGCAATACTCAAACTATGATATTCCTCCATATAAAGTGATTACAGTTTCACTTTACCTTTTCAGTGAAATTGCTTCTTTTTTCTCTTATTTAAAAAAAATAGGGAGATTGAAAAGTAGTCCATTTTCACTTTATCTCTGGTGCAACTGACTTTTATGCTCTCTATTCTATGCTAGCTTTTATTCCTACCCCCTGCACCTTGACATTAGCATAAAGCTTGTGTCACATGAAGGGCCAGAGGTCAACCTGACCAGAAGAGTGGTCATAAAGTATCCGTATATCACTATTTTAAGAAATGCTTTGCAACAGATCAGGTAGGTGAGTCTTAGTGCTTTTGTTGAACTTTGACCCCTCTGGATGGTGACCCCTAATGCTTTATGGTTTGTTTGGCACTGCTCATTTGCCATGTTTTGCCAGGGTCCCATTTAGTCACAGTATTCCATATAGCATCTAAAGGATTTTGTTAAATGTAGTGATAAAAGTTGTCAATGTGGCAAAAAAGTAATTACTAATAATATTTGATAATAATTAGCATGCCTATGCTGTTCAATAAAAATTTCCAGTTACTATTCTAGAGAATGTGAATAACAATATATTCCAAATAGTGCTGTCACAAATATTGCATTATTAACACGTTAAAGCAAATCAATTTTAATGGCGTCATTTTTTTATCGCAAGATTAACGCTCTTTGTGACCTAGTGAACTTGTAATTTTTTTATAAGCTGTGGCCACTGCTAGTAATGTAAGAAAAACTACAGGATCCAGTTATAAACCGCAAACAAAACAATAGGCACGCCCCACGCATGTGTTTGGTCTTGCCTGCTCGCTAGCTGTAAAAAAGTAGGCTACCAGATTGTGTGGATGTGAAGCGCGAAACACCGAAATGGATGCGAACAAGATTCTGAATGGAAAGTCCAATTTCAAAAAGCTGCCAGATGGGTCAACTGACAAGACCATAGTTATCTGTGTGTATTGTCGGTGTGAACTGAATTATCACCGTAGCACATCCAGTCTGAAATACCACTTGATAGCGCCCCTTGTCAAAACCAGGCAACAATGGATGGCCTTTGACAGAGGCATATGGATGCTATTATGTTCAAAAGAATCTTAAGAAAGTTTAAGCCATGGTTTAACTGCACTATAGCCTGAGTCCTAGTTTATCGATAATAGCGATAATGTGCACTTTGTAACTTCATTTTGTATCACCCTGTTTTGATCCCTTAGAAAGGGTTGTGGAAGGGGCCTTTTTGTAACCAAGTATTTATTGTTTTGTCATCTTTTTATTGACAGTGTTAAATTGTGTGAGACTTGATTCATTCAAATGTGAATGACTGCTCAAAGTGAGAATGTTAGTGTGAAATATAACACGACACGTTGTTTTCAATTGAAAAACATTTGCACAAAGCAAGCCTATCTACTTTTCCATGTTGACAACAGTATTAAAATGAAACTAGAGGGACATCTATAATAGATAAAAATGTACGATTAATTTGCAATTACTTGCGAGTTAACTACGACATTCATAAGATTAATCGCAATTAAATATTTTAATCGATTGACAGCACTAATTCCAAATAGTTTCAGCTTTGATAGAGTTGATATGTCAGTTGATGAATATAGCAGTAACTAAAGTGCAGGAGGAGATCTAAGGAATACCGGTTAACCAATATGTTTTGTTTGTTTTTTGTTTGTTTTAGTGTTGATACTATTACCAGATATAAGTAATCAAGAAGACTAATAGATATTTGGAACAGGTATAAATTTCCAGTAAAATTGAAAATCTCAGTGTCACAGTTTGGAATACACAAACTCCAACTCAAAACTTCGTTTAAATGCCTCTATGCATATCTTTAATAAATGCTGGGAAGGAAAACTTGATACATTACATTACATTGAAAAAATGTGTTGTGAAAAAAAAAACAAGTTTCATACAGTAAACAAAGTAAAAAAAAAATATGTATACAGTAAAACCATCCATCCATCCATCCATTATCTATACCGCCTATCCCTTTCGGGGTTGCGGGGGGCTGGAGCCTATCCCAGCTACAATGGGCGAGAGGCGGGGTACACCCTGTACCGGTCGCCAGCTGATTGCAGGGCACAGTAAAACCAATAAAACTTAAATTTTTATTGAAATTTGAGACCTTCTCTCAAAATCCCTGTCCTCAATTAGTTGTCCCAGTTAAGCAGCAGCAGCAGATTGTGGTTCACAAAGCAGATATGTCCATGTAGACTAATTTCTTAAAACGTCCAGGTTATTTAAAAAAAAAAAAAAAGAAAAAAAAAAAAGATTTATTTTCTCTTCTTAATAAATACTAAACAATAACAAAAAAAACAATCACCAAAATGTTCATCCAAACAACTTTAGTTTTAAAGTGACAAGTATGTCATGTATCCTAGACAGAAAAGACAGGTGGTTTGAAAGAGGGGCCAAGGTCATCTATGTCAAGTGGGGCATTTGAGACAGGACCTGTCCTCAGCTTACAATGCTGTGTTTACTACACTTCTGTGCTTCATGGATGAAGCAGCTTACTCCACCTCACAATAAGGAGGAGGGGCACTGCTATGAGCTGCTGGGAATACCATTGCCTTTAGCAAACACAAGTCAGTGACATTTCAGTGGTCATGTGACTTCTCATCTCAGGTCATGTGCTGATCACAGCAGGTAGGGACATTGAGCAAGACGACGGAGTGGTGACTATAGACAGAGAGAGGCGGCTGCATCGGAACTAAAATAGCACTACTTTTTCGTCAATTGATTTTCTTGGGAATCAAATAAAAAAAAAAAAGAATAATAATAATTAGAAAAATGCTTAATATCCGGGCTGATTATCAGTCTTGCTAGGCAATAGTTCTGTGTTGTCAGTGAACTACAACACAGCCTGTGTTTACTCAGTGACATCAGTGACCCTAATCACTTAAATTTTAGGAAACTGAGAAACCATCAGATTTCAGTTTGACTGTTTATAAATTCTGCAATTATCTGTATGTACACAATACTGTGGCAACTGTCTATATATTTTGGTGTGTAATTGACAAATCCCTGACAGTTAAATTTCTTAAATTATCAGGGTATTATCATCCTGGACTGTCAGTGTATTGGATTTCTCCAAATGAAAGACAGTGTGGATGTAGCAAAAAGGGTGGAGGATGACTCATCAAAACATTTTCCATTGACCTGGGGTCAAAGTTTTGTTTCTGTAGCACCAGATAATGTGTTTTTGTGCAATAGCTTTGGTTACAATTGGTCTTGTAATGGGAAGCCTTGTAAATGAATTCCATTTTGCTGTTCATTATGTACAGTTTTTACTGAGAAGCCTCACAGGGAATCTGGTTCAGTGCTGTGGTAATTTTAGCTGGTACTTTTGTGGCATTAACCAGCCTGTGTGTTCATCTGTGTTAATGAGCTTCTGTTTGTTCCCAGTGTTCTATTAGGTAGTGTAGTTTGTCCATTTTGATGCATCCTGTCATAATGTTTGACATCTGGTTCCCTTGACAAATTATATAATTGTCTTTGTGTTTGCTTGCGCAATTCAGGGAGGTGTGCACTTGGCACATTGGGTGTTTGATGTTTTTATAAAGCCCTTCTCGTTTAGCTCTTTTATAAGTGATTCTTACCTAACTGGCAACCATCCTTGTATGACTGCTTTTGTAGCTGTCTTCCCAATTGCAGTTTGGTAACTTTAATATTAATCTTCTTTCATGCATTGATAGATTGATCAAATACCAATTGCAACTCACCAGCTCTGTGGCCTACATGGCAAATGTGCAGTAATCTCTCCATTAAAACTTTAAACATGGTTTCTAAATATTTAATTTCAATTTCACCATCCAGTTAAATTTACTTAATTCACCAGGATAATCTACTCAATATCACTGGTGCTTTCAAGGCAGTCCTGGATTCATAAATAAACTTGATTTAGACTCTGTTGTTACAGTAGCTGCTCACTGAAGCTGTAAAGGTCACTGTAAAGAGAACCAAACAATTGGATATCTATCCAGTCAAAGTAGAGAAATGGATCCTATGACAGTGCTAGATGGAAAGTTAGGGGATTACCAAAGTTATTTGGTTTCATACCATTAGCACCATTGATATTTGTGGTGTAGTTCATGGCAGTCAATCCTGTGGTTGTTTAGATGTTTCCAACTAGATTATATAATAGGACAACTAAAATGCATCAGACATATCGTCCATGATTAATTCTCCCAATTCCCTGCATACTAATTATCCAATTTAATAGTACTAAATAAAACAAATGTATCAATTTGTCATGATTACATAAATTTGAAGATTCTTTAAATTACTGTATACTGATCATCTATGGGAACATTTTTTTTGTCTCTGGTGGCGTGTATATTGCATTTCACCATGTTTGCCACTAATGTTACATTTGGCAAGCAAATCACTGTGAAATCTTTAATCTTTATCGTTATTCATGAAAATGAAAAGACATGCCAGAGAGGCATGACAGGAAAAACATCCTCTCGAGAATGCTTGAGATACATGATTTTAATTTTGAAAAAAACTAGTGCAAATGGTAGTGGTAGAACATAGAAGACACCAGGTATCTCCACTGTCATCTGTCCATTTGACAGAGATAATGTATATTGATTAATTAAAATGCTGAATACACTGCCTGCAGATATGAAAGTCAGAGTTGAATATGTTATATATTTCTTCCTTGCCCTCATCCTGTCCATCATCCTCTCCAGTGTTCTGCAGTGGAAGCTGACCTGCCTCCTTGGTTCTTACCTGGGATTGTCAATCAGAGTAGACAGACAGACCTCAGTCTGCACTGCAAATTGCACTAGCAACATCCAACATTATTACCTTGTTTTCTGCAGACATTTTCAACAACCTCCAGGCATTTTTGCTTATCAAAATTGCGTGTGTGCGTGCATGCATGCGTGTGTGTGTGTGTGTGTGTGTGTGTGTGTGTGTGTGTGTGTGTGTGTGTGTGTGTGTGTGTGTGTGTGTGTGTGTGTGTGTGTGTATTTAGTACTGACACAACAGTGCAGAGACACTGACTTTTGTGTACTTCTGATTGCAACCAGCATGGGGTATTTATTGTTTGGCAGGTCCTGGTACAATCAAATGATGATGTTCCTCTCAGCATTAAAGCTTGTATATTGAGTATCTGTTGAGTCAGTTGCCCATATGTCATTATGACTCTGCAAACAAGTACTCTGTTTTGCCAAAAGCTTGTACAGGTTTTGATTGAATGTGAGTGTCAATTGAATAAAGGTGTTATTTTTCATGATGCTTGGTCAGTATCACTTGAGTAACTTCAAGTACGTTAATATTTAAGCACCAAAATGTGGGCAATTTTTTTGTTGAAACAGGAATATTAATTTTGTCATGAATCTGAATTATGTTTTTACAGTAAAGCCAACACTCACATCTCGGGCCCTGACCGAGAGCTTCCCTCAATAAATGAATATTGTACAGATTGGGGTGTGTGGACGATTTCCCAAATATTCTTTATTGTGTCATAACTCCAGCACCTCCAACAAGTCTTAACTTGATGAGCAGTGATGCTTTTGAATTGGACTGTAATTCTAATTGCACACCAGTAATGTGAAGTCATTTGCCAAAAAAAATGCTCGAATATCATGAACACACATCCCATATCATTTCTGTCAACGTACTGTGTTACAGAAAATGTCAACCAGCAACCCAATGATGTGTTCAGAAAACTGGCTTTAGAGGAGAAAGACTTAACTCAGGTGATCTGAGATGAGTCTTTCTCCAGTTCAATTCAATTCAATTCAGTTCAATTCAATTCAATTCAATTCAATTCAATTCAATTCAATTCAATTCAATTCAATTCAATTCAATTTTATTTGTATAGCGCCAAATCACAACAGAAGTTGTCTCAGGACACTTTCCATATAGAGCTGGTACAGACCAAGCTCTTTTATCTACAGAAAACCAACAATTCCCCCATGAGCAAGCACTTGGCGACAGTGGCGAGGAAAAACTTCCTTTTAACAGGCAGAAACCTCGGGCAGAACCAGACTCTGGGTGGGCGGCCATCTGCCTCGACCGGTTGGGTGAGAGAGGGAGAGCAAGAGAGGGAGAGTGAGACAGACACAGACACAGACAGACAGACAGACAGACAGACAGACAGACAGACAGACAGACAGACAGACAGACAGACAGACAGACAGACAGAAATGCAGTCAGAGAGAGAGAGAGAGAGAGACAGAGAGACAGACATGCAATCACAGTAACAGTGACAGTGGATGTAATAATAGCAGTAGCAGTTGCAGTGGATGTCAGGCAGGGCCAAGGCAGGAGACGCAGCTGCAATCCACAATCCAGATTCAGCCACTGTGGAACCTGCAAGACGACAGTTCCATTCTGTCTCTGTAGTCTTTGCTTTTCTTTCCTTACTCAGTGCAATGATTAGGCCTAGTTGATACTGCCTGCTGGCATTGACTTACATTCTCAAGCATCACTACAAATTGACAAATCCCACATTCCACTTTGAAACAGCTATGATCATAGTTATATTTTATTATAGTTATATAACAACTGTCCATTACTTGTTTTGATGACCTGAGGCAATCACAGCTGGAACTTTTTCATCACTTCATCAGTGAGCAGTGTTTCAATGAGCAGTGTCAGGGCAGTGCACACCTTTTTCAGTTTTCACTTCACTTTTAAAAACATTATTCTTTAGTCTGTCTTTCTTCCATAAATGCCCTCCATTTGTTGACCTGATGATTTCTACACATGTTCAAGAGTTCAGGTCCTAGTTAATTTATTTTTACAACCTGTATCACAAGGGAAATAAACAGAGAAATGAGATATTAAGAGAAAATCAAAAGCAACCTACATAGATCTTATTAATCACAAACCTGCAGGCCAAAAATGGAATAACAGACCAATCAATCAAAAATCTCCCTGTATGATAGTTACATGATCCTTGTACATTTGTTGCCTAAGGGAACAATTAGGAGGAAGCTCGGGTGGTTCAACGGGAGACCCCTGAGGCTGACTGAGCACATAGTAGGAGTTGGGAAAGACATTAGAGCTCATATAATGTGTATAGCAGCAATCACTGGAAGCATATGGGACTGGGAAATTAATCTTGAATTGATGTGGAACTTGGGCCAGGGCCAGTGGCTGCAAAGATAATGGAAGCATCCATACTGTGGCTAGTGTGAATAAGAGGCTTGGCATTTGTGCATATGAATTCACAGATTCAAAAAAATAAAAATAAATAGAATAAAAATTTGTACATGATTAGTTGCACTCTGGTTTGTTTTTGCTTTGTTGATGGAACAGATTTTGTCCATAGTCCCAGTGGATCCGGGACTTTTTGCACCCTTCAGGAAGGGGCAGTTGCAAGCCTGTTAAGGAATACACCACTCCACAAAAATCTCGATACTCTTTGATTTTGTTACAGCATCTCCAAAAGTGATGACACCTTTTGGTCCTTCTGTGTCTTGAATCTACCTCATCTCACCTCCATTGTACATCTTCATTCAAAGGAAATTAAATGCCGTTAAGAAAACATGACTTTCAGACGGGGGGAAAAGAATCAAAGCTCTTCTAATGCTTTAAAGTGATTCACAGATTCACAATTCACAGATTGACATCATTTAGAATTATTGTTAGATGTTAGACTTTATGATAAACTTGCCTGACATGACTCATCACGCTGTCAGCCAGAAGCTAACATGAGCACAGTGGAGCACCAAACCAATCAGCACACACTGCGGCACTTTGCAATTAGCCAACCCTGATTAGTTGAAGAGCTTGTTTCATTTCAAATATCTATATGTTCATACAGTGTTCATATAGGGTTGTAAATAAAGGTGGGTCTCTCTTCTGTGAAGCACTTTATAAATTCAAGTCTGAATAGCTTCAAAGTCCAGTCTTCTAGTACCATGCAAGTATTGAGCCAGATGCTGCTCTACCTGCATGTTTCCCTCACACTGGCAGAAGCGTTGATGAATGGATCAATAAAACAAGGGATGGAGAAAAAGTACACAGATGGATTCATTGATGGGAGAACAAAATTACTGCACACCCACAGCATATCTAAAGTGATAAATTTTAACATGTGTCCAAATGCATTGCTTGACTGAATACAAACTGGACAAACACCCAGCAGGAACAACAAACTGAGACATAATATAAGAAGTAAATCAGCTGGCTGCTCCGAATCTACTGAGTGTTTATGACCTTCTGGCCTCAAGCTGCCTTTTGTGGAGCTACGGCAGTTGGAGTCATCAGAGACCATCAGTTTTATGGAGACAGGGACTGGGTGTCTTTATGGCAGTGGGCACAAGTATCTGGCTAGATGCAGCTTATGAAGCATGATAATGTTGGTGCCAGGAGCTGTTTTTGAGCTACTGTTGAACAAATCAGTTAAAAGTACACATCACCCACAATGGTGTGATTTCAACTGCTGTTTTATGTGCAGATGTCTGTGCAACATATACATGATGTGTACACATGAAGATTAATTATGAATAGCATTTCAGGAGTCAATTCTGAAATGAGTATGTGTGGATATCTTTTTACTCTTACTTGAGCTGCTACTGGTAATTCCAATGCACTGTCAATTATCCCAGGAAAATCAACCTATGGATAGTCAGAACTTCTGGACATACCTTGTCAATAGAACAGCTTCAGGTTGCTCAACTGGTTTTACACATCAAGATCAGTTTATTAGTGTAGTGTTAGCACTTAATAGTGTCTTCTTTTCCACCATGGCATGGTGCAGCTCCTCCACTGTAGGCAGCAACCCTGCTGAAACCCTGCCTCAACTTCATAAAATCCAATATGCTGTTGTTTTTTTCTGCCACCAGGACTCACAACAGCCCTCCCTCATCACAACTCTGTTTGCATGCAGTGAGGAGTTCCAAAGCAGCTTGTGAATAGAGTCAAGTCTCGGAAATAGAACACAATCTGTTACACATTTCACATATGTAGTCAAATATCATATATCAATTAGAAAATGGTTTATTTTCTGTTCAAGATGTTAGCACTTAATAGTGCTAGTACTAGCATGCACTAGCCTTGTGCATGCTAGTGCTAGCATGCACAAGGCTCAGTGTCTCACTAGAAATCACGATATAGTTGTTATTTTCTTACTGTTTTTGAGCTTGTTCGCTTATTACAGCTTTGCCAACACTTCCTACACCAGACAGCAACTTCTGGATTTAAGATTTCAATGCACAAGCAGTGTATTCGATAAACTTGAGCTCCTTCGCCAGGACAGCAAGAAAAAGCGACTCCGCTACAGGGAAGTGCAGAGGTCTACAGACTAAGCTAGAGCTAACCCTGCAGCGGCTATCACTACCCAGTATCTTCCTCACCAATGTTCGGTCTTTGGTGAACAACATGGACAAGCTACGACTTCGGATCACGTCATAGAGGATGTTTATGGACGGCTACGTCATGATTTTCAGTGAAATGTGGCTTAACAACATCATCCCAGACAATGTGATAGAGCTGCAGGGACGCCGCATCTTCAGAGGGGATAGAACGGCAGAGCACTCCGGTAAGATCAGGGGAGGAGGACTGTGTATCTATGTGAACAAAACTTGATATACAGACTCTGTTATCACTGGGAGCCACTGTTCTGCGAATTTCTGAGAATTCACATCCACTGTGATAACTGCAGCTTATATCCCCTTGGACACCCATGCTACACTAGCAATGACAGAACTGTATGCTGCACACCCTGATGGAACCTTTATTGTCGCTGGAGACTTCAACCACTCCAACCTCAGGACTGTTCTCCCCAAATTTCACCAGAATGTCTCCTGGCAGGTCCTGAGGTAGTCTCTAAGAAGGGCATGCATCAGCAATAACAGCTCCCACCCCAACCATGGACTGTTTGCCCCCCTACCATCAAGTACGAGGTTCAGGAGCCTGAGCTCCCGTACCAGCAGGCACAGGAACAGCTTCTTCCCCAGAGCTATTACCTGCTGAATTCTGTCCACCAGCATCCAATCTAACCTAACAGTGCCATAAGTCATTATAGATTATAGATTATAAGTCATATAGAAATATTAAACGTGGGCTACAATTAAGTAGACAACTTCTCAGAGAACTCTCATTTTAAATGTCAGTATATCACACAGCTGCTGGCATTAACCTGTATTCTTCCATGGCATTATTACTGTATGGTTAGATACCAACATTTGGTGTTTTCCGATCTTTTTTTTTTTTTTTAATTCTATCGTTGCAACTGTTATTGGTAACTGTGGTGATAGTTGCATGCAGTTGCACAACTTTTGTAGTGGTCCTTCTGTTACTTTTTGCATTCTCCTCTGCAGAGTAGTGGGGTGCATTGTTTACACATGCAAGCAGCTGATTACATTGCGTAAACCCACGCTGCAGCCCGGAGAGAGGACTGTAGTCCCGGACAAGTTGAAGAGGCAACAGCGTGGAGGTACCTGGCATCAGCTGTGTGCAGGTGGACAGAGATGTGACTTGAAGCGGTAAGAAGAAGGGAGGAGTTTGTGAATAAGAAGCGGTGTAATCCCAGACATGATACCGTTCATGCGGCGGAATTATTTGCCTTGGGAGATCACGTCTGCCATTGTGATCACTGTTTACATTCCGCTGAAGGCTGATGGGGAAGCAGCACAAGATGTCATCCACTCCACTGCAGCAGAACTATAAATGCAGGAACCAAACGCTTTTGTAGTCATTACGGGGGACTTAAATCACCACACTTTGGACAAAATTCTTCCAACATTCCACCAATTTATTAACTGCCCCACCAGAGACAACACCACACTGGGCCTACTGTATGCTAATGCAAAAGATGCATATGGCGCATCACAATAAATGTGATTACATGGATCAAGGAGATCAGACCAGTAGCCAGGAGCCTCAAGAGGACCAATTAGCTAAACCTTTTTGAACAGATTTAGCTCACAGCCAGAAGTGGCCTCACATTCCCCACCCCCTCACACCTCACCACTGTCCATGACGGCCTCCATAAGCCCCCTCTGCCCAAACTTTCTCGTTCCAACCCTCAACATCCCCTGGTGATCCCTTCCTTTGACTCAATGGATCAACTCCCACATTCCCTACCATCCCTCATAGCACCCCCTCCATAAGCATCATCCCCCACCTGACTGGGGGCCAGGTAAGAAGACAGCTGGAGATGCTGCACCTGGGCAGGGCTGCTGGCCCTGGTGGCATTAGTTCCAGAGTCCTGAAGACTTGTGCCATCTCTCCGTGATCCTGGGACACCTTTTCAGCCTGAGCCTGCAGAGAGTCCTGATGATGTGGAAGACGTCCTGCATGGTTCCTGTTGCAAAGAAGAAATCTAAATTCAATCAATATTTGGTGTGACCACCCTTTGTCTTCAAAACAGCATCAATTCTTCTAGGTACACTTGCACACAGGCTTTGAAGGAACTTGGCTGGTAATGTAAAGGAAATTCTCCTTCTTGCTCGTTGAGAGTTGCTAATTCTCTGAAGAATTATAGACTCGGTGTGATGAATCAGGTCTCTTTAATGCATGCAGCATAGAGGGAAGACTCATGCAGAGTGTTCTCTCTAGATCTCCACAATGTTTTGGCTTTTATACTTTTCAACAAAGAAAATGACAAATGGTTGTCACACACACCTGGTAATCATAAATCTTTCCTTCAAAAACAATGACCATTTTGGGGGAGTTCACTCATCCTGTTTCTTAGGGTTCATACTATACCATAGATTCCTCAGGTACAATGAATCGTACCTTAACCTTCCCCCTCTATCCTGTTTCTTTCATTAAATGTCCTTTGCTCCTTTTTCTCACCTCATTGAGAAAGGGCCACAAAGAATTTTACAATTCGTAGACTGATTCCCAGGATTAGAAAGTAATCTAATTCCTACATTGCTCCCTTTTGACACAAAGTGTCAACAGAACATTATTAGGAATTACATCAAAATCTCAAATACAAAATCATCAATACATATCCCAATGGAAACAAACCAATATTACACAAATTCATCATCTGATTCACTATAGGGGTTTCCTGGTGCCCATTCTAACATCGGGTGAAACTCTGGTTCATCATTATTACTTAGTTCAAGGGGTATTTTAACATACAGTCTTCCCCAACTACCTCATTTATTCATTTATATATCAGGGCCTGCATACAAATAAGCGCACAGTACAAAAGCTTAACATAGTACAAAAAACAAAAAAACAGGAATAAAAGCATGAATTGCCATGGTACCCCAGGGGCCGAAGTGATCAGTTTAAGTTTTCAGCATCAAACCTCCAGGGTCTCCAGTCATGCTGTTCAAACAGTTGTCTCTTTCTCCTGATCAACTGCTTTATTTTGGCTGTTTTGATGTAATCTTCTTCTGGGGTCTTCTGACCCTGCGTTGGTGGCATGGCAATGCCACTTCTCCCCTCTGTGTCTTCTTGCGCCCTCATGGATAATAGTCCATCGCCATCCTCTCTGGAGTTCAGCTGGTTGTAAGAACAGCTATCATTTTGCTGCTCAGCTGGAAACCACAGTTGGACTATGCTAGTTGTGATGATAAATCACATGATGAAAACTGCAATCAGGATTTTCCACCAGGAACCCTTTTCAGCTCCCTGCTGGCTGGGTTGTTTCTTTTCCATCCAAGGCACCGCTGGGGAAAGGTTTGCACTGGGATGCGTGAATCAACGTGTCTCTCTCGGCTATCCGGAAAGCAATTGGAGTGGTCAGCAGCACCTGGTTTGGTCCTGCCCTGTCTGTTGATGCCAGTGTTTTCTTCTGAGATCCTTCATCAGCACCCAATCTTCAGGTTGGATGTTACGGAGCTGTACCAATGCAGGCTCAGGAAGGGCAGCTTTCACCTTAGGAAAGATAAGCTTCAAGATATGGTTAAGTACACAACAGTATCTTAACATGTCATCATCCATTCCTGTCAGTGTTAACCTATTTTGCGGAAAAGGGGTGTTGGTCATTCGCATAGGATGCCCAGTAAGTATCTCATAAGGAGAGAGTCCAGTTGTCTTATGTGGGCAGCCTCTCATGAACATTAATGCGAGTGATAAAACTTCACCCCATGGAAGATTAGTTTCTGCCATCAACTTTGTCAGTGATGTTTTCAAAGTCTGGTTAGCCCTTGCCACTGCCCCTCCACTAGCTCAACAGTGCTTTTGCAACTGAGACAGCTGTAGCATGTTTACATGGGAAAAAGGCAATCCATTTTGAAAACATGTCAACAATGACAAGGCAAAATTTGTAACCCCTACATGCAGTAAGTTCAATGAAGTCCATCATTAAATGTTCAAAAGGAGTCTCTGGTTTAGGATGGGCTGACAAGGGAATTGTTTCACCTCTGCCAACATTGCTTGATGCACAAATTAAACATTTTTTGCAAAACTTTTCAGCAAATTCTGAAAATCCTGGTGCATACCATAATCTATTTACAATATCCATCATAGGCATCAGAGGCACAAGACTGGGTGAAAACAGTTTCTGTTGAGATTCAGAAAGATGCACAGATGCAGCTGTAAACTGTGAACCCACAAATACTCCATTTCTATCATGTCAGTCCCACCTCGATCCCAAATTTGTTCATAAGTGTGATCTTTAGTACTTGCCCCTCGGGTCTTAAGTGTGAACTGTCGCAGACCAACATAGGAGTTACCTGGGAACTTAAATTCAATACCATAAAAAACTTCCAAACCTACACAAGAATTACATCTAAGCCGTTCCCAAACCTACACAAGAATTACATGGGAACTGACGGTTGCACCCACACAGGACTTACGCAACTCGTCTAGAGATTGATTCTTAACACTGTACTCACTTATTAAAATAGATGGAGCGTCCACTCTCCGCCACCCGTGCCTGACCTCAGGCGGGATCGTGTCCTCCATTTGTCGGAGCGGAACTTTCCCTGAGTTGTATGAGACCCCTGCTGGCAGTTGACCCTCAGTCCAGGCTCAGATGTCAATCAGCAGAGCGTCCATCCCATCCTCGTCACCAAATTGTAAAGGAGATTCTCCTTCTTGCTCGTTGAGAGTTGCTTATTCTCTGAAGAATTATAGACTCGGTGTGATGAATCAGGTCTCTTTAATACATGCAGCATGGGGGGAGGACTCATGCAGTGTTCTCTCTAGATCTCCACAATGTCTTGGCTTTTATACTTTTCAAAAAGAAAATGACATGTCACACACACCTGGTAATCATAAATCTTTCCTTCAAAAACAATTTTGGGGGAGTTCACTCTCTCTTTCTCACCTCATTGAGAAAGGGCCACAAAGACTTAAACAATTCATAGACTGATTCCCAGGATTAGAAAGTCATCTAATTCCTACAGTAGTTTGTTCCAAACATCTTGGAGAACTAACCACAGATCTCCTGTGGATGTAGGCTTCATGAAATCCTTTCTCTTCATGTAATCCCAGACAGACTCGATGATGTTGACATCAGGGCTCTGTGAGGACATATCATCACTTCCAGGGCTTGTTCTTTATGCTGACGATAGTTCTTAATGACATTGGCTGTATGTTTGGGGTTGTGCTGCAGAATAAATTTGATCAACTTGCAAAGGAACCTCCACTATGCTTCACTCATTTTGACTCATCAGTCCAGTTCACCTGGTGCCATTTTTCTGCAGCCCAGTTCGTGTGTTTTCATGCACAGTTGAATCACTTGGCCTTGTTTCCATGTTGGAGGTATGACTTTTTGGATGCAACTCTTCCATGAAGACCACTTCTGGCCAGACTTCTCCGGGCAGAAGATGGGTGGACCTGGGTCCCACTGGTTTCTGCCAGTTCTGAGCTGATGGCACTGCTGGACATCTTCTGATTTCGAAGGGGAAATAAGCTTGGTGTGTTTTTCATCTGCTGCACTGTCTCCTTGGCCAACCACTGTGTCTACAATCCTCAAAATTACCTGTTTCTTTGTGCTTCTACAAAAGAGCTTGAACAGCACATCTTGAAACCCCAGTCTTATTTGAAATTTTTGTCTGGGAGAGACCTTGCTGATGCAGTATAACTACCTTGTGTCTTGCTGCGCTCAGTCTGTCCATGGTGTATGACCTGTGACATGAAACTGTCTTCCACAACCTCACCTTGGTAGCAGAGTTTGGCCATTCCTCACCCAGTTTTAAGCCTCCTACACAAAATAATTATTATTTATATTTTTGAAAGTACAGACAGCACTTTGAACAAAAGAAGCCATGACCCAACAACCTGTGTCATTAAAAATATAATGTTAGATGTTTTTGTATTTAAGTCAGTCCTCCCATTAGTTTTTTAGATTGGAATCATAATTAAAGTACTAAGTACCAGTGTTGTATGTGTACATGATTGTGTGCGTGGCATGCACGAACACTTTGGCTACTTAACTAGCAATCATTATACATAGTAAGTTGTTGTTGATGTTTCTTAGTTAGATAAAAGCTATCTTAGACAGTAAGAGTGAACAGAAGAGCAAAAAAAAAGGCTGCACAAACCAGAGAGCTGGCAGTGTAACCACGAAGCTGACAACAAGGGCAAAAGTCTGATCAGTGAGTAAGAAGCACAGGGAATTTATTATCAAAAACATAAAAGACAAGATGACAGGGTTTTTTTTGTTTGTTTTTTTTTTGTTTGTTTGTTCGTTTTTTCTTCTGTGAGATTTACTCTCTCTCAAATCCTCGTTTTTGTTTGATATCTAGGAAGTTTTGTTTATTTTATTGGCACAAATCTGATTCCATATGCTGTTACCATTGACCTGTGTAATGGCAGAGAAATTCACAGAAAGGTAATCAATTAGAGCACATCATTGTGCATCATGAGCAAGTATCAGAATCACTGCTGCAAAAATACACAAGGTATTAGTCTGGATAAAGTTGTTTCTCAAATCATCCTCACACCTTCCCTACATTCAGTAGTTAATGTTTCTAAGACAAAAGACAGGCTACTTATGTGAATGTTCCTGTCTTTTTCTCTGATGGTACTGGCATGTACACACTGTGTCCCCTCAAATTATTCATGGTATTCTCCCCTCACCCCCCCCTTATGGCACCCTTCATCAGACCAATATTAAGTCATTATGACTAGTACCTCACACAATTCCCATGTCTACCAGTCAAACATGTAAACACGCAATAATGTTACTGAATACACCTGCATGCACTCATGGAAAGAGAAGTCCTCTCAATGATACAATTGTAAATACTAGGTGAGGTAGATATAATTTGCACTGCCAGTCCCCCAGCATCAGTCTAGTGGAAAGAAAAGTTGGCCAGTAGCAAATCTTTACTGCTTTGGGTAAGTATATCATTAAATTGTAAACATAGAGGGAGTAGGAACACAAAAATTAGATTATGTGATGTGATTGCACCACACCCATTATCTGATCAAACAATACATACTGATGCTATCAATACAATAAGTAGTGTATTCAACTGTGATATAATGTATCCTTTACAAAACAAATGTAAAATTTATAGTGTAAATACAGTATACTGTACTGTATGTATGTGCATTCAACCTCCACTACATCCCCAAAATTGACAGGGATAATGCAAAATGTTACAAGCCAAGTTACGTTTAAAAGAGACAAATTTTTTAATTGAATTCATGAATGTCCCATCTCAACAACGAATCCTGTCCAATGAGTGAGGCAATGTTAGGTGGTTGGTGAGCTAATGTTGACAAATTGGTCAGACATTTCAGGGACAGTACTTTTGGCTAATGTAATGTTTGGCTAGAGCTTGAGCTTGGCTTTATTTTGTTTATTTTTTTGTTTGTTTGTTTATTTTACAGAATTCCATTGGTCAGACAGGGGGATGTAAAAAAAAAACCTTAAGTTGCATCACTGGAATCAGGAATCAAGGATCCAATGTTTTTGTGGACTAGAGGTCTGAGTGTGAACTGTAGAGTTCAAAAAATCACAATTCAATTAAAAAAATGTTTAAGTGATCGCACATCATGGTGCTGCCGGTGTTGCTGTTCGGCCACAGTTTGGGTCTATTTGGGTTGACTGCACAGTGTTGCCACAGTTACCTTGAAAAAGTAATCTGATTACTGAGTACTTCTTTAAAAAGTAACTTAGTTACTTTACTGATTATTTGATTTTAAAAGTAACTAAGTTAGATTACAAGTTACTTAATTAGTTACATTCAGCAGCTGAGTAGTCCATATGAAGAGTGAATGTTTTCGATCTCTGCACCAATAACATCATACAGTATGTGTGTCTACCGCGAATTCTTCTACGTGCCAATGCAGCCTTGTTGCACTCTAATGTGGATCTACTTATCCAGTGGAGCATTACTCCCATATAGTTGCCTCTGTTGTTAGAAGTCCAAGTATCCGCTGTGTTTGACATAAAGTCAACCTCATTCAGTGCGGCCTTCAGATTTCTCTCCATCTCTGCATACTCCTTCTCCATGTAAGAAGAAAAAGCTGTTCTGTGAGGCAACTCAGCATTGATGGTGGTAGGGATCTTATTTATTATGACACAGAATGAGGACGAGTCAACTGTTTTTATGGGCAGCATTTCCTCCACAACATACTGCTCGACCAACTTTTTTTAATCTCTCCCCCACTTACTTTTGGACCGAAGCCCAGCTTTTGTTGTTTGTGTGGTGGTGGAGGGCCTCCATTAGTCTCACTCGCTGCTCTCTTCGCACTACCTGGTGGGACTTGCTCCAGTAATTGCACAATGCCATGCTGCAATTCCAAATGCTTTATTAAATTCAAAGTTGTGTTCTTATTGTTTTTTATTGTTGTGTTTTAAAGTAATTTCTCACCATCACAGAGTGTACAGCGTACTTTCAAGTTGTCTTGTTTAGCCAACACAAACTGAAATTAATGACTATACCTCCAGCTCGAAAACACAGTTCTCTCTACTCCCTCCATTGTTGTTTACATGTAGCTATGTTTGTGTTGCTGGTAGCGTGGTATTACACGTGACTTGAGTTGTCCTCATGCTGAAAAAGCGACTTTATGCACACAAGACGTTAATCCCCAAGACAAGCAGGAAGCAAAAAATGTATTATAGATATTATCTTGTTACTAAGGAAAATGATTAAAATATATAGTAATGTACAGTGACTTGGATAAGTAACTTTAATCTGATCACTGGTTTGGAAGTAGTAACACACTAGATTACTTGTTACAAAAAAATAGGTCAAATTTGAGTAACGTGATACTAAGTAACGCGTTAGTGGCAACACTGTGACTGCACTTATTAGTTTTGAGCTGCATTCCAATGTTCCCAACTCTAATCTAACCACAGATGTTTGTTACATCTCATCATAAATGCAAGAATACCCAAAAGAGTATCTTTAGAAACAAATAATTATGCACAATTGTTTCTGGTAGGTTTTTACATGATTCAATTAAAGATTTATACTAGGGACTAAAAGTCAGAATGCTGGCTTATTATCTCTTTTGAGTCTGGCACCAGTGGTGGCACAGGGAGCATTTCACTGGTAGAGGGAAGAATGGATTCAATTAAATACGAGCAATATTCGGAGAGTGGTTAATGCATTTGAAGATACTCTAGATTTGGGTGCGAGAAAGACGCATTGGGTGCTGGAGCCGTCCTTGAGGTTTACAAATTGATTTGGCATAGTTTAATTTACTGGGTTTTTTTTTGTTTTTCCAGTAAGATTTGAAAATAATTGAGGACACAGCCTTAAACCAAATATGGTTTGGTTTGACTAAGTGTCAAAGGATGAATAGCCATTTTAAATGGAAAGATTCTGCCAATTAGGGAAAGAAGTTGGGTCATCCCTTTGTTAGGTTCTCTTCTATTTTAGCATACAGAGTAGGGTAAGGAGTTCACATGATACAGATTTGACAGCTTAAAAGATTATTGTTAAGTTTGTAAGGATGTTACTGGGTTTTGGAAGGAACGTGATACTGTGATAATTGTGCTTTAAATTCCATGAATGTTTAAGCATTGCCAGGTGTTTTCGGGGTGAGTGGCATTTTGGTGAAAATGGCAAATTGGTTGCCCATATGAAATTTTTATGCTACAATTATTGTGTCCAGAAATATCATTGTAAATATTATTGTCCTGATATTTATAAAACTTTCCTGAAATACTATCAGTGTTAAAATATAGTAAAAAAAAAAAACAAAAAACAAAACCTGGTTTAAAAAAAAGTGATGTTTTTCTTAGTGCTGTCAGGCGATTAAAAAAATTAATCTAATTAATTACAGGATTTGTAATTAATTAATCTAATTAATCGCATTTTAATCTCATATCTGATAAAGGTCCCCAAATAAAGAATTTGAATTCTAGGACATTACAATTCACTGACATTCACATTACAGCTGGTGAATTCTTTTCATCACTGTAGTTCTCGACGGTAGCTGGAAATTAGAGTCAGATGACGCTATCTGAAACGCCTCTTTTAGGCCCTCGTCTTCCACGATTGAAATCGGCCTACAATCAGCAGCAACCCACTTTGCAATAGAGTTTGTCAGTTTTTCTGTCGTGGCTCTGCTCATTCGTTTTCCTAACTCAGCAAGTGTGGGTTGGCGTAGTGAGCTCACGGTAGCACTAGCGGCACTAGCAGCAACTACATGTTTAGCGTTTAAATGATAATTCAGGCTGGAGCTGCTACGGTGATAGGAAAATTCTTTTTTACACAAGGTACAAATCACTGCGTTCTTGTTAATAGTCCCATCTTTGTTCTTTTTATAAATAAACTTGCTGTTCAAAAGTCCAAGTAGGCTTGCCTCGCTCTCCGTTGTCGCATCCATGTCTGTTGTCACCCTGCTCTTGACTAGTGGCGCAGGTAATATGCGACCTGCCACTGCAGCCTACGGGTCACTCAAAGGGCCAAATTTAAAATGCTTGCGCATTGACTTGCCACTCATGATTAATTGCGTTAATTTTTATAGCGCGTTAATTTGCAGCGTAATTAATTAATCTAATTAACGCGTTAAACTGACAGCCCTAGTTTTTCTACTTAATGAAATGTAATTTATATGTTACACGAAGCCTATATGAAATCTAATTTTATGACTTTTTTTACTCACATCATAATGATCAATCAAGAAAGATTTAAGAATAAAATTATATGGAATAAAGTTAACATTAGGCATTCATGAAAGGCAAATTGTTTAACATCTTAATAATTAAAACATCACTCAATCACAGTATTGTTACTGCTGAACTAACTCGAAAACAAGTTAAATACATTCAGGTTGATTACCCAATTTACTATCACACAATGAAAATGTAGCGATTATAGGACCTTATTAACTATTGTCACTAGGCAATATTGTCCATAGTAAAACAAAACCGTGTTTCAGTTCATTGATTTTATAGCAGACTAACTTTGCATAGCAAAGATGTCAAAATTATACAAATCGCAAAAAAAATCGTGCTGAATCATGTAAGCCAGTTTACCAACTGATGAAACACCTAATTTATATTAATTCAGACTTGGGTGACTTAAGAGTCAATCAAGAGTCTCTTTAACTCAAGAATGCATGTTCCATGTATGATACACATCCTGTTCTCAGTAGGGTGAGAGGATGGGATAAAGGGGGTGATTGTTTTGGGTTTGTGTGTAGGTACGCAGACAGAGAGTGTTGAAAAAGAGAGCTGATGTCCACTTTATACTGTGTGTGTGTGTGTGTTCAGCCTTTAAGGTGAGACACCGGAGATTAGATGCTATCAACAGCAATGTCTGTTTCCAGAAAACATGACCCTGTTACTCAAGATAATCCTCAGACCTTATGCCCTTGGGAGCTGTTTCATGTGGGAACTGTTTTTCTTTGTAGCAAAATACACCGGCCAACCACATAACTGCACAGAAGGAAGCATGCATCTATTTCTCTAACCCTAGTCTGACATTGGGGGCTGCACGGTGGGGCAGCAGGTAGTGCGCGTGCCTCACAGCAACAAGGTTGCCGGTTCGATCCCCGGGTCAGGTGGGGCCTCTCTGTGTGAAGCTTGCATGTTCTTCCCGTGCATGCGTGGGTTCTCTCCAGGTACTCCAGCTTCCTCCCACAGACCAAAAACATGCTCATTAGGTTAATTGATGACTCTAAAATTGTCCGTAGGTGTGAGTGTGAATGTTTGTTTGTCCTTACCTGTGGCCCTGCAATCGGCTGGCGACCCGTTCAGGGTGTACCCCGCCTCTCGCCCATTGTAGCTGGGATAGGCTCCAGCCCCCCGCAACCCCGAAAGGGATAGGCGGTATAGATAATGGATGGATGGATAGTCTGACATTGCTAAGTTTATGGCTAACTAATACTGATAGCTAATTTTATGGCTGAGGAGATGAGGTCCTCATTAATGTTTACATTCCACACTGTGATGAGCCTCTCATCCATGAGTAGATGTGCAATGATTCGGATGGTGGGGGTAGATCGGTAGATGGACAATAATTTGAACATGAAACTGTTCACAACACAGTCTATTGATTATTTTAAGTAACCGGGCCACAACTTCTGGAAAGAGATATTACTGTTGAGATTGCTATTGTTCAACTGTATTTTTTATTTAATTATTTGTTTATTTTTTGATTTGGCTCCAGTAGAGGGAGGACAGAGTAAATCACCAACAGCAGCTCCCACCACTTGATTTAAATGATTAAAAATCTGTAGTATCTTTGCAGTAAGATTGGTAATTGGTAATGAAAATGCATCATTTCTTATAACCATGCCTAAAACCCTCAATACTTCAGCTGAGTTGTTTTGCCCTTGATGACGTTTGAAAAGTCATTATTCTGGAGATGTCTTCTTTCATTGTTCTTTATACTTTCTCTGGTCCATTTGTCTGAAAAGAGTCATTATTCTGTATTAAAAAGCTTTTCAGCTTTGGAACACAGCTCACATAGATGGAGATCGTGCCTCGCCTGTCACCTCTGATCATTTTACATAAAAGCCATTGTATTTGAGTTTTTAATAACGTGTTGTTGGATTATCCAGCTTTGTCTCTGCTCCCCCTTTGAAGACATTCATGTGTTAGTCATCCAGAAGCTGTTAACACGGACCTATTTCAGAAGAGTTGCAGGAAGACAATGTCACATTGTTATTTAACAAAGCCTATTTACATTAGCACAAATATATTATTCCATTAGGAGCTATTTGTGAAAGTAATTCTTATTGTTGACACAAACAAAGGCATTGGCCCCTGGAATGTTTTTCCTAGTTTTAAATGGGTTTTCCAGCAATTTAACATTGCAAAATCAGAACTTGCCAGGCTCACAGTTTCTGCAGAAACCACAGTGTCCTGAATTTTAGTGTCTTACAAAAGTTACAGTTACAAAACTGTTCATCATATATTTCCCATAAAATAGTTGCTAGTGCCCTGCAATCGGCTGGCGACCGGTTCAGGGTGTACCCCGCCTCTCGCCCATTGTAGCTGGGATAGGCTCCAGCCCCCCGCAACCCCGAAAGGGATAGGCGGTATAGATAATGGATGGATGGATAGTTGCTAGTTGCTGTAGTGACTTTCCCTCCTCTAAATTCTCATTTTATTTCTTTTACTAATGATATCCTCAACACTCCCCAACATAGAAATATAGTGTTGATAATGTAACAAGGGATTAGCTTTATGTTGTCAGCTTGAATTCTTTCTGTGAAGTTTCCAAGAAATTGTGTTTTTTCTGAGTCTATTAGCCAGAATGCTCTGCTATGGAGTAGAAGCCAGTCAGAGGCACAAACAAGAGCAGAAGCAACTTTGTCATTTCTGTTTAATGTTTATCAGGGTTCTAGAAAGTGACATCATTACCTTCTGCAGCACATGTAGCAGAAATTTAAGCTCAGTGATGGATAGGTATTTCTTACTAGAAAGTACTTTGGGAGTTGCAGTTAAGTAGTATTATCTAATGCATTTGTTTTTCTTTCGTACTGATTTAACCAGGAGAGTTCCATGTACATTTAAGTTTTTAAGTGCTTTAAAAATAAAGTGCTCCCATCTCTGGACAATGGAAATAACTCATCCCACATTGCAACCCTGTTAAATGTTTTATATATGAGACTAATTAATTAACTAATCTGCTACTATTAATTTAGTAGCAAAAAGCTATTTGGTATGTAAAGCTATTCTATAGTTATGGCGTCCTGAGCAGAGAAAGAAGTCAGTCATTTTCTTAATGTTATGACAGACAACTTCTGTTGTGATTTGGCGCTATTTAAATAAAATTTAATTCGATTGAAAAGTGTTTAATCCAAGCTTTGCTGTTCTTTGTTTTGGTAGCCAGTCTGGCTGCATATTAGTCTGTGGGATTACTTCCTGTGAGACTGTATTGGTAATAGATTATTCAGACAGAATGCGAAGCAAACTTTGGCCACATATTGCTCATGCAAGTTTGACCAGGGGATAATTTGTGTTTATTCACACCAAACAGCTAGAATACCTGTTTATCAGCTGTAAACTACCATGCAACAGCATTCTCTGTGTGTTCAGTTCAGCCTCTAACTGAACTCAGCACTTATCAGGTTCTTTTTTTTATTTCCATCCAGTGGCACTTGATGTTTGGGGTAGCTAGTAGTACAGCTACAACTTGAGCATACAACTCAACAAGGACAAAGCCAAAAAAAAAAGCAAGACTGAACAGCTAAGACGTGCAAAATCATATATTCAGTGAGCAGATGCTGTAATAAAGCAATGGCCATTCAGTCAGAATGTGTCCATCCCCTTACAGTTTTTCGCGGTTCTTAACACACAACAATCGATAATTTGGCACAGTTTGTAAAACCCTCACTTCAAGTACCAATTGCTCGGCCCAATTTGCCACATCTAAACACTCCCTTATCTGCATTAGACTCTGACTTTCCTTCTTTACACTCTGATGTCAATTACACATCACCTTGTTGTCAAAGCTGTACACACAATGGTCAGTTGTTGCACACACACCCCAATTGAAATCTCAAAGCATCAACCCACAACACACAGTTATGCAAAGCTCTGAACACCCAGGTCAGGTGAGCAATTTGCAATCAGGAGAACTGCAGCATAAAAGGGCCTTGAGCCTCTGCTTTGTTTGGTGAGCATTGAGCAATGGAGAACAACAACCAGAGAATGAGAGGGGTAAGAGTGAGAGGAGGAAGAGGAGGAGGATGAGGAGGAGGAAGTGGAGGACAAGGAAGAGGAAGAGTGGAACAAGGAGGACAAGGAGGAGGAAGAGTGGGACAAGGAGGAGGAAGAGTGGGGCAAGGAGGAGGAAGAGTGGGACAAGGAGGAGGAAGAGGAGGACAAGGAGGAGGAAGAGTGGGACAAGGAGGACAAGAAGAAGGAGGAGGAGGAGAAAGGAGGAGGAGAGCAATAATTTCCAATCAGATCCAGGCCACTATTGTTGACCATGTTCTGAATCATGGTCTGAGCATTAGAGAGGATTTTCTGTACTTTACCTCCCCCCTTATTCCCCTTTCCTAAACCCCATCAAGGAATTCTTTTCCGCTTGGAGGTTGAAGGTTTATGAAAGAAACCCCCAGGGCCAGGTCCCACTGCTGCAGGCCATGGAGGAGGCCTGTGGTGACGTCTCTGCTGAGGCCTGTCAAGGCTTCATGAGGCACTCAAGACGATTTTTCCAGAGGTGCCTTGAGAGACCATCTGTGACGTGGATGAGGCCCTCTGGCCAGATAGAAACAGGAGACTTGATGTTGTCTAATTCCTCCTGTGAAAGGGGAGGAGGGGGGTGGGCATGTTTGAGGCAAAAGTGTAACCTTTTGACTTTTTTTTATTTATTTTTTTTTAAACGTACATTTTCTTGTGCACTGAAACATCCATCCATCCATCCATTGTCTGTGCCGCTTATCCCTTTCGGGGTTGCGAGGGGCCGGAGGCTATCTCGGCTGTCAACGGGCGAGAGGCGGGGTACACCCTGGACCGGTCGCCAGCCGATCGCAGGGCAGAGCACTGAAACACTGTAAATAAAACAATGATTTGCTGCATACTTGTGTGATATTTTATGTTTGAAGAAGTGGGCCTACACAGACATTTTCCAAAAGGAAAAATGGGTAATTCTCATGAGTCATTGCCATTCACATTGGGTGTTGCATTTCTATAATTGGGTTTTCAGTTTTGCACTTCTGTGCTGTGAATTCAGTGGTAGTGTGCAGCAATTGCTGAGCTGTGTGTATCAATTGACTCGTATGTGTGTGTCATTTGAGAATGTGGCTGTGTGTACCAAATGAGAACACGAGTTCCATTTTGTGAACAGTTAAGAGATTTGATGGCAAAGAGTCATCTTGACAAGGGAGTGTCAGGTTTAGCATTTTGTGTGTGAGGTTTTCAGGTTTGTGTGTACAATTTGAAGGAATCCGTTAGTGTTTTGAGAAATGTGTGTTAAGAACTGTGAAAAACTGTAATTCAAAGTGCAAGCTGTTACCATTTAGTGATGGTGATGATACAGTGACAGTGACTGTATGATTTTTGAATGTTGAGGTGTGGTATATTATATTTGTAGTACTGATGTTGCGTGGTGATGCAGATGTCCACAACTATAGACCTGAGTCATGATCTGTCAATGTTGATGTATATGAAATTGATTATAGTCAAGTATGTCCCCTGGTCACTTATATGGATAAGTTACAATGGCAATCTTAGTAAGTCAGACCTAGTCACATCTCCATATCCCTTTCAACATTGCACTTCTAAGATGATTGCAATTAATTTATTACCTAAATCTTCACAAGAATTAAACAAGCAACCCACCTTAATATGTTGTTAAGGTATTATAGCAGCAGCAGAATTTCCAGACTAATCACATTGAATGATTAAGTGGAGTGAAAATGTATTTTCAATATGAGAAGTGGGGAACATCCTTTGCACTTACAACGGTCATTTCAACTCTCTGCTGCCCTCTCTCTCTTGACTCACTGTCACACACCAGGTGCCAAATCTTGCATGAGTATTGTGCCTATTTATATAAATGTCTTGCCATGTCTGAATAAAGCTGGAAGGAACATTCATATAAAAGTCTGAAAAACAAAAAAGCAATCACTTCAAATGGCTAGATGAAGCCAGCAATGTTACACATCCCACATCTAAAACGGGCTGTAGACCCACCCTGTCTGGTACTGTAAATGCTCATATCTTTTGGACTTCACACTCCAAGTTTATAAGACAGACTTTCTGTTAAAAAGTTGAAGTGTCCAAGCCCAAGCCAAGACAAAGTTGATAGCATCATCAGCATTATAGTGTTTTACGTGCGAATTTTCATTCATCATGTATAGTAAACTAACCCATGTGTAAAATAGGGGAGGTCCACTATCTTAAAAGCAAACTCATTCGTTGTAACTTGTTTACAATACCCAGTAATAAAACAAGATTCTATTACTTTTGTGTGTGCTTTTTCACACGTGAACACAGCAATCATTGTTCTGAGCCAAACAATTCTTACACAGTTTCTGTCAAACATCTCTCTTCTACATATTTTTGCCACTGATTCACGAATACAAAATGTAATAATTATACTATAGAAACTGTACACAATAGTGTACCAGTGTGTAAGATTTGGGGGAACCTATTAGCAGAATATGGCAGAAATGGAATAAAATGCGGGGCTACACGGTGGCGCAGCAGGTAGTGCGCGTGCCTCACAGCAAGAAGCTTGCCGGTTCAATCCCTGGGTCAGGCGGGGCCTTTCTGTGTGAAGTTTGCATGTTCTTCCCGTGCATGCGTGGGTTCTCTCCGGGTACTCCGGCTTCCTCCCACTGACCAAAAACATGCTCATTAGGTTAATTGATGACTCTAAATTGTCCGTAGGTGTGAGTGTGAGCGTGAATGTTTGTTTGTCCTTGCATGTGGCTGGTGACCGGTTCAGGGTGTACCCTGCCCTTCGCCCATTGTAGCTGGGATAGGCTCCAGCCCCCCGCAACCCTGAAAGGGATAGGCGGTATTGATAATGGATGGATGGAATAAAATGCTCATAAGCATGTTTTCAATAGTATTGAATCATCTAAACATGAGAAATGTTTTTTCATTATCTGAGAGTGAGCTCTTTATATCTACAGAACGAGCAGGTCAACTTCCAGAGTCTGCCTTGTGTCTACAGCTGCCCAGAATGGACAAACCAAACACCGGCTCTTGCAGAACCGTAGCTTTTTTTATTTTATTTTTTTTTGCTGCCACCGTAGATTGTTCCATATATATGGAATGGGAGGGGTGAGGTGTATTGAGTTAGCTGTAATCTGCAACCTTACTACTTGATGTCACTAAAGTCTACACAATGGTGTTTACACTCACTTTCTAGAGTTTCAAGATGTTCCTTCTCCTTAATCAATTGACTGAATTTAAACTTTCGTATTAAACAGATCAGGCCAGAAAAAACAGAAAACCCTTCACACTTGTTCTTCTTGAAATGAAATGCTCTGCATACCTAGTCTCAAAGACTGGGACATGTAAGAAGTACAAAGACTTGCAAAGCATATGCCCTCAGTGCAGTGACATTACTTTTTGTCCATGCAGTCCAGTCTTCAAGTTTACAATAATTTGAACACCCACATTTATTCATTTGAATTAATCAACAACCCATGTAGCCTAATTGAAAACTGCGTAGTAGAATTAATCGCACCTTGAGTGACCAGTTAACTGGAGTTTCTTTTTACAAAGTCAGCAAACAGCCTTATCTTTGTTAAATTTGCACAGATTACTGTAAATTAAATATTAACATTTTCCCATATTCAAAAGGTAGTTGCTTACATGATACCGCTTGGCAATCACACCAGCTCTTTTTTTTAATATTCCAATAAACAAATTTTAACATAAATCCATCTTATCGTTTTTCCAACTTTAGTCTATAAATGCCAGTTGTGAAATATTCTGTTCCAACTCAATGGAATGGAATGGAATGGAACTCAATGATTACTATCCATCCATCCATTTTCTATACTGCTTATCCCTTTTGGGGTTGCGGGGGATGCTGGAGCCTATCCCAGCCATCAACGGGCAAGAGGCGTGGTACACCCTGGACCGGTCGATAGTCGATCGCAGGGCACAAACACACAACCATTCACACTCACACCTAGGGGCAATTTTACAGTCACCAATTAACCTAATGAGCATGTTTTTGGTCTGTGGGAGGAAGCCGGAGTGCCCGGAGAGAACCCACGCATGCACGGGAAGAACATGCAAACTTCACACAGTATTGAGTTAGCTGTAATCTGCAACCTTGTTGCTGTGAGGCACGCGCACTACCTGCTGAGCCACCGCCACCTCTAATGATTACTAACACCTGCTAATATTTTTAACATCACAATCCATGATTAATCTGGTTTTGTGGAACACATTTACATTTTTCCATGATTAAGACATGAACTTAGAATGTGATTAAGGTGCCAAAGTACATCAAAAAGTAGTTGAAAAAGGCTGAAAAGAGCTTGTTTATAAAAATAAGACACACCTACGGAGGTCCAGGCTAAACCCCAATATCCTCAAGTTCTATAAATACCCCTGATTTTAAGTAAACCTGTGGAAACACTCGTTACAGAGCAAGATATATATTTATATTTATATTTACGTGTAATGTGCATAAAAATGATGTGTGATTTTATTGTCTTGAATAATCAATGTGGAACCACATTAAATTAAAAAAAATGTCTCATGATTTAGTCCTGGAGGGCTCCTCAGGTAATGTTGGTTCACCAACCATGTTCTGTGGGGGATAAAATAGTCCTCGTCTTGGAGGAAGACTACAGGCCTAATCCACATGGTAACACTGGACTTAGTCTCCCCTTACTTGCATCTAAAGTTGTTTTTAAATCTATACTCAAGTCCTTACCTAAACTAAACTGAAATATTGAAGACCTGAGGACCAACCAAAAGGTCTTAATGGCCAGCTCATTTTGTTGTTGTTGTTTTTTTATCTCCACAGCATCGTTCCTGAGAAGCTGAGCATTTTGCTGGGCCAGTATGTGGGAGCCTTCAACTTCATGGAAACGTTCAGGGGGCGTTCCAAAAAACAGGAGTGAAGTGAAGGATGACTGAAATGGAAGGAGTAGCACAGCCATCCAAATCAACACCTCTTTTGTTCTTAATCATCCTAGTGTAATTATACTGTTTTGAAATTGAGACTTGAATGCCTCCCTCATTTCAGTGGTTTATACTTGAATACAAATGTTGAATGACTATTCATCTTAAATTACATTAAAATTAGAGGAATTCAAACAATTGCTAATTGAATAGAAATATATAGTATATGTTGCCACAGAATAACAATAGCAATAGAATAATCCTCATGCATTGTGGAATATAAACGTCCTTTCTGTACTTTCTAAAAATGCGTCTATGCTTTGGTGTGTCTTTCCATAGCAAATACTAAATCATCAACAAACCAAAGAAAGCCACGCATGCTCATACTCAGGAACAATGAACACTACTAAAGTGTTTCTTATATCTGATACCTCACATGTTAAAGTTTGGTAGCCAATGGTCCAGACCACTCAAAGCTCTTCTGTGTTCAGACTGAAGTGAATTGTCACGTTCTGTTATTAGCATGAGTTTGAAAGCTTGATTGTTTTTAAAGACTCTCTGCATTCACAAACAACATATATGACCTTGTGTTGAGAACTTGAGCACACTTTATGAAAAGGCTGCTGTCATCCTTGGACTATACACTCACAGTACATTTTGAAGCACCAAAACAAACTTGTTTTGTGGCAAATGTTAGAAATAAATTTCAATTAGTGGCTAGATCGAAGCTAATGTAATTTTTAACTGTATGTATGTAATTTGTAGAAGTTGACATTTTCATCTTTTACACAAATTATTATGACAGCTTAATTACTGATATAGCCATATTGAATGTGAATATTGAAAGTGTAGACGCATCTTACCTTAATCACACAAATATGACTCCTATAGTAAATAGCGGAAATGGGCAAAAAGAATGTGAGGAATGTAGAGATTGTTTTAAGTATGTATCTAAAATTTAATTTGAGTACATGTATGTTTCAGGTAGCTCACAGTGTTTGAATGTAACTGTAAAACTAATTGTGAAAGTTTTGATCAATACATTTCTGATTTCAAATGTTTTGCTTCTGTGTTTTGAGACTTTTATTCAGCATTGTGTCTGAAGTAAGTTACCTTATATTTTCCCACAAGTGTACACGTGAGTTTACGTAGTTCAGTCAGGACCACTTAAGTCAAAGTATACTTATTAATACAGCATACACAGATACAGTATGGCTCTGTTCTGGGACCTCCCTGCCCTTTCATGTGCTTGCATAAAGAGAGCACCTCTCTGCTCCCTTGACCTTCCCCGTGTTTATGGGGAAGTGCCAGCAGAATCATACAAGTTGACGCATAATTAATCCAATTGAATAAGGTGATCTTGGTTTGAGTGGTAAGAGTCCTTGTGTTTAACTGAAAAACATTTATTAGAACAAATTAACAATCACTGTTAATAAATGGGACTGACCTTTGTTAATGATATTGACAGTCGCCTCATTGTCACAAAAAAATAATATTTGTTTCCTTGCCCAGTGTTAACCCCACAGATGACACGCAACTACAATTGGGTACATTGTTGCCATTTTTTTTTACCAGAATGTTTATGAGTTGCTATACCTATAGGATTATTGCGAGTAATTGGATAGGGCGATTTATCAAATGGACCAATCATGAATCCCTTCTTAACCTCTTTTATCACGAATATATCAGTTATCTCAGGCTCCTTTAAGGCAGATTGCAAGTAATTGTACACAAATAACACTTTTCGCAACAATGTTAACCCGGCTAGTAACCCTTGGACCAGTCCTTTAATCAAATAATTGACAAAGCAACAATTGGGATGCTTTCTTAATGCCTGCCCCAGCTCAGGGACATTGACAGTTAGTCTCTCCAGTTTGAGGGCTTAATGCTGGCTTAAATGGTCAATTAATGGTGACAGATTAGAGGAGTGTTTGCTTATGAGAGCTACAGTACCAGTCAAAAGTTTCGACACACCTTCTCATTCAATGTTTTTTCTTTATTCTTTTTTATTTTCTAAATTGTAGATTTATACTGAAGACTTTCAAACAATGAAGGGACACATATGGAATGATGTAGTAAACAAAAAAGTGTAAAAAATAAATAAATAAATAAATCAGCCCCAACTTGAAGTTGAGGACGCCATCATCTACCTGCTCAACTCTGTCTACGCCCACCTGGACAAGCCAGCGAGCACCATTCATCCAGCTCTACTGGGTGACGAGCTGACAGTAATGCGAGTGGATGCCCCCCTAGTGTCCTGGATTGTGGACTACCTGACTGGTAGACCACAGTACGTGCGCCTGCAACACAGTGTGTCAGAGAGAGTGGTCAGCAACAATGGGGCCCCACAGGGGACTGTTCTGGCTCCCTTCCTCTTCACTCTCTACACCATGGACTTCAGCTATTGCACAGACCCTGCCATCTTCAGAAGTTTTCTGATGACTCTGCGATAGTTGGATGTAACAGTAAGGGTGATGAGGATGAGGGCTGCTGTGGACAACTTTGTCACATGGTGTGAACAGAACCATCTCCAACTAAACGTGGCAAAGACTAAGGAACTGGTAGTGGACCTGAGGAGAACCAAGGCACCGGTGACCCCTGTTTGCATCCAGGGGGTCAGTGTGGACATTGTGGAGGACAAGCACCTGGGGTTACATATTGATAAGAAACTGGGCTGGGCAAAGAACAATGACGCTCTCTACAGGACGGGCCAGAGTCTATTTTCTGAGGCGACTGAGGTCCTTCAACATCTGCCGGACTATGCTCAGGATTTTCTATGAGTCTGTGGTGGCTAGTGCTGTTGCGTGCTGGAGCTTCCATGATCTTTACTTCAGATTTCCACCACAGATACACTCGCTTGCCTTCAACAAAAACAAAAAAAATGCTTGTCCATTTCTCTTGAGAAGCACAGCACCCATGGTGCTTTGAGCTTATATCAGTTACTTTGTGTGTGTGAGACCACTCTGTCAATCTACTATTTTATCTTAATTTCTTTATTGCTTCTTTGTATTTGTGAGTTGCCTCTCTGGCCAGATCAAACAGTTATCCAACATTTGATCAATTGGTAATGCACACCAATACCTTTATTGGCTTATTAATTACTCAACCTCAAACTAACCTCAAAATCATGTTCTGAATGTGCAGAGATAGTGATATAGTTATGTTCCTGAACACATGGACATACACACACAGGACATATAGACTCCCCATCCTAGGTCTATCCTTCACAGATTTATCTGGTTTTCATCTTTTTTATATAGAACAAATTAAATTACAACTAATGATTTTACTTCCACAAGTTGTGCAGCATTTTGTGCAGAATTTGTTTGTGGGGTACCCTGCAGCACTTCTTAGGCCTGTATCCCTCCCAATCCACCAAATACTGCAAACTGCAGCCCCTGCAGTGTACATCCAGGAGATATCCTGTTCCTGGCATGTGGATTCTTTTTCCATCTGCTGATCTCTAGATGCTTGGGAGCAGACAAGAGACTTCACCAAGATTGTCAGTTCCTCCAGTGTAGTAGAACTGCTTGCTGCTGTGGTCCCCTGCTGGACAGCTGAAGCAGCAGGTTCACCTTCATCATGGTGCTCTGGCAATTCTTAAAATATAACTAAGTATACAAACAGAATAATAGCAATTGTTAAAAACAGAACTAAGTATAACTAAGTATCAAGTTATATAAGTATTATGATTAGTGCTATCAATCAATTAAAATATTTAACTGCGATTAATCTCATGAATGTCATAGTTAACTCATGATTAATCACAAAATTAATCACACATTTTTATCTATTCTAAATGTCCCTTGAATTATCATTTTAATACTGTTATCAACATGGAAAAGTGGATAGGCTTGCTTTGTGCAAATGTTTTTTAATTGAAAAAAACGTGTAGTGTTATATTTCACACTAACATTCTCAATTTAAGCAGCCATTCACATTTGAATGAATCAAATCTCACACAATTTAACACTGTCAATAAAGAGACAACAAAAAAATAATTACTTGGTTACAAAAAAGCCCCTTCAACAAGCAGGCGGCGGAGAATTCGCATTCGCTGTGTGTTTGGCCATCAAGTGGTATTTCAGACTGGATGTGCTACGGTGATAATTCAGTTCATACCGACAATACACACAGATAACTTTGGTCTTGTCAGTTGACCCATCTGACAACTTTTTGAAACTAAACTTTCTATTCAGAATCTTGGTCGCATCCATTTCGGCGTTTCGCCCTTGACATCCACACAAACCAGTAGCCTACATTTTTACAGCTAGCAAGCAGACAAGACCAAACACATGCGTGGGGCGTGCCTATTATTTTGTTTCCGGTTTACAACCGGATCCTGTAGTTTTTCTTACGTTACTAGCAGTGGCTACAGCTTATAAAAAAACTACAAGTTCACTCGGTCACAATGAGCGTTAATCTCGCGATAAAAAAATGGCGCCGTTAAAATTAATTTGCATTAACGTGTCAATAACGCAATATTTGTGACAGCACTAATTATAATATATATACATATGATATAATATTATAATAATATAATAAAAATACAATGTAACTAAGTATATGAACAAATATTAAGAGCAGTTCTTAAGAGAGAGAGCAAGCCAGAGCTATAAACTATATACCAGAAAAAAATGTGTGCAAGTTGCAGATTATAAATAAATGTAGGACGGATGATGGATGGGTCAAAAGCAGAGAAATAATTTCATGAAGCATGGCGTGTGCATGTTTGTGCATGTAATGTTTGTGATCAATAAAGTACGTTTCTTTACAGCCAATAATGGAGGTGCACTCCGAGGTATTTGTAATCCTCCACCAATGTGACAACAAAATGGAAAAAACACACTAAATTAACAAAAACAAACGAAAACAACAGAGCCAGTGCATGTCCGGGTGGGGGTCAATGGCTATGTAGGGACATCTCCCTGCCACTCCATGCAGCTGACCTTACTGGGGTGTCTGGCCCACGAAGTCTCCCTCCTCCGTAGCCACAACCAGTAGCTAGCTCTCTCTGCCTCCTCTGCTAGTTCCTTGATGGTAATCTGCAGACTTGTGCTCGTTGTTCCAGTAACACGGAAAAGTCGGATTGCTGACCTGCCCACAAAGCCCCTGCACCCAACTTCTACCAGGTGGATAGGCACAGTCCAGCCTGCCACTCTGCAGTCAGATTTGTGTACATGAGCCTTGAACTTGTGCGCAGCAGGTATTCCGTTCTCCCAGGGAACAGTCAACTCAATGAGGAGGACCTTCTTGGCAGCTGTGGACCACATGATCACAGTTACTGTAAATATACAATAAATATTTACATAATCACATCACCTGAAATATACACCAGTCTTAATAAATATTTACACATACAAATATTCAATTCAATTCAATTTTATTTTTATAGCGACAAATCACAACAAAAGTTGTCTCAGGACACTTTTCATATAGATCTGGTACAGGCCAAGCTCTTCTATCTACAGAGACCCAACAATTCCCTCATGAGCAAGCACTTGGCGACAGCGGCAAGGAAAAACTTCCTTTTAACAGGCAGAAACCTCAGGCAGAACCAGGCTCTGGGTGGACGGCCATCTGCCTCAACCAGTTGGGTGAGAGAGAGAGAGAGCAAGAGAGGGAGAGTGAGACAGACAGAGAGAGACAGACAGAAATGCAGTCAGAGACAGACAGACAGACAGACAGACAGACAGACAGACAGACAGACAGACAGACAGACAGACAGAAACAGTGACACAGTAACAATGACAATGGATGTAATAACAGTAGTAGTAGTGGCAGTGGATGTTGCAGCTGTAATCCACAATCCAGATTCAGCCACTATCCACGGGAACCTGCCAGACGACAAAGCACAGAGATTCCAGGGAAGGAGCTCAGTTAGTAACACTGTGGTAGGGCAAGAAAACATGCAGATGGAGAGGGAGAGAAGGACAAAGGAAAGAATTTGGGCAGCCTGATAGTAAGGAATTGCAATTGTCCAGCCTGGAAGTTACGAATGCATGGACTAGTTTTTCTGCATCATTTTGAGACAAAGTATGATTTTTGCAATGTTAGGTAGGTGAAAAAAGGCAGTCCTTGAAACTTGTTTCACATGGGAGTGAAAGGATATGTCCTGATCAAAGATAACTCCCAGATTCTTTACAGTGGTGCTGGAGGCCAGCGCAATGCCATCCATAACTGCTATGTCATCAGAAAGTGACTTTCTAAGATGTTTAGGGCCTAGTAGTATAACTTCAGTTTTGTCTAAGTTTAGCATCAGAAAATTGCAGGTCATCCAGGTCTTTATGTCCTGAAGACATGCTTGTAGTCCACTTAACTGACTGGTTTCTTCTGGCTTCATTGATAAGTATAGCTGGGTATCATCTCCATAGCAATGAAAATTTATTGAGTGCTTCCTCATAATCTTCCCTAAAGGAAGCATATATAAGGTGAATAGAACTGATCCAAGCACAGAACCCTGCAGAACTCCATAGCCGACTTTAGCGAGCACAGAGGAGTCGTCATTAACATGTACAAACTGAGAGAGATCTGACAAGTGGAGAAACTTCCCGGTCTGCTGCGGTCACTCCCATCCTCCATAAGCCGTGTCTTAGTACATGTGGGCTGCGTTGACACTGCTCAGAAGCCGTCTGAGCTGCTCAAAAGGGATTTTAACAACCTTTTTAGCTTCTTAAACAACTGTGGTAAGTCCGTTTTTATCAGCAGTCCTCTTCCCACACTGTCCCATCTCGGAGCATGGCATTTCAGCAAGCTACTCTACCTAAACACTTGGCTACAGTCCGCCTGCAGAGCTTTTAACATTGGTTTTATTGACAATTTTAACCTGTTTTGGAACCGTCCCTCCTTTTATAGGGCCGACGGAGTTCACCCCAACAGGCTCGGCAGCCGAATGCTAATGGCTAATATTCACCACGCCATCCAGCATGCTCCACGAGACTGACTGTTTACCTGTCACACCCCCTCTCCAGATTCATCTTCTTCCATCCACACCAGCTGTTCACAGTACTATTACACTCACTAGCCCCCCCACAGTCCACAGTTGTCACTACCACCTAAACAGGACATCTTTACTATACAAACCATTACAGGCAGACGTTTTCCCCAGACTCACAAACAGAGGGCTTTTAACAGGGATAACCTCATACACCTGGACATTTTATCTCCCTGTGGTCATGAGCGCACGTTCAGCATGAACATTAACCTGGCTGTGCTGAATGTGTGCTCTCTTTTAAACAAATCTTTTATCATAAATGACCTGAGTTTAGACAACAAGTTAGATGGGTTACTTTTAACAGAAACATGGCTTGGCACAGAGGCACCAGTTGCCCACCAAATTTCAACTTTTTATTCTCCACAGGGAAGGCAAGAGAGGAGGTGGGATTGCATCAATTTTTAATAATATTTTATTGTCAAAGGAAGTCTTTTTTAACAGTTATTCATCTTTTGGTCTTTGTTTTTAGCAGTCCTCCTGTTCTCTGCATCACTGTTTATAGACCACCCCATCATTCCACTGCTTTTATCAGTGATTTTTCAGAGCTTTTATCAATCATACACACCTCTTATAACAAAATTTTAATAACTGCCGATTTTAACCCGCACGTGGATAACACCTCGGACTCACTGTCCAGAAAATTCTTAAACCTTTTAAATTGCATGGATTTTAACCAGCACGTCACACAGCTAACTCACAACAGAGGACACACCCTGGACCTGGTCATAACCTATGGCCTCTCCACTGGTGTGTCCTCTGTTGTTGACTTGGCTGTGTCCAACCATTATTGTGTGTATTTTAACATCGCCAGTTTTAACCATCAGGGCGCCCCGGTGAGAACAGTGAGTAAATGCCACCTAACTTCTGAGGTGGCTGCAAATTTTATCGAGATTTTACAGAGCACTGTAGCAGAACTAGCCTCTAACTGACCTTCTCTTACCCTCTCTGACTTCTCATGAGAAACGGAGTTGGAAACCAGTCTAACTGATTGAACTATAGACCATCTAGAATGCTCATAATGAAGTGTGATTTTGAAGAGAAACAGGATGTCCCATGTCAATGCTAATGGTCCCCCAATAGCCCTAAGGAAGTAAAGCCGGGTGGGAAGAACAAAGGCCAGGCTTCGACTGAATCCCCAAACCGAGTCTGCTGATGGGTTGCAAAGTAGCCAACCTTAAAATGAACTGTTTGTAAGCCAGAGGACTTTGTTTCTTGGTATACCTGACAATTGCATCTCTGTACAACTCAACAATGGACATATTCACATGGCTAAACCCATGATCTATATGATGCCCATGTTCTCTCATGTCCCATGACAAGCTGTGAATCTAACTTTGTTTTAAGATTTGCCTGAGGCTCTGCAATGGAGCCTTCCTATTATCTAAGGGTTCGTAGGGTTTGAAGTTGACTGTGCTTTATAAGACCTTGATTAAGGAACAATCATAAGGATGATAATCATTTTGGCAAATATCGTCTGCATTTCTTTATTTCGTAATTTCTTTATCTTTATTTCCTTCTTTATCTCTTTCTATTTCTTTTATTGTTGTATTAGTTATACATTGAGTCATTATTCATGTTGGGATGAAACTGTACCAACCATAGGAAGTGCCTGATGCATGCTGTGAACAATGTTGAAATGTCATTGAAAATTTGTTATTGAAATTATATGTGATTGACCATAGTGAGAAGCAGATGAGCCCCTCGTGTGACTCATGTATTAATTCAGCTCCTTGAGGTTATTGCGCGTCACAGAGCGTCTCACATGTTCGACGGCCTGCTCATTAGACACGCCTCTGGAGCGAGGTTTAAATGTCTGCAGCCGCAGCATGAATTCAGTGCGTGCGCTCGTTACTCACAGTGCGTGCGTTACTCAGAGTGCGCGCGTTACTCAGAGTGCGCGTTACTCCGTCTTGTCTTAGGTTATGTTTAGTTTTGTCTTTTAGTTTTGCACAGTCGTTTTTGCTCTTTAAGTTTTTCCCGTCTTCGAGCTACTCAAAAGCCATACCGAGTAGCGTGATTCATTTTTCAGAAGACGTGTTTCTATAATTTGCCGCAAGTTTTCAAGTTAACCTTTTTGTTTAGCCAAACGTTTTGTTTTAACTTCAGTAAATTTAGGCAAGTAATACTAATTTTGTAGTTTTTGCCCGACTTAATTTTTACTATCAGCCTAAAATAATCCGTCACGGACTCAACCGAACCCAACCCTGCAGCCAGCTGTTGATCCTTGGTCCGGATATCAACCGTCCGGAGCCATCCCTCATCTGTAACCGACACTCTAGAACCAGTTCCAGAGACGTCACCGTCCAATATCAGCTCTCCACCTTGGTGCGCTTGGCCTTCACCAGACCACTGAGCAGATCGAGCCAAGGACGACCATCTGGGCATCTTCGAGTTAGTTCGGAGCAGAGGACAACGGGACGCCATCAGTCAAGTAGGCATGCTAAGTGGGTTTGAATAAGAGTTGGTCCGTGAGGTTAAGATACTGCTAATTTATCCAAGTTCTCTCAACTACTTGTTAATTCCCTAACTTTATGTTAACTGGAAACTGCAATTAACTTTAGACTGTGTGGCTCCACTTTTAACAAAAACAGTAAAAACAAAACCTTTACCCCCCTGGAGAAGTAAAGATGAAATTAAAAAATCAAAAAGACTATGCAGGAGTGCGGAGAGAAGGTGGAGAAAAAACGAACTCACAGTTCACTATGAAATATTCCGTGAACAACTCAAATCGTACAATAAAACAGTCAAACAGGCAAGAATATCCCATTTCTCAAACCTCATCTCAGATAATAAAAACAACCCAAGATTACTTTTCTCCACCTTCGATCTTTTAACTAACACCATTTTAAAAAAAATCCCCAGAGACACCAACGGACGCCCTCTGTGAGGACTTTGCAGACCACTTCAGAAGTAAAATTGACGACATCAGATCCAGGCTTGTATCACATCAGAACGCAACTTTTAACACACCTGGACAGTTGATTTTACCCAAGGAAACACTGGAGAGTTTTGCCCAGTCAATGCGAGGACACTTGGTTGAGTTTTCTCCCAGGTAAATCCAACAACCTGCCTTTCAGATCCAATTCCCACATCACTTTTAAAGACATTTTATGGATTCTTTGAGGAACAGATTTTAAATATAGTGAATTGCTCTCTTCAGGTGGGTGTTTTCCCTGCTGCCTTCAAAACACCAGTGGTGAAGCCCCTTCTGAAGAAGAGCAATTTAGACCCCAGCATTCTTAATAACTACAGACCCGTATCCAACTTACCCTTTCTAAGTAAGATTTTAGAAAAGCTCATTTTTGACTCTGAGCTTAGTTTTATTCCTCATATTAAAAATGTAACAAAGATAGGTTTTTCTTACATGTGTTACAGGATCGATTTTAAGGTGCTTTTATTAGTTTTTAAGTGTCTTAACGGTCTTTGGCCATCTTATTTATCTGACCTGTTCTTATCATATCAGCCCTCACGGATCCTGAGGTCCTCTGGCACAGGCCTTTTGATTGTTCCAAGGGTTCAGACCAAAGCCCACCGGGAGGCGGCATTCAGCCACTATAGTCCGAAGCTTTGGAACAGCCTGCCAGAGTGCAGTACAATGCCATAGCTATTAATCTAAGAACTTAAGTGATTTTGGTTATTATCAACAAAAACATAGAAAATGGCTAGACATCAGCTCTTAAATTAAACTCTTATGAGCTATTTTTGTTGTTAGCAGTATATTTGTCCAAACAAATGTACCTTTAGTTGTACCAGGCATTAAAATGAACAAGAAATTGAAGAAAACAAGGGTGGTCTAATAATTTTTTCCATGACTGTAGTTACGCTCACCTTGAGAAAGATGACAGGAGAAAAAAGCACAGGGGTGCAAATGGTTATCAGATTCAGCCCCCACCCCAGTGTCAGAGGCATCAACCTACACAATGGTTTGCAGGGGTTGGGTTGCACCAAAATATAGGTGCGGAAGTAAACAACCCCTTGAGTCTCTTAAAAGCATTGTCAGCCTTGTCTGACCAGTTAAACTTCACTTTGGAAAAAACTTAGCTTTGTCAGCGGAATGGCTATCTTACTGTAGTTCCGGACAAATCTTTGATAGAAGTTTGTGAACCCCCGAAATCTCCTTTCAGGTCTCTGGGACCAGCCACTCCTCCACTAGTCTTATGTTTTCCTGGGTCAGCCTTCAGACCGCCCTCCTGGATGAGAAAGCCTTGGAATAACACAGTTTTAGTATGGAACTCACATTTTTCAGCCTCTCCAACAGGCGTGAGAGCACCTGTTGCACATGAAATTGATGTTCCTCTAGGGAACGGGAGAAGATTTTAACTGATTGATGAAATCTCTCAGGACATCATTTATCATTGCCTGAAAGACAGCTGGAGTGTTAGAGACCGAAAGGCATTACCATGTATTCCAAATGGCCCAAGGGTATGTTGAATAACACAGCGCACTCAAAAGGAGTGCAAAAGAACAAAATAAAGCGCATTCATAATATGAGTGGAATTAAACAAAGGGAGCTCTGATGAATCAGGTTTTCTGAGGCAAGGCACATACTGATGTGGCAGGCAGACAAACGAAACACAGATCATACTATAAGTGGCCGTCCAAACAAACTAATCATTAGCACAACTCACAAGGAGAGGACATAGCAAAGGTGTAGCACAAGGTGTGCACCTGAGGAGGCCAAGTGTAGAGACACACCCAGACAGACAGACAGGGGAAAACAGACAGACAACACATAACGCAGGGAGAAAGGAAAAAAGAAACACTAGCAGCATTGTAACATTTAGAATTTGATGCCAGCAACACATTTTTAAAAAATTGGGATGGGGTCATGAACTGAGAAGACCAATTGCTGTAATTTTGAAAGTAGAGTGTTTTCCCATTCTTACATGATGTATAATTTCAGTTGCTCAGTAGTTTGGGGTCTCCTTTGTTGTATTTTACCTTTTAATATGCAACATTTTAATATGCAACATTTTACTCGGGACTGCAAGCAGGCCGGTTCTCTTGCTCCAAGACTCTTTTCCTCCAGAGCCGTAGTATGTAATATGTAATATGTGCATTTACCTGGCAGCACATGCCCCAAAAACCTGTATGTATCATTCTGCATTAATAGTGCCTTCACAAATGTCTACATTCTACTTTCAAAATCACAGCAATTGATCTCCTGAGTTCCTTAACACCCCACAGGGTGTTGTTAAAAGAAGAGGTGATGCGAGTGGTAAACATGAGTCTGTCCCAACTTTTTTTAAACATGTTGCTGGCATCAAATTTGAAATGGGGATATTATTTAAAAAAATATTAAATTTGTCAGTTTAAACATTTGATGTGTTGTCTTTATGCTATTTTCAATTAAATGTGGGGTTTCAATGTTTTGCAAACCATCACATTCTCTTTCCATTTTGGTTTACACAGCGTCCCAAACTTTTTGGAAGCCGGGTTACACAAGATGTTGCCTTAGTATTAGGTTGTTCACATGCAATACAAAAACAACTAACAGATACAGATTTTGAATTTGAGTGTACGCATCTAATTTAAAAAATGGAAATAATAGACTGGGTTTGAAGAGGAAAGTGTGTAGACCAAAAGTTAATCAGTTACAGTAACAGAAGGAAAAAAACATGTTACTTTCTCCCTTGTGTGTTTGTATGTCTATATCTTCTTTAGTTTTAGTCTCATAACAATAACAGCTCTGTGGAGGGCGGCTCCACCACAATCATTGACAGAGAGAGGGAGAGGCAGAGAGAGGCAGCAAGATAGGGAGAGCATGGAAAAGAGGTTTGTACAAATGGAAATGTTGCAGAGGGACAAAATTCATGCGAGTCACCAAAAACACAAGAGTAGACGAGTGGTTTCTCATGAATTTTGTTCAAGACAGAAAGTGTAGTGACACATATGGACTGACCAATGTAGATAAGGTATAAGGTCATAGTCCACACCACATTTGCTGCTGCATACAGTGTATCAACCTCCTATTTATATTATTATAAAAGTATTTTGCCCTGCAATCGGCTGGCGACCGGTTCAGGGTGTACCCCGCCTCTCGCCCATTGTAGCTGGGATAGGCTCCAGCCCCCCGCAACCCCGAAAGGGATAGGCGGTATAGATAATGGATGGATGGATAAAAGTATTTTGAAAAACCTTTTTTCACCCTAACTCGCTTCTGCAAGGAGGCTCATTCTTAGCTCATTCGACTAGTAAGAGTAAAAAAATAATATCAAGATCTACTTAATAGCTTTATAATAGTTATCGCTGACTTGTCATGGATACCCAAGCCAGCTCCATCCACTGATAATGACCATGGGATGTCATTTAAAGCCTAGAAAAAGCTAGCAATTTGACCTTGAGTTAAGATTATTTTGTAACACTACAGACAGAATAGGAGTCTTTGTCAGGGCCAGGAAATGGCAGATGCCATTGCTGATGGTCAGCCCAAGCGACCTGAGCTACAGCTTGAAACTGGGACAGTCATCGTGTGTTTGATCTAATTGTACAGGTTCAACCACTTACTCAACATTCTCACCCATGTTGATACAGTATAATACTAATAATGATACTTGTGGTGTCAGCTGTGTAATTCATGTTTGATTTACAGGATAAAACAGATATAGAGGAGCCATTAACACTGGCAGACAGGTTTTTAAGTAAATTTAAATAAAAAAAAAAACTTCTTGCATTTCAGGATGGGATCAGCAAATCTGGTGGGCAAAACTCATCACAAATGTAAAAAGTAAATTTGATTTTGACGTGTTCAGTGTATCACTTGATTGCAAATGTTAGGCAACATTACTCTGATTGAATTTTTTCAAGGTGCTAGTAGGATCCTTAAAGTTTCTCTGTTTTGAAACTTTAACAATCATTCAAAGGGTATCTTTAAAATACCTTTTAACATACAAACATATTTCTTTCAGTGTTTTAAAAATTTTCAGCATTACTATGTCACTTTTATGATTCATGATAATCATGATATGTTAAAAAAAGTATGTAGATTAAGGGTCAAAAAGCGGATATGGCAAAAAGTTGCCGAACTCTGGGAAGGGAGCTAGAGCCTTGGAACCTTAACCTACCCCCCACCCCCCTAGGTGGGGGGTAGGTGGAGTTAGGTTGGGGCTTAGAAAAGATTTCATAAGTTTGTCGTCCACATGGAGAAATGAAAAACAGAGGCACACAATGCATCCCACAGTCATTCCACTATTCACAAAAGAACAGCGCTGTTTTCACTGGTCGAGAATACCATCAATGGTAGACTGGATCTCCTTCAACCAAACCTTCAACGACATACAGTCTCCGGTCCCGGAGACTTTTTATATTTCTTTTTATATTTCTTTCTTTTTTATATATATACGGAGGGGTTGTTTTTTTATCCTTTTTGTCAACTTGAAAAAACAAAAAGCGTATCTCTTTCTATTAGGAATCGAGTCTCCCTTTTGAAACTTTACCTTTCCTCATTTTTAAACAGGGTTGTTTTTTATCCATTTTGTCAACCTTAAAAAACAAAAGGCATAGCTCTTCCCAACTGGAACTGAGCCTCACTTTTGAAAGTCCTCCCAAAAAAAGAAAAGAAAATATTTATTAAACTTCATTTAAGCCGTTGGGCACACCTGTTTTTAATTTGGTGATCCAACGTCTTTCTGCTGTCAATCTCTGGGCCGTCGACCAGCCAGTTTTTGATTCCATGCCTGCAATCATGAGATTCTCCACACCATGTAACCGAAAATATGTATACAACTCTGTAGTCTTTATTGTTCAATCCAAGTTCAAATTATGTTGTTTCAACCTCTGTCATTATTTGTTTTTAGTCTGTCCAATATATATTTTACCACAGATCCTACATTCAATTGCATAAACCAGATTTGACAAGTCCAGCTGGAAGTTTTGCCAAACTGGTGCACTCAAGTCTGTGTATTTGTTTGTGATATATTTAATGGATCTCAGGTGCACATGATTGTGTTTTATTTTATCTCCCTGTAGTGAAGCATGAACTAAAATGTCCTTCAAGTTTTTATTCCTTTTAAACGCTGGTAACACTTTATAATAACTATCCGTTATAACTAGTTAATAGATCATTTGTAAACTGTTAATTAATGAGTTATTAATGACTTGTTAAGCGTTTCTTAATAGTTTGTTATGGATTTATAATGATGCCTTATAGATAGTTAATAGACCATTAATAAACTGTTAGTTAATGAGTTATAAATGACTTGTTAACTGTATGTTAATGATTTATAACTACACCTTATAAACTAGTAATAGATCATGAACAAGCTATCAGTGAATTACTTACTAATGACTTGTTAATTATCAGTTAATCGCTTATATATGTTATTCTAAAGTTGCAACTATTCCTCATTTATTAACTGTTAGTAAATGAGGAATAGTTGCAACTTTAGAATAACGTCCCAATAACATACATAAGCTAATAACTAATACTTAAATAATATATTAACTCACACTTTACAGATCAGTTGTTCATAGTTTGTTAACCATCTGCTAATACCAAACTTTATAGAACAGCAAATGGGTGGAACAACTTCAAGGTACAGAAATGTGATATTTAAAATATAAAATTTTTGTACCTCAACCCTGTTCCACCCATAGGCTTTTCTGTGTACTGTATTTTACCAAAGACACACCACAGATGAAATGTTGAACATTGTGTTTAATGTATAGAAACACACATACTGAGCCATCACATGGCAGAACAGCAGTATACAACAGTATACAAACCCATGAGGTTTGGGCACTTTTTGTGCTAAACACTGAATAAACAGGATTTCAGAGGGACATTTGATGTCCATACATCACAGCAATGTCATGGATTATCCGTCCTAATGGCCCTTTGCGATGCTTACGGGCAAGCCACTCATACCATTCAATAACTCTGAGATGGTCTACCAGTAACTCCTCTGTACGATTCCCCCTGAGTCTCCACACATTTTCCTTAACCGTTCTCCATATATGTGCTGAGTATGTGCACCTGTTTGGGCATCGACATACTGTATGATACACTGTGATTGACAGTGAAATGGGTGTAACCTAGCTGAGGTAAAGCATTGCGATAAGCCCGCCACTCATCACTTATCATTGTAGACCCCACTTTAACATGGTGAGCTATAAGTGGCACCAGATCTCTCCTTCTTCTTCTCTCAACTAAACGAAGAACAGGCTTTACATGTTTTCTCCCTCTCCGGCTCACCTAGCATCCCGAACACCCACTTCTTCCTCTTCCAGCCACCAGCCATTCGTCCCCGTCCATACTGTTGAAAACATAAAATATTAGGAATTATTCCCTCCATAAACAAAATGAATAATCTGTCATTCAATGGTAAGGTGCATTACTATCTTGATAATAGTGCTTGCTGCTTGCCTTTCTTTTGTGTCTGAAGTGGCTCTCATCAACAGTGACAAACTGCTGCTGCTGCCCAATGTACTGGCCTCTTGCTTGCTGATATCTGTCCATCGCAGTAGTGCACACATCTCGCAGCTTTTGAGCCATCTTGGACAGGGTTGCTGAGCTTCCAGAGATGTCATCATTGATCATGTCCACTTGACGTAGACGCAGGCCTTGTGCAAATCTGACAGAACAAGGCAAATAATTATACCACAGTTCTTTTGATCTTTTTGGTTTGACACACAAAGTTTGCATCTACTGCAGCCCAGGATATGACAATTGTCCACTACTGTGTAGACAAAAACAGCAATAATGATGGAAAATATGTTTTGTGGTATTTTCTACAGAGCTCTGTCAATACATTTGGGACTAATAGGGTATTTGTAAAATCCTATTTCTAATATTAATTGCCAGAGCCTATAGATTGAGATAGCCAATTGCCACCGAGCTTCAAGAGGCAGGGTCAGACACTCATGTTGCTCCACCAGGCCTAATGCTGACCAACACAGCATCCCATAAGTAACAGCAATTAAACATATTTCCATAATTAAACTGTTAAGAATTCAAGATGTAAATAACACCTTTTAGCAAATTAAATCACCAAAGTGAAATAACTCCAAGCACCTGTTATCATCATGAGTCTAGAGATGCTCCATAACATAATAATCACAAGCTTTACTACATAGTCTGCAGTTATTGTTTATGACAGCATAGTTATACAGTATTTCTATTGAAACATTGAACACTTTTCATCATAGACAGTGTTACGACTAGCGTCGTGTTTTGGGATTTGTCTCTTTGCTCCCTGTTCTCCCTTAGCCTGTGCCATTGCCCAGCGGTGATTGGAGGAGCGTACCTGTCCTCGTTCCTGATTGGTCGCGCCAGGGTCTCACCGGATATATAAAGAGCCAAGATGGCGGTCGTTGGTGGGCAGCAGGCAGCGGACCTCATCTCCCTCATCTCCCAACAGACCACATATTATTTCGTTAATGTTTGGAGTAGCTTTTGTTGAGAAGTAGGGTGGGACTGCCAGTTTGGCTGATATTGTTTTCTCCTGTTTATTTAGTTAGGAAGGTGAGGTTATGTCATTTGTTTTTCTATAATTTATTAGGTTATTTCAAGACATGTCCTTTCACTCCCATGTAAAACAAATTTCAAGGACTGCCTTTTTTCACCTACATAATATCGCAAAAATCAGGCATATTTTGTCTCAAAATGATGCAGAAAAACTAGTCCATGCATTCGTAACTTCCAGGCTGGATTATTGCAATTCTTTACTATCAGGCTGCCCAAATTCGTTGCTGAATATTCTCCAGTTGCTCCAGAACGCTGCAGCACGTGTTCTGACAAAAACCAGGAAGCGAGATCATATTTCTCCAATACTCGCTACTTTGCACTGGCTCCCTGTAAAGTTTAGAATAGAGTTTAAAATTCTCCTCCTTACTTACAAAGCCATAAATGGCCAGGCACCTTCTTATCTTAAAGAGCTCATAGTACCTTATTGCCCTACTCGAACACTGCGTTCCCAGAATGCAGGTCTACTTATGGTTCCTAAAGTCTCAAAAAGCAGAACAGGAGTCAGAGCATTTAGCTATCAAGCTCCTCTCCTGTGGAACCATCTTCCAGTCTTTGTCCGGGAGGCAGACACTGTCTCTACATTTAAGAGTAGGCTTAAAACTTTTCTTTTTGATAAAGCTTATAGTTAGGGCTGGCTCAGGCTTGTCTTGGACCAGCCCCTAGTTATGCTGCTATAGGATTAGACTGTCGGGGGACCTCCAAAGATACACCGAGCTCCTCTGTCCTTCTGTCCCTCTCCACGCTTTCATGTCCTACCACGGCGTGTTACTAACTTAGCTCCTTCCCCGGAGTCTCTGTGCTTTGTCGTCTTGCAGGTTCCCATGGACAGTGGCTGAATCTGGATTGTGGATTTCAGCTGCATCTCCTGCCTTGGCCCTGCCTGACATCCACTGCAACTGCTACTGCTGTTATTACATCCACTGTCACTGTTACTATGACTGCATGTCTGTCTCTCTGTCTCTGTCTCTGTCTCTGTCTCTCTCTCTCTCTCTGAGTGCATTTCTGTCTGTCTGTCTCACTCTCCCTCTCTTGCTCTTCCTCTCTCACCCAACCGGTCGAGGCAGATGGCCCACCCAGAGTCTGGTTCTGCTCTAGGTTTCTGCCTGTTAAAAGGAAGTTTTTCCTCGCCACTGTCGCCAAGTGTTTGCTCATGGGGGAATTGTTGGTTTCTTTGTAGATAAAAGAGCTTGGTCTGTACCAGCTCTATATGGAAAGTGTCCTGAGACAACTTCTGTTGTGATTTGGCGCTATACAAATAAAATTGAATTGAATTGAATTGAATTTGTTTTTCTATAATTTATTAGGTTATTTATTTATTTTTTAGATATGATCGTTTTGTTTGTTATTTTGGCATTAGTCCCTCCTGAAGTTTGACTCAGCATATTATTTAACATCCTTTAGTTCTTGTAAATAAAATCTACACTTTCTTTATTCACTCATCCATTTGTCCATGTGGATCCTTGGGTCTTGGGGAGATGGGGGCCTTTTCATGTTGTGTCTCAGACACCCCTAGACTGGGCATAACAACAGACAGACTAAAATCATATACCTATGCCATAGCGTACCTGTACACAAAGCGCATCCAATTGAAGAGGGAGACCTTTGACTTGCTGAATATAGATTTGTGTCTAATTGACCTCTTCAGTTTCCTCCCTCTGTGGTTATGGTGTTTGCAAACCCTGAAGACATACAAATAAAGATAAGCATGACACAGGCCAGGGTAGTGCCTAGAGCAAACATTTTCATGTCAAGGACCCCCAGATTAATGTCTATTTGGCCATGGACCCCATCTGAAAATATTTTGTGTCAGGAACCCCCATAAAATGTGTGTTAAAATGTTTCAAAAGTGTTGAATTTTTTTTTTTCAGTATTTTTTTCTGAAAATGGGAGATCTATAAGCTCACAACATTTTGACATGTTGTGATCTTGTAGATTAGTATTCAGTAGTGTAGTGTATAGTCGTGTATTTCTAGAAATTAATGTTAACCTGAATTAAGATATATTGGGTACTCTTAATAGCTCACAATTAAATAAATTTAATTTCATGCAATAAAAATAAAACTTACCATGCATAGTTGTCCGCACAAACTGATTCCTTGAATTTCATCTTGTGTTTGCATTTTTGGCATTTCATCCCTCTTCTTAGAAGCATTTTCCTCTGCATCCATTTGATTATTTCTCTGTGTCTTCTTTTAGATTTAGTTCTGCCTTCAATAAGCTCTCTTAGCTCAGTGGCTAAACCAGGCATTATTTCGCTACGATATTACAATATGACTTGATTAGGGCCTACCTATTTTCTTATCCTCTGTTCTTTCCACACACATCACGCAAGCTTCCCGAGTCTCTGTGACTAGCTCCCGCCAGATTATTACGAATTATAGGACGGGGGTGACGAGGTTGAAACAAGCCAATCATGATTGTATTCACGGGCTGGAGGAGGAGCCATCCGGCCTCCTCCATCATATTGGCTGGTTGTCAACTTGTCAGTCACCTCGCATCACCACTGTACACGGTGAGTGACAACCAGTGACAACCTAGCCAGACACGCCCATCCTTCACTCACTCAGCAAATTCTTGATGGGCAGGTTGCATTAGCATTGATTTCCAAGAATGAATACACGGTCAACAACGGTGACGGTAAGCAAGACTGCTTGTCATCAAAGTCCTTCTAGGCCGAGGGTTAGCCCGAGGCTAATCCAGTAGCCACCCTGGTCTGCTTCAGACCCGTAGACACATTGGCTTTATTAAACAGTAAATTAAATCAGATTAGTGAAGTGTCCAATGAGTAATTTTGTGTGTCTGCGTTATTTTCACAGAGCAACACACGGTGCATACAAAGTATTAATCAATGTTGATTGAATGTTACAGCTGTCAAATATATAAAAGGGCTGAACAATAAAGCGATATTGTTATATGGCACAATAGTTGGCTTTTCTTGGTTTTGAAAGCTATTAAAGTGATGTCATTTTCTGAATTCACCAGACTGGTCTAGAATTGGCTGTAAAATAGTAAAACAAGAATCATCATACTGGTGTGATTGTATGCATCAAAACTTTAATTCAAGGCTTAGGCAAAATATGAATATGACATAACCTAAAAATATCAAGATATTTCAAAAAGGCCATATCGCCCAGCCCTATGTATATGTGCGTATATATGTATATAATGATAGTCTGTACATATCCATTCATATATTCACTGGTGATGGATGATAGTTATACAGTTACGTTCATTCATTCAGAGATCCAGTGCAGATATCTAGAGCCAGCTGCTCATTATTTTATTTTACCTTCACCTGGCTTTTATGATTAGAGCTTTTTTAATTCTCTATCCTATCATTCCAGATACTGAGGCAACTGTAGCTCCATCAGCATTTTTACATTTTAAGAAGAAGCAGCTTAAGCTCCGTGAGGGCAAGAGGAAGCAGCATACACTCACAGAAAAAATCAAAAAAGAGAGAGACTCCCTCTGCCAACAAGTTGGTCAAAGTAAGTAGGCCTAACAATTTCTTGGAAAGGCATGTCTGCACACCTGACAATGATACTTGGGTGTTTTGTAAAATATATATATACAGTTGAGTGGAAGAAATGCCAACATTTCACAGTGACAAGACCTTCATCAGAGCATGGGTGTGTTATTACCCAAACAATACACATGTACAGTTAATACCTGGAAGATAATATCTGTAGCATTGATTGACAGCAGACATATCTGTTCAACTGATGAGATCACGATTTGATGAATCAGTGAAACTGAAAGTCTTAATAAATGTAAATGTTGATAAGAATGTATGTGAGTTGACTTGTATCATCATAGTTAGTAATGCATTTGGTATTGTAGTTTCTGTTATGTTGTATATACAGATGATGGTGGGACAATTGACACATCTTCCTTGGCCAACTCGTCTCCTGGTGCATCTTTCTTCTCTTCATCCTCCAGTCCATCCAACTCCTCTTCATCAATGGGGTAAGGTTACTGTAAAAAGTTTTCTGCATGTACACATAAAAAATCATGCATGTATTAAAAATGTATGCGTATTAGTCTATATTTGTGCATAATTAAAAATTTTGTAAACTCTTGTTTCAGTCAAATCATGCATAGATTACATACTGTATATTTTCTCTGTGAGAATACAATTCATAAAGTTACAACTTTACTAAATTACAAATACGGATTGCAGTTTACGGATGTACGCTTTCTTCAGAATGAATACGAATCTGACAAGCGTGAAATAACTGTCAAAACTACGTCATGAGATCACAGGCATTATGTATCGAGTCGAACATAACATTGATTCGGCTGAAAAAAAAACTGTGTTTTAACTAATTACTAACCTTACCCCATATTCATCCTCTTTATCCAGCTCCACTTCATCCTCTTCATCCAGCTCCTCATCCTCATCAACTGATTCTTCCGATTCAGACAAGAAATCGAAGAAAAGACGCAAGAAGAAAAAGAAGCACCACCACCAGAGTCACAAGAAAAAGGACAAGAGGAAGAAAAAAGAGAAGAAAAAAAGGCAACATGGCAAGCAGAGAGGTAAGTGTAAAGAGAGGAAGGCAATAAGGCTGCCCTCATGTGTGTCAGGCATGTAGACATCACAACGTCTGTCTGTCTGTCTGACTGTCTGTCTGTCTGTCTGTCTGTCTGTCTCTATCTCTCAATTCAATTCAAAACGCTTTATTAGCATGACCGTTAAAATACAGTGTTGCCAAAGCAAATAACAGCAATACAGACAATAAATAAAAACAAACATTAATAAAACAAGAAATAAGGCTGCTCCCCTCATGTGTGTCAGGCATGTAGACATCGCAATGTCTGTCTGTCTGTCTGTCTGTCTCTCTCTCTCTCTCTCTCTCTCTCCTGCTCTCTCTCAGTTGCTCTGTGCCCACGTAATCTTCATTACTTTTTGCAACCACTTTGCATCTATGTGTGTGGTTCCCTGTGTCGATTCACTACTTGTATGTTTGTTATACTTAACTAAATTTTTATCTGTTTCAGCACGTTATCCTGAGGAGGTCATCAAGAGATACAGAAAAGTCCTTAAGACGTAGGAATGGAATAAAGCTGAGTGTGGCATATCGAAAGGTCGGTGTCGACCGAAACACTGTTGTCGCCAATGCCCCGATCTGTGAGCTGGCTGTTGTAGCCCCAAAGAAATACAAGGAGTTGCTGGTTGCTCATACACCACAGCAACGACTGCAGGACTTTGCCAAATAATGTCTGGAAGTGTTGATTAATGGTCCAAACCTTTTGAGGGATGTTGAACATCAAAAGAAAAAGGGGAAACTGATTCCTCTGTCTAAGAAAGCTTAGGTGTTGTGTCACTGTAGGATGGTGCCCTAGAGCAGTTCGGTTGTAGCTCGGGTCTGGTTCACTAAGTATAGAGGGTCCAAGTTGTGCTAAGACATGTTCATATCAATAATGCCAATGGCTTGATTTTGATTTATTTTGTTTTCATGTCCTGCACAAAAAGTGCCCAAACCTCATGGGTTTGTATACTGTTGTATACTGCTGTTCTGCCATGTGATGGCTCAGTATGCGTGTTTCTATACATTAAACACAATGTTCAACATTTCATCTGTGGTGTGTCTTTGGTAAAATACAGTACACAGAAAAGCCTATGGGTGGAACAGGGTTGAGGTACAAAAATTTGATATTTTAAATATCACATCAAATTTCTGTACCTTGAAGTTGTTCCACCCATTTGCTGTTCTACAAAGTTTGGTATTAGCAAATGGTTAACAAACTGAACAATGAACAACTGATCTGTTAATATATTAGTTAAGTATTAGTTATTAGCTTATGTATGTTATTGGGATGTTATTCTAAAGTTGCAACTATTCCTCATTTACTAACAGTTAATAAATGAGGAATAGTTGCAACTTTAGAATAACGTCCCAATAACATATATAAACTATTAACTGATACTTAGCAAGTCATTAGTAAGTAATTCACTAATAGATTGTTCATGATCTATTACTAGTTTATAAGGTCCATAACAAACTATTAACAAACGCTTAACAAGTCATTAATAACTCATTAATTAACAGTTTACAAATGATCTATTAACTAGTTATAAGGGATAGTTATTATAAAGTGTTACCCAATTCTGTATTGGTGAACAAATGAGCTCTCTAAGAGATCACCAATAAAAGTTTTAATGGAGTCGAATAAATGTTACTTGATGGTTTACAAACAACTTATTAACCATTTACAAAGTATAACTAACATCTGTTGCAACTTTACGATAACCATCAAAGTAATGTTTATAGATGGTTTATAAACAAAATATTAACCATTTACAAGTGCTACAAATAAGTGGTCTTCTACATATTTAATTTTTATAGACGTTTTACAACCAATTTCTTAAAGGTATATAAATCATTAACAAAAGCTTAATATAGTGTTAAAAATGTTACGAGTGCAACTATAAACTGTTAATAAATAGTCCATTAATAATTAATAAACATTACTGATTATAATTTAATTGTTTGTTAATGGTAAAGAAACTATTAACTTACATTAATAAATCATCTATGTACTATTTATAAATGGTTTATATGCAGCTTATGAAAATTATTAAATATTAATAAACTATCTGTTAATCATTTATAAATGGTCTCTTTAGCATTTATAAATGATGGTTATTGTAAAGTGTTACCAACCTCTGTTTTATCCTGGTTGAGCTGGAGGAAATTATCTGCCATCAATGACTTTATATCTAAAATGCAGTTAAGAAGGGCATCAAGTGGCCTTGTGTCATCAGGAGACACGGCGATGTACAGCTGCGTATCATCAGCGTAACTGTGGAAACTGATGCCGTGTCTCCTGATGACATCCCCCAGGGGAAGTATGTAAAGATTAAAAAGGAGTGGGCCTAAAATTGACTCTTGGGGGACCCCACATTTAATTTCATGTGTTCTGGAGGAACATGTATCCATACTTACAAAGAAAGATCGATCTGTGAGATAGGAACCAGTTAAAAACAGTACCAGAGAGGCCAACCAGGTGCCTCAGTCTGTTTAACAGAATGTGATGGTCTACTGTATCAAAGGCAGCGCTAAGATCCAGTAAGACCAATACTGTCAGTTTTTGGTTATCTAAATTGCACCTGGTGTCATTTAAAATCTTCAAAAGTGCTGTCTCAGTACTGTGGTTCATCCTAAAACCAGATTGAAATTTCTCAAAAATATTGTTTCTCATTAAAAAATAATTTATTTGGTTAAAAACAGCTTTTTCTAAAATTTCACTTAAAAATGGTAAGTTGGATACAGGTCTGTAGTTGTTAAAAATGTTGTAGTCTAGATTGCTCTTCTTCAGAAAGGGCTTCACCACTGCCGTTTTATAGGCAGTGGGGAAGACACCCGTCTGAAGAGAGCAATTGACTATGTTTAAAATCTCTTCCTCAAAGAATTCATAAAATGTCTTTAAAAGTGATGTGGGAATTGGGTCTAAGAGGCAGGTTGTTGGGTTTACTTGGGAGAAAACTCGACCAAGGGCCCTTGCATCAACCAGGTTAAAACTCTCCAGTGTTTCCTTGGGTAAAAGCAGTGATCCAGGTGTATTAAGAACAGCATTCTGATGGGATAAAAGACTGGATCTGATATTATCAATCTTACTTCTGAAGTGGTCTGCAAACTCCTCACAGAGGATCTCAGTTGGTATCATGGAGGATTTATTAATATCAGTGCTGGTTAAAAGAGCGAAGGTGGAGAAAAGAAACCTTGGATTGTTTTTATTGTCTGCCATGAGTTTTGAGAAATGAGCCCTTCTTGCCAGTTTGACTGAGTTATTGTAGGTTTTGAGTTGATCCCGGTATATTTCATAGTGAACTGTTAATTTGGTTTTTCTCCACCTTCTTTCTGCACTCCTGCATTTCCTTTTCAGTTTTTTGATGTTGTCATCTCTCCACGGTTGTGTTTTCTTTGTTCTTATTGTTTTAGTTAAAAGTGGAGCCACTGCATCTAGTGATGTCTTTAACTTGTTATTAAAATCATCAACAATAAAATCACAAGGTGCGGGTAAAACTTCAGCAGGAATGCTCTGTAAAATCTCAAAATTAGCAGCCACTTCAGAAGTAAGACAGCATTTCCTCACTGTTCTCACTGGGGCCTCCTGATGGCTAAAGCTGGTGATGTTAAAAAACACACAATAGTGGTCAGACACAGCCAGGTCAACAACAGAGGACACACCAGTGGACAGCCCGTAGCTTATGACCAGGTCCAGGGTGTGTCCTCTGTTGTGAGTTGGCTGTGTAACGTGCTGGTTAAAATCCATGCAGTTTAAAATGTTTAAAAATTCTCTGGACGTTGCGTCCGATCCATTATCAATGTGTAAATTAAAATCACCAGTTATTAAAATCCTGTTATAAGTTGAGTGCACGATTGAAAGTAACTCTGAGAACTCACTGATAAAAGCTTTGGAATAGCAGGGTGGCCTATAGACCGTAATACAGAGGATAGGGGGACTGCTAAAAACAAATGCATGGTGTTCAAAGGATGTGTAACTTTTAAAGGAAACTTCGTGAGAGTTAAGATATTTTAGAATAAAAGATGCAGTCCCAGCTCCCCTACCTCCCCTGGTAGAAAATAAAAAGTTAAAATCAGGTGGACAGGCCTCAGTGAGGGAAACTCCTGCCTCAGAACCAAGCCATGTTTCTGTGAGCAATAAAATATCAAGCTTATTATCTAAAATCAGATCATTTATGATAAAAGTCTTGTTTGAAAGAGAGCGCATGTTCAGCATGGCCAAATGAATGTCCCTGCCGAACGTGCGCACCTCGCCGCCTCCACAGGTCCGTGGCACCAAGCAGCTCCGTAAAGCCACCCGGGGCCGCGGACGAGCAGAGGTGGGCCTATGTGGATGGGAATGGCGTGAACTTATTTTTACTGGGATGGGGTAGTGAACAGTGGGGATATGGTCGCAGTGGGGGATAGTGGGTCCATGGGGGGCAGTGTTGAGTGAGGCAGGACTAGGAGCTGCCACAGAAGGTGGAGAGGAAGAGGTCTGGAAGGGGGTGTGTGATGTAAACAGGCATCAGTCACGTGCAGCGCGTGTGGCAGATTGCACCGCGTGTTGCAAATTAGCAGTTAGCATAGTGCTGCCCAGTTTGTTTGGGTGTACACCATCTGGCCTGTATGAGGAATAGCGATTCCAAAATAGATTAAAGTTGTGTGAAGCAGCGAGTGACAGCATTGAAAAAGTGGACATGTCTAATTATGGAGTCACCCACAATTAAGGTGGTTGGAGGGAAAAGAGGACGAGGGGGTGCTGGTGTTACCTTGTCCCCATTGGACTGGGACCGGGTTCCCTCTGGTTGCTGCTGCTCGGGAGCAGCACGGCAAGAGATCGCCTGTGAGTGCTGGCGCACCGCTTCCCTGAGCAGCCTTCGCCACGCCGACGAGCCAGCAGAGCGGGGTGCATTCCGACCCGGCTCTGAGTGATTTGAGGCTGTAGGGATGGGTTCTACTGGAGCAGAAGAGGAGACACCAGCTTGAGCCTCGGTGAAGGGAGCGCCGGCCGAAGCCGCCACGATGGAAGCAGCGGCCCGCTCAGGAACAACCTCTGGCTCCGACTCCGGCTCCCTGGTCAGTGGGGGGAAATCCTCCAAGCTCAGGACATCGTACCAGTTGGACAGCTGGAGTTCACCGAGGGGTTGCAGGCTGGTCCCGTCTGCCTTTCTGCCTGGTACCGTGGTCCAAGGCTCTCGCTGCAGGGTGGAACTACGCGCTCTGTGCCTTGGATTTGGGGTAAAATACAGAGTAGCAGCAGACATACGCTTGGGCTTTGCACCCAGCAATAGCCAGCAGTCATCAGACTGGAGACATGGTGGGACCGAGGCAGCCAACCTGGTTGAAGTTGAATTATCCCCAAGGCCAAGGAAAGGCTGAAAGACAGAGGCGGCCAGATGGTTAGCATCCGCGACCGGGATGGTAGAGTCCATCTCGGAGTTGACCGGCAGACCAGCGCCCAGAGTGATCAATGAATCCAGGAGCTTTTCTTCATTCCAGATCCAGTAAAGATCGGAGATACGGCGCTCGAGTTGTGCAATGGACTGGGATTTTTGGAGACAGCCGTCGCACCTGTGTGGGGAGGTAAGTGGAGTCGCCGTAGTGGCAGCCATGGATGTAGCAAGCGCCACCACTTTCAAATTTTCCGCCATGCTTATGTCCGCCATGTTTTCACCAGTCAAGGCAAGTATCACAGGCAACACTTGACAAGCTTGTTAGTTTGTTATTGCTCATTGAACACACAATGAACAATAAACATATGTATCAGAAGTTGCTAAAAGCTAATTTTCATCTTTTATAGGCTCAATATGGCTGAAATGGCATTTTTGACTGAGTATGCTGCTGTAATGAAGCCTGTTGCCATGACCCTTAACATCCTCCAAGGACAATCATCGGTGCATATGGGCTTCCTGCTGCCAACACTTCACCAGTTGCAAGACAAGCTGAAAAAGTTGGTGTCAGTGTGCAAAGTTTGTGGCCCTCTCGTTGATGCCCTGCAGGAGGCAATCCAGAAATGCTTTGGGGACATCATGAAAGAACTGGAGCTGATTGCTGCAGCTATTCTACTACCAAAATTCAGGACATCTTGGTCCACTGACATGAACATCTTAAAAGCTGGTAAATGTACTTATGTATCAATTCAAGTTTAAATCAGTAGTATTGTACAACAGCTCTGCCATAAATTCTGCCTCTATGAAGATAAGAACATACATTTTTAATTGACATTGTCAGACAAGTAGTGATTTAACCACATTTTTTGTTGAGATTGTGAGGGCTGTAACCTTATTTTGATAACAAAAACTGAAAAATTATGACAAGCAAAAGTTACAAACACTGAGGATTTTAATATTAAAAAACAGCAGCTTGGCAGACAAGAAAAGTAAAAAAAATGTGCAGACCTAACTCTTTTGAAAACAATTTATCTTGCCACAGGCCTTGACTACATCAGAAGCCACCTGGGCAGTGACATAGACTTGGATGATGATGCCCAAGCTAATAGCAATCACTCTGACAAAGATGAGTTCTTTGCATCCCTGAGTGCAGGAAAATCAAAAACAGGAGAATTGGAGAGGTACCTTTCTTGTTCATTGACTGGAGGTATGGATCTGTTGCATTCTTTTCCTGAAATTAAGAGACTATCGCTGAAAATCAACACGACCCTCTCAGCATCTGCCACCTGAGAGAGACTTTTCAGTCATGCAGGCCTCTTGTTCACAGCTAAAAGGTCAGAGCTTTACAATGCAAAACTTGAGAGCCAGCTGCTGTTAGTCACTTCATGGCGTGAACACACACACACACACACACACACACACACACACACACACACACACACACACACACACACACACACACACACACACACACACACACACAGTGTTATGGTATATGTGCAGACTGCCTTGTTCTTGTTGTTATAGTTTGGTAACATGAACATGGAAATACACAGAACTACACACACACACACAGTTTACATGGTTGATATAAACTTATGTGCAGACTGCCTTTTTCCTCTTGTTGTTTAGTGTTTAAGAGATATTCTCTGGCTCTGGATTTTTTCATTGCTGTTTTATATTTTTGTGCATTTGTGCAGGTGTATTATTTGACATCCTGATCAATAAACAAAGAGGTTACTCAGCAGTTACTCAGTAATTGAGTAGTTTTTTCACTTAGTACTTTTTACTCTTACGCAAGTAATTAATTGGCCGACTACTTTTTACTTTTACTTGAGTAATATTATTCTAAAGTAACAATACTCTTACTTGAATACAATTTTTGGCTACTCTATCCACCTCTGGTATTATGTGACCAAGATCATTATGTGACCTGCCTGAAACAAAAGACACCATGCAAAGAGACTCGAGCACCTTTGACCAGTATCATCACCATGCAACCATTTGAACTAGTGTCGATAGATTTTATCCACTTGGACAAATGTAGTGGCGGGTATGAGTACATATTGGTAATCGTTGACCACTTTACCTGTTTTGTGCAAGCTTATGCTACCACCTCCAAGTCTGCCAAAACAGTCGTTGATTGCATATTCAATGACTATGCCCTGAAGTTTGGACTGCCAACCCGGATACAGTATGACCAAGGCACCCTACCACCCACAAGGGAATGGGCAAGTGAAATGCTAAAGTCACTTACCGATAAACAGAAGACGAACTGGAAAGAATCCTTGAATAAGTTAATCTTTGCATATAACTACACAAGATGTGAGTTAACAGGTTTGTCCCCTTTTTACCTGTTATTCGGAAGGTCCCCAAGGTAAACTGTTGATATCTTGTTTGGCCTCAACTCTGAGACAGGGAAAGCTGACCATCGAGCATACATGGAAAAATGGAAAAGAGAAATGCAGGAAGCATATGAAATTGTACAAGAGAACAGTCAGCAGAGGGAGGCAAAAGACACTATGATGGAAAAGTGAGAAGTTCCGTGTTTACCCCGGTGATCGTGTTCTTGCACTGGAAAGCTCCGCAGTCACTGGGAAGAAATAATCCATACCGTGATACACCAGGTTGGAGATGACATTCCAGTATATGAAGTCAAACATGAGCAGGGAAGTGGAAGGTTGAGAATCCTACATCGTCATCTGTTATTACCGTGTGATCACTTGCCTTTAGAAAATCCTCCAAAAGCATCATCCAAACAAAGGAAAGGGATGATGGAACAGCTGCAGAAAATACAGATCAAGAAGAGGAAGAGGATGAAGAGGAATGTGGGTACTTTTACCAGCCAGTAGTACAACCTCAAATGCCCATTGTGGATTTGAACCTTGAGTATGTTGACACACAAGAGGATAATGACCTAGAAACATCTGTGTTGAGCACTGATTGGCCACTGGTTGAAGAAAGGCCCTCAACAAACACATATGACCATGAGACACAGCCTGAGAATGTGCTGCGCGAAGAGAGTGATCAGAATGAGAATGAGCAAAGAGCTGAATACTCACTGGATGAGATTCCCATACCCCTGCATCCAGATTCAGGTGAAGTCAGAGAGCGAGGACATGACTTGCCAAGGAGAGAAAGGAGAGCTCCTAAGGTCTTTACCTATGACCAAGTTGGGACTCCAGCATACTATAGTACAGCACAAGCAAATGAAATGTTTTACCAACAGCCCATGCCTTATAGAAAGGTCCAGCCAGTAACAATGTGGGCAAGTCCATTCCAAGTTTACCAACCCTTATTCATGCAGGGATATTAGACATGAAACAGATAGGAAAGGTCAAGCACAGAAGTAGACTGTTAAATTGATAAAGTCACTAGATTTTGTGAAATGATGTAAGACTATGTTGTTCATATTTACCGTCATGCTGAAAACAGTTAATACTTTATCAACCTCAAAATACAGTTGAGACAACTAGAACTTGTAAGGTTGAAAGATTTGTCCACAAGTATAGCGATGTCGGGACGAAATCAAATTTTGCAGGGGAGTGTGTGATAGGTAGATAGCCAGAGTCCGAGCACCTTTATTCATTATTCATTCATTTATCTCCCTTTTCAGGCTGTAACATAAGCGTATGGGAAAAAGTCTTTTTGGGCCCCACTGCATCATGGGACGTTGTAGTTACATAGTTTGGCCTCTATGACAATTACCTTCAAATCTTCAAGACCTTCCTGGGGGCTTGGTTTGAATCTGCCAATAAAAATGATCATTTCAGCAAATTAACTAAATGTGCATCCCGTTGGAATGTTTTTGTTTAACCATCATTAAAACCATAAAGTGCATATGTGCAATGTGCTAACAGAAACAGACACTCTTTACACTCAGTCGCTCCCTAATATTATGCTGATATGGATCTTATTTTCCAGAGACAGAGACTGCTCCGATATTTCACTTGCAAGAGCGGCTCTAGGAGCTGTTTCGTTCACGACCGACACATCACCAATTCCTCTACCTGTTCCACTGTTTTAAAAAATAGTGGCGCAACTCGGTGGGTGTTATTCTGGTAATTTCTCTGTGTGAGAAATACAAGATTTGGCGAGTGAGCATGTGAATGGGTTGAAATGCGTGTGTCTCACGCCCAATGGGTGAGACTTGAGAGCTTTGACAGTGAAGTCTCTCCGGGGCTGGTGGCGTTACCCTGCATGTTTGCGTCTGGGGCATGCGCATGCGCAGTTGGAGGAATCACGGATCTATTAGTTTCCCCTGCGACTTGACTGTGACCTCAGTGACGTCATTTCAGCACTTTTCGACTCGTACCTGTAAACTTGAATTTGTATTCACAGTGAAGACTTCGTAGTCATAGAAAAATGAGTTGTATTCATAAGACTTTGCACTCACAGCTTTCAGACTCATACTCATATAAAAACAATCATAACCCAAATCCAATTTCACAGACTCATGTATGTGACAGCAGAATTTTGTGTAAAACAATTTTTATGACATACAAATTGTTAACTTTACAAATACGAACATTAAAATATGGACACATCTTTTTGAAAACTATCGTACACCAGTGCTGCCATCCAAGTGTGTTAGGATGTGTCTTTTCTTCCCTTCCTTTTTCCCTAGTGTTATTTGTTGGTCTGTCTCCCTGTCTGTCTGAGAATGGGCGGTCCTTTCCCCATGCACCGTGGTGACCTAATTACCTGCACACCTGAGGCGTGTTGGAGCTGATTGCTGGCTGCATTTAAGGGAGGCTCTCTGGTCTTGTGATTGCCAGTTCGTCCTGATCTCAACCGTGTGTACATCCTATCTCAGTGTGAGTAACTTCTAAGTAAAGCCCTTTTGTCGGTTCTGCCCTGGTGTTTTGTCCTGGAACTTATCCAGTGGATTTTTGTGTTGCCCTTTTTGGACTTATGCTTTGTTCTGCTCTTTTCTTTCAGTGTGCTCAGTCCTGCTCGGTGTGCCTATCAGCCTCAGTTCCAGCGTGGTGTTTTTGGTTATTCCCACTCAGTTTGAGTGTGCCTTTTGTTCCTGCCTTAGTCTCCAGCGTGGTGTTTAGTTTGTTGTTACCTCCACTCAGTTTGAGTGCACCTTTTGTTCCTCCTTTTGTAAATAAATCTAGTTTGTGTTTTGTGACATCGTTTTCTGTTTTTGCTCTGCACCTTGAGTCCTGAAATATTATTTTACTGAGGACAAATCCTCACACAGGGGGTGTTTTTCATTACATAAATTGGTCTCCTCGTCTCCTCCACTCGCTTCCTCTCCTCACGTCTTAGCTCCGCCCAGCGAGGACATGAAAGAGGGATGCGAGGAAGGGATGTGAGAACGGAGGAAACGAAACTCCGAAATGAAAAATCCTTGCTCTACAGCGTCAGTCCGAAGAGACGTCAATTACTGATGACGTTTGCACAGCTGTAAAAGCTGTAAAACGTGATATTATGGTCAGATCTGCAGTCAGACTGTTCTACTCCTAATTGCTATTGATGAGGTTTCAATTATATGCCTAACATAACAGAGGACGGCTGTGTGGTAGATTAAACCAACAGCCTTGTAGCCTTGCTTTAAAAAACCGTAATATACCAAGAATTTTCATTAATTTCTTGGTGACAGATACAATTGTTAAAAGGACACAGTTGAAACAAGAATCAAGATTACATTTGTGAAGACCTGCTCCCGCCATGATTCAAACGTGTGCCACATACGACACGCCCCTTAAATAATAAAAGACTTCCGCGTAGGCTACACCGGTGTATCCTCACTCTGATCTCCTTCAGAAGCCTCCTCTCTCCTCGCTCCTCGTCTCCTTCAGGTGCATTTAAGCAATTGGAAGATCCTTCATCATGGCGGAGGGGAAACGACTTCCGGGTCGACGAAGGAGAGAGGAGACGAGGAGGCACAATTCAACGTAATGAAAAGCACCCCTGGTCTGGAAGAAGTGAAGCGCGGAAAAGAAAATGAGAGAACCTGAAGGAGGAGGAGGAGGAGGAGGAGAAGGAGGAGGAGAAGGAGAAGGAGAGGCTAAGAAAACGGCGGGGCAGAGTCGAAGTAAGCAGCATCGCCTACAAACTTACAGAAAAGAGTGGGAAAGCCAATTTGCCGGGTGGTTGAGACCTGTTGCAGGCTTGGAAAGCAAAGCTTTTTGCCGGTGCTGCACGACAGAGCTGGTGGCTGAAATAACTGTGTTAAAAAACCACAGCAAATCCAAAAAACACAAAGAGAAAGAAAAGATATTAGCGCCAACACAAAAATCCATAACACAATGCCTGCAAAGAACGTCAGAAAAGGAGAAGCTGGAAACAGCGGTAAAGACTGCAGAGGTCAAGCTGGCGGGGTTTTTAGCAGAGCACAACATCGCAATGAGGGCCACAGACCATCTGGTGGATGTTATCAAGGACATATTTAGTGACTCAAAAACTGCACAAAACATGTCACTTGGCTGCACAAAGGCAACTGCCATAGCAAAGTATGTTATTGGTGACTGCTATTTTGAGAGTCTATCAGAAATCCTGATGAGAAAAAAATTCAGCATCCTAACTGATGAATCAACCGACATTGGAAATGTCAAAACGCTCTGTGTTGTGGTTCGTTTTTTTGACGAGAGTACAAACAGGGTTCAGACCCGCTTTTGGAGGCTGGTGCAGATCTTTTCAGAAGAAAACAGACATCTTGTCAGAGAAGGAGCCACTGCAGAAAGGCTGTATGAAGAAATGATGAAGTCATTCACAGAGGCAGGCATCCCACTTCAAAACATTGTGGGGTTTGGATCGGACGGCTGTAATACCATGATGGGACGACACAACTCTGTCTCCAGTCGTCTAAGAAACGATTTGCCAGGAATCACCATACATCGCTGCATCTGTCACTCCTTACACCTGTGTGCCAGTGAGGTCTGCAAGCAGCTTCCTCGCCAGTGCGAAGATTTAGCCAGAGACATTTATGGGTATTTTAAAAACAGTGCTAAACGTGTGGCTGAACTTCGTGAATTTCAGGATTTTTGCCATGTTGAACCCCACAAAATACTGAAGCCCTCCCAGACACGATGGCTGTTACTGACTGAAGTTGTCAAAAGGATATCTGCCCAGTGGGAAGCCCTCAGGCTTTTTTTCACTGACCAGTGGATTGATGCCAGATTGAATGCTGCTGAAAATATTTCAGCAGCATATTTTCAGCAGCATTGAAACGCCGCTCTTTTGTCCTCTGCGGCTGGGAACCGATGGAGCGATTTGTAATGATAGGACAAACGACTCGAGGCGTCGGAGCGTCTATCGAGCAAAAGTGGGCATGTCAGATGAAGCCCCGATTCGAGGCTTGTATCGTTCTTGTGGAAATCAAGAACGTATGTGGCAATCACGCTGTCACACATTAAAAACAAATGCTTTCATGCTGAAATACTTTGTTAAAGAGCATAATACAGACATATGGTATGGCACATTAATAAATGTACAAATGAATTAATCTTATATTTTAATAAAGAAACAGTTTGATTGTTCATTTGATTTTTCTCTCTCTCTCTCTCTCTCTCTCTCTCTCTCTCTCTCTCTCTCTCTCTCTCTCTCTCACACACACACACACACACACACACACACACACACACACACACACACAATCATGGCCCTTCTGTACACACCAATAACACAAGAATTTCTTCATTTTTGTTTTTGTGCGCTGAGTTTATTTAATGTAAAGTTAAGCACAGGCACATGCACGCGTGCGCGCGCACACAACACACGCACAAAAAACAGACATCTCGCATAACCTGTTGACATGCGTATTAAACTTTGAGTAAGTTTTTATACTCACTTGTGTTGGAATAAAACTTCACCAAAACAAACTGTCGAAACGAGGAAGGTTTTTTCTTTTTGGCCAACTCATCATGTGTGTCGGCCCACAGTCCACTGCTGCTTTCAAACACACACACACACCGTCTGGCGTGACGTGTCTAAATTTAAACAACTGTTCACAGCTTTAGGATGACAAAGATTCCATAATAACCTGGACTGAAACTGCTGTTGTTTGTGATATACACTGATTTTAACACATACATACATACATACATACATACATACGTACAAAGCTCACATATATACCTGCTCAGTACATTTTTTCCTTCTTTCTTTTTTTTAAGGCCTGGAAAAGTTAGCTTTAAAAGTCCAGGTCATTCCAGCGTCTTACACTACCCTGTTAAGCTTGTAACTGGGGCTGGGAAGCTAAATAAAATAAAATAAATAAATAAAATAGGGGCATTGTTGCGCTCTTTACGTTGACTTCGATTGGCTCTGGTGCTAGCGGAGACCCACCCAATATGGCGGCGACGCTGGATTATGCTCCAGCACGTAATGAGGCGTCTATGTATATTATGTCTATGGGTGGAGAGACACCGGGGAGATGGGGAGGGAGTGGTGGCTGGTGGGCGGGAACATATTCCCGTATTGCGCATTAGCGAGAGACAATTGCCAATAGCTCGTTCTTCTTCTTCTTCTGGTTTTGATTGGCCGCTGGCATCCTACTATTAGGCGCATTGCCGCCACCTACCGGACTGGAGTGTGGAACAGGAGGCTTGCAGTAAAAAAAAAAAAAAAAAAAAGAAAGAAAGAAAGAAATGGGAGGGGGGAACCCCCTCCAAACCCAATCTAGATCCTCTCAACTAAACCAGTTTTCCTCAAATATCTTCGTACATGTTTATTAATATCTTCTGATCTTTGTAACAGATTCCCTAGTGTGAATCCTACTTTCTCTTTCTCCAGGCCTTTTAACACTCTCCTCTCTCTTTCATACTCTTTGCATTCCATTAACATGTGTTGCACTGTCTCCTGCTCATCACAGCTTCTACAGTAATCTTCACTTGGCTTTGTGGAATGTGAGATCTGTCACAAACAAAACTTTCTTAATCAACGACTTCTTTACCTCACGGAAATTGGATTTTATGTTTCTTATGGAAACCTGGCTCTGGGAAGGTGAACTTGCTCCTTTTTCGGAGCTCCTTCCCCCTGGATATAGCTTCTTCAGCTCCCCCCGCATCACCGGCAAAGGTGGAGGACTAGCATCCATATTCAAATCCACCTTTCACTGCCGGCAGCCTCCAGCTGTTAATCGCTGCACCTTTGAGCTTCAACTCCTTGAGGTAAACTTCTCTGTGACTGTTCTCTGTGCGGTGGTCTATCGTCCATCGAAATTTAACAAAGACTTTATTCGGGATTTTGCTGACTTCATGTCGGGTGTCACTCTAAATTATGATCACTTTTTAATTGTCGGCGATTTTAACGTGCATGTCTGTTGTGAGACCAGGCCTCTGGTTAGAGACTTCCTCAATCTCATTGACTCTTTTAATCTCACGCAGTCTGTTTCGGAGCAGACACATGACAAGGGCCACATTTTGGATCTTGTATTGTCATATGGATTAGATGTACAAATAACTGAAATCTGTCACACTCCCCTGTCCGACCATCATCCTGTTTTGTTCTCCCTCGCGATACCTGTTGTCTCAACCACAAACTCCACCCCCGTTCGCCGTCTTCGTACTTTTCACTCTTCTACTCCTTTGCAGTTCTCCGCTGCTTTTAAAGACTCTTTCTTATATTCTCTGGATGATCTTGGTGATCGTAGTGTTGATGTCTGTATGTCTATGTTTGATTCACTCTGCAATGAGATTTTGGACTCTATCGCTCCCATGACTTTTAGGCGTGTTAAGCCACAGACTGAGCCTTGGCTGAATGAGTCCACCCGTGCGCTCAGATGCGCATGTAGACAGGCGGAAAGAAAGTGGAAGAAGAACAGGTTACAAATTGATTGGGATCTCCTTCGTGACTGTCTCTTAACCTATCAGCATGCGGTGAAAGCTGCAAAAGCTGAATATTTTTCCACACTTGTTTCTGCTAATGCGCACAAACCACAGGTTCTTTTTAATGTATTTGATGCTCTTGTCAATCCGTGTGATGCTGCCTGTGTTGAGCCTTCTTCATTGCTGTGTGAGGATTTCCTGCAGTTTTTTATTAATAAGATTGCTGTTCTTAGGTCCCCGCTATCTCTGTCTGTCCAGGATCCCTCAGTTCCTACAGCAGGCTCTGCGGTCTTTCAGCAGTTTGAGCCTGTTACTCTCTCCACAATCACTGAGATAGTGGAAAACTGTCGTCCTGTTAACTGCCCCTCTGACAGTATTCCATCCCGTTTGTTTAAGGAGGTTTTCACCTCAGTTCAGTCTTTTATTTTGCTTCTGTTAAATCAGTGTCTCAGCTCTGGGTGTGTTCCATCTTCTTTTAAACATGCTATGGTGCAGCCCCTCCTGAAAAAGAAAAATCTGGATCCCTTGGTCTTGTCTAATTTTAGGCCTATTTCTAAGCTTCCTTTTATTCCCAAGATTTTAGAGAAAGTCGTTTTTAACCAACTCCAAGAATTTTTACAGAGGACCAATGTGTCTGAATTGTTTCAGTCTGGTTTTAAGTCTCTCCCGAAACTGCTCTTTTAAAGGTTAACGATCTTTTGTTAAATCTTGACTCTGGTAGCTGTGTCGTTTTAATTCTCCTCGACCTAACAGCGGCATTTGATACGGTGGATCATTCAATCCTCCTATCACACCTTGAACACTGTGTAGGCATAAAAGGCACTGCCCTGAGTTGGTTCAGATCGTACCTCTCTGGGAGATCCTTCTCTGTACACATGGGGCAGTTTTCCTCCTCCATGGCCCCTCTGACATGCGTTTTCCCCCAGGGGTCAGTACTGGGCCCTCTACTGTTCTCCCTCTATATGCTACCCCTGGGGTCTATTTTTAGGAAGCACGGTATACCCTTTCATTGTTTTGCGGATGACGTACAGGTGTATTTGCCAGTGAAAGCACCTACTAAAGACTCTCTGCAGGCTGTGTTGAACTGCTTAAATGAGGTGAAAACATGGATGGACCTAAACTTGTTGAAATTAAATGAAAACAAAACAGAGGTTGTCCTGTTTGGCCGTCCTGACCTGGTTCAGGTCCTTGCCAGCTCCCTCGACCCATTAGCACCGTACATACAACCCCATGCCAGGAATCTTGGTATTATTATTGATGGTGCTTTCAAACTGGACAAGCAGGTCAGTGCTGTGGTCAAGGTGAGCTTCTTTCAACTGAGGCTTTTGGCTAAGATTAAACCATATCTCAACAAGAGAGACCTTGAAATAGTAATCCATTCCTTTATTACTTCTCGCTTAGATTACTGTAATTCACTATACTTTGGCATTGACCAGTCTGAGCTTAACCACCTGCAGCTCGTTCAGAACGCGGCAGCTCGCCTCCTTACTGGCACTAAGAAACGCGAGCACATAACTCCAGTGCTCTCTTCTCTACACTGGCTTCCAGTTAAGTACAGGATCGATTTTAAAATTCTTTTATTTGTTTTTAAATCTCTGAATGGGCTGGCCCCTTAGTACATGGCTGACCTTGTTAAACTACACCAACCCTCCAGAGCCCTTAGGTCTGCTAACCTAGTTGTTTTAGATGTTCCTCGTACTCTTTTAAAATCCAGAGGGGACCGAGTGTTTGCGGTTGCAGCTCCCACTTTGTGGAATGCACTACCCCTAAGTGTGCGCACTGCAAACAGTCTCTCCACTTTTAAAGCCCGACTGAAGACGCACTTGTTCACTTTAGCTTTTGGCGGAGTATGATTACTTTTATTGGATCTATTACTCTGTTTATATTTATATGCTACATGTCTCTTTTGTTGTTGTTCGTTATTGTATTGCTAGTTATTGCCTTTTTTGCTTCTGCTTCGTTACTGTAAAGCACTTTGGTAGGCCACTGGCCGTTTAAATGTGCTATACAAATAAAGTTGACATTGACATTGACATTGACATACAGTTACCTGTAGGGTGTTTACCAACTATTCTTAATGTGCTGTTCAGCCCTGTATGTCCCAGCCTGAGGCGGAGAGGGCCACCTCCTCCTTTCTGCTCCATAACTAGGTCTTGTCTACATAACTTCATTGTTTTAATACTTTTTAGGACTGCTTAGCTGTCTGATGCTATTAATGCATGTACATTACTGCCTTCCTTCAACCACTTTAAGGCAAGTGTAATAGCTAAGAGCTCAACCGCATAAACTGAGGCATGATCTGTAGCTCTCTCTTGAATTGCCAGTCTCTGTTCTGAAATGTAGACTGCTGCCCCTGTGTGCCCAGTCTCTGGATTCTTTGACCCATCCGTAAATATCAATAGCTTGTTTGCATAGTTCTGTTCAATATATCTTTGCACAATAACTCCTGTACCACTTTGCCCTGATTTTTTCTTTAGTTGGCACTGAACACCAAAGTCCACCATTGGCTCCTGAAATACCCAAGGAGGAATGTCTGGCAAAGAACTACTCGACACATACTGCATATTACATAAACCAACACTCTCAGCTTTTATATTTCCAACCCAGCCCAAGCTCCAAAAATTTGCCTTGCTGTACTCTGAACACTCCTCTAATATTGCTTTTGCTGGATGAGACCTTTTGTGCCCCTGCAGATACACCCAGTATGCCAGCATGAGCTGCACCCTTCTTATCCTCAGAGGCTCTTCCCCCACCTCAACTTGTAGAGCAGCCACTGGAGAGGTCTTAAATGCCCCACTACATATCCTCAGCCCTTTGGCCTGTTCCACATCCAGCTTCTTAAGGTGACTCTCTGCTGCTGACATATAAGCCACACTGCCATAATCTATTCTAGATCTCATCATAGCTTGATATATGTTTAACAGAGACTTCCTGGTTGCACCCCAATCTCATCCTGCCAAACACCTCATAAGGTTATTAACATTCTTACACTTATCTCTTACTTTTTCAATATGCTGCTTCCAGGTAAGTTTTTCATCAAACAAAACACCCAAAAACCGAATAACTTTGACTTGTTCTAGTTTGACCATATAGCTTTATTGACACCTCTTTATGTCGCTTAGCAAAGCATATTACTTGGGTTTTTGCCACTGACAGTTTAAACCCCCACCTATTCACCCACTGCTCCACTTTTTCAACCGCTGCCTGCAGTGACTCTCTAAAAAATACATCAGCCTTTCTGTCACCATCTTCTCCATTGTCTTCCCTAACTGGGATGTAAGTGCAATTGGCCTATAATTTGATGGATCTGATGCTCCTTTAGCTGGTTTCAAAATTGGCACTATTACTGAGTGTTTCCATGCTTGTGGAACCTCCCCTGAATCCCATACTTTGTTAAATAGCTTCAATATTACCCCCAGCGACCTGTCATCCATGTGATCTAACATACAGTAGCAAACATCATCTTTCCCTGGCGACAACTGCCGCGCGTTGGAGACAGCTCGTCTTAATGCATACAAATTAAAGGGCAGGTCTAGGTCATCCCCTCTTGCCTGCTTTTTCTTAGTAACCCAAGTGTTTCGTGTCAGCACATTTTGCCTATGCTGCTTTGCTTCTGCTGAGATATTTTCTGAACTATGAACTCGAATCAGCGTTTCAGCCAATAGTTTCGCCTTCTCTAAACTACTGACTGCTGTTCTATTATCCTTCTTCAGAATCGGGATTGTTATACTTCTTCTTATTCCACTCATTTTTTTGATCATTCCCCAAACATCTGATAGCTGTACCTCCTGCCCTATTCCACTACAGTACTTCCTCCAGCACGCCCGCTTAGCTGCTCTGATCGTCCTTCTCACCACTGCCTGTGACCTTCTATATTGGATTAATGACTCCATTGTATGCTGTTTCTTCAACAATCTGAATGCCCTGTTGCGTGTTTTTATTGCCTGTTTGCAGTTATCGTCCCACCATGGTACACTTTTTACACTTCTGCCCCCTGACACTTTTGGAATTGTCTCATCAGCAGACTGTATTATAACTGCGACCACTCTCTTGTTCCATTCATCTACATCTATCCCTTGCACCTCATGTAACTCCTCAAACTTATTTCAACTCACTACCTGATAAACATCCCATTTAGCATTCTGAATTTTCCACCTTGGCACCCTCCTTTCCTCCTCTTGCTGCATTTCTACTCTCACCTTACTAATGACTGGATAGTGATCACTCCCCATTAATATTTCATCTCACACTTCCCTATCTGTGACACCTGCCATCTCATTGGACATTAAAGTTAAGTCAATTGCACTCTCCTTATTTCGTACACAATCATACCTAGTGCCCCTCCCATCATTCATACATACTAACCCTTTATCCTCTATAAATTCTTCCACTATTGAACCATTTGAGTCTGTTCTCTCACTCCCCCATAAAGTGCTATGTGCATTGAAGTCCCCACACCACACTATTTTCCCTTGCACATCCCCCAGTACCATATTCAGTGAATCCATACTCAATCTGTTGCATGGGTTATAGTAATTAATAACCACTACCTCATCCCTTCCTGTCCAAATTTTAATTGTTATGGCCTCATGTTCTGTCCCTATTTGAACAATATTGAACCCTGTTCCATCCTTAACAAAGGTAGCTACCCCACCACCTGTCCCATTCTTCCTGTCTTTTCTTACAGCCGTGTACCCATGTATTACAAAATCCCACTCAGCCATGTTTCTTGAACGCAGATTATACTGGCTTTGTCCTGTAACCCAGAAATAAACTTCTTAAATTCCTGCCCATTAGCTATGAGGCTTCTTGCATTCCATTGCAATATACTTAGGACCATGATGATCCCCCACCCCATATTGATGATTGTTGTGACGGAATCTGTGAACTGAATGCCCCTCCTTTCAAAAGGTCCTCCACTTCCTCCCACCCGATGGCCTCCAGTCCCAGATACTTCTCTGCTGCTTTCACTATTATTTTGATTTTTTCTGTTTTTTTGTCCGTTTGCGCTGTACAGTTAATCACTTCAACGATAAACAGTATGAAATCTCTCTTCCCCACAATCATCGTGTCTTCCTTAATTCTTTTACAGCCTTCATGTGCTCTCACTTCATGCCTTTCTGTCACCCTGGCATTACCTTCAGTTGCCTGCACCCTCACCCTCCTGGCCGCTTCTGCGTATGTAACCCCGTGTGATGTTTGAATTTGCTGCACTTCTGCTGCTCTCTTACTGACTTCACATCCCCTGTATGCAGAAGTATGATTTTCTCCACAATTGCAGCACTTAAGCTTGGCTCCGTTTTCACATTTCCCATATTCATGCTCCCCAGCACATCTCCCACACCTTTGTTTCCCCTTACACACTGCTGTGACATGCCCATACTTCTGGCATTTAAAGCACCTCAATGGCAGAGGCACATAGAGCCTCACACCGTAACTCATATACCCTATATGCACTTTATCAGGGAGTCGCTCCTCGTGAAATGTAACCAAAACCGACAGTCACATCTTTCCCCCTCACGGGTTGTTTTCAGGCGCTTTGCTTCCCTCACTTTCGCTCCCTTTACACTTTCTTTTATCTGATCAGTAGATATACTTAACGGCACACCGAAGATTACTCCTCGAGTGAACCCTCCTCCCTTCCTAGCCAGCGTTGCTACCACCTTCCTCCCCTCAATTTTATCCACCCTGATGGCTCTCCCCAGCTGCGCACTATCTCTACAAAAAATCAGCAGTGCTCCATTGTGCAACACTCTCACACTTTTCACATCTCCCACTTGTTTATTTAATGCTTTGGTAAGGTGAACAGGATTCCACTCACCAAACGAGGCACCTTCTTGCTCCAATCTAATGATTACTTTATACTCTTCCTCGTCCTCTCTTGCTTGCTCGCTATCTGTTTCTTCCGACGCTGAGCTCATTCCTCTCTGTCCCTTATGCCTGCATTTACGCTTCGCCTTCCCCCCTTTCACAACCTTCCAACTTTCATTTCTCCCGCCACCTAATTCCATCCCATCATTTCCTGACCCGTCACTTCCCTCTGCCATCTCCTGTCCATTCACAGTCCTTGGTTCCACTTGGTGATCGTCACTTCCAGCCGCCTTTCTTTCGCACCTTACCTCTCCGTTGCCTGAATGGCTCGTTTGGAAGGGTGTTTTCAGAAATCTGTATCTCACTCGAAAAAGCGCGAATGGTCTTATTTCACACTTTGTATGTTTGTGGCAGCACCAGAGACCCAAAATAACACCCCCAAACCCAGAAAAAGTTGGTTTTTCATAATATGGGACCTTTAGTGACTTTTATATGATTTTACTATGAAAATCACACTCTATGAGCAAGACGACCACAAAATGAACATTTGTTTTTGTCACAGCAACTGCAAAGGAAGTCAGATTAAGTTATGCTGTCCTTCAAAAACATTCCCAATTGAATGTTTCATTAGGCGATTTACCATTCTAAGACAGTTTGACACATAATAACAATAACAGCTGAATTTTAAATAGTGACATTGATTTTACCATGAAAATCATAATATATGAGCGAGATGAGTGTTTGCTTTGTTGCTCGGTTCTTTTGTTGAAAGCCCAAGAACGGTCCGGAGAAGTCTTCAGTTCGCAGTCAAAGTATTTATTTGAGGTCACATATAAAGCATTGCAGCGCTGGTCTCAGAGTGTCAGATTAGCAAATTAGCACAACAACCTCATATCAAAGTCAAACCTATTCGTAGGACCTCATGTTAGCATTCACCACAATGCTAACAGCGGCTAATGCTAAGCTAACATTAGCATGTCAAGTAACACCTTGAAAAGATCTCAAACACCATTAGAATGCATACAAGAATCATTTTACAGTACCAGAGGTTAGCATGTTAGCATTAGCATGATAATCATTAGCATGTTAGCACACCAACCCGACATCAAAAGTCAAACCTGTATGCACCAACAAGTTCATACGACCTCATGTTAGCATTAGCATGTTAGCATTGTGGTTAATGCTAACAGGCCAACATCATTCATTGCATTACATTTCAAACTCACCAGTAATATTAGATAAGACAAGTGGCTCCTTATCAAGCCACTGCAGAGCTTGATGACAAGCTGATCATTTGAATCAGCTGCATAGCTGTCTGGGGCTGGTTGTCCCCAGACAACTGATATTTTATGACTTAAGGCTAAGAGTCACATTCTTCAAACCATGCAAACGTAATTAAAAACACGAGGTTCCTTCAATGCAACAAGATGTTTGATGTACCCAAGTGTTCTACCTAACAAGTTGCTCTATGTACCAAAATTATTATGTAACAACGAACACAAAATGAACACTTCTTGTTTTTTTTCACAGTATCTCAAAATGAAGCCAAATTAAAGCATGTTGTCCTTCAAAATCATGTACAATTGAATGTTTCTAAAGTGGAATTGTCATTCTAAGACAGTTTGACACATAAAAGCAGCTGAATCTTAAATAGTGACATTCGCTGCATTTTACTGTCAAAATCACACTTTCTGAGCGAGAAAAGCACAAAATGAGACAACATGAACACTTGTTGCATTTTCACAGTAACTGCATAGGGAGTCAAAATAAACCATGTTGTCCTTCAACAACATGCACAATTGAATGTTTCTAAGACAGTTTGACACATAAAAACAGCTAAATCATGTCATGCCATGCTGGCCTTCAAAAACATTTGCATTTGAGTGTTTTTCAGCTGCAGGTTTAGTGACAGTACATTGGCACATGAAAACAGCCACACTTTCAATAGTGACTATTGATATTAATGTGTCCTCTGATGATTATACATTAGCTTCTGGCAATTTGCTGTGTATGTGCAGTAACTCAAATGAAGTCACATTTCAAGTCACAGTCCCTTTTTTTTATCATCCACAATTGAGTGTCTGAGATGGAAATTTTATTTGAAAAAAGGTTTGTTTTGTTTATGTGCTCTTTTGTCCTTGTGTGTGTGTGTGTGTGTGTGTGTGTGTGTGTGTGTGTGTGTGTGTGTGTGTGCTACCCGAATGTGTATATTGTAGAGATCTCATGAAGCTCATCTGTTCCATCTGATGCAGCCACAGGTAAGTGGCTCAAGTAAGCTGAGCAGTCGATCACACCCTCCTCAGGTGAAAGAGATCCTGGATCACTGTGTTTCACTCCATGTCGTTCCACAGAGGAGACTAATAAAAAAAAAGCAATACAGGAATAAAGAATTTCATTATTATTAAAAATAATAATCAGAATAATATCTTATGGATAGATCTTATACAGCGCTTTTCAGGTTACTTAAAGACACTGCAAGTAATGAAATTCTAGTAATAATAAATAGATCAATACATACATACATACATACATACATACATAAATACACAAATATATTTGGGTAGCACGGTGGCACAAGTGGTAACGCTGTCGCCTCACAGCTAGAAGGTCCCCGGTTCGAATCCTGCTGTGGGCGCTGGTGGCGTGTCCTCCACCATGTCTTCAGTGCCTGCTGCTCGAGGAAAAAGGGGGCCTTTCTGTGTGGAGTTTGCATGTTCTCCTCGTGTTCACCCGGGGTTTCCTCCTTAAATAACCCCCACTAAAAACATGCAAGAAGATCACCGTCTGACCAGCGGTGACGAAAAACGCAGAAAAAATTTCGCATGTACAGTCTCCTCCTCCCTGTAGCATGTGTGTGCTGTGATTAATAAATAATATAGACATATTTTTTTTTGTTAAACTTTCATTTTTATTCACCATGTTAACATATTTACAAATTTTTAGGATGACGTTTTTCTTTCTATCCCACCGTTTTGTATAAACTTGTTGTGTTTAACTTGCATGCACTTGTTGTCTTTACTATTCTATCCACTTGGTGTTGCTGTGAAATTGGAATTTCCCCTTGCAGGAAGAATAAAGGCATATTGAATTGAATATAAATTGTTACTGTTATATTTCAACAATATAATTAAGTCTATAGTAATTATAGACTTGCCACTGGGTCAAGTGGCAAAAAAGTCAAAAATCGACTTTTTTGTCAATTACACCACATGTACAGCACATCAAGAGGGGTCGAAGTAAAAAGCCAAATGATAAATTAATTGTAATTGTAAAAAGTGTGAGGATAAATAGTTCAGTCTGGTGGAGCTTGCATAGTGCCTCGGTAGAAAGAGCACATGATGGATGCTGGGTGTTAGGTTCTGTTGTGTTTTGGGTTCTGGGTTGTTGTTTTGTTGTTCTCCCTCCCTCTTTCTGTTTTCCCCCTTCTACAGTGCAGGTGTGTGGCAAGGGGGCATGGCTGGTCCTGGCTCTCTTGTAGTTGATGAGGCACACCGGACTCCCATTCATTCATCTACTCCTCCATTAAAACCCAGCATTTTCATACTCCAGTGCCAAATAATTCCGACACGTTTCAGTAGAGCTTCCTCTACAATACAAATGTATTGTATTCCTAGTGAGATCATTCCTTGTGACTTAGTCTTTTGCTGTATGTAGGTATTTCTTTGTTACTTTGTTAACAGTGTTTTTCCTCTCTCGTTTCTTTTTTTACAGCACCTTGGTTTGCCTCGTGCTGTCAAAGAGTCAGTCTCCGTGTCGGTCGCGGGTGGAACCCCTTCTTGGTCGGAGCTTTCATCCCTCTCTGTTTAATTGTCTGTTTATTGCCGCTTGCTTACTCCGTAGTCTTTTTGTGTTTTTTTGTATAAATAAACTCTGTTACCTTTTGAGCAACCCTTTGTCTCTGTGCCTGCGTCGGGGTCCAGTTTCAAGTGTCCGGCAAAATACTGGGGCTCTCGCTCTCTTTAATTTGTGGAGGAAGTAAAGACGCTGCTGGGCTTTCTTTGCCACTGATGTGGTATTTGTTGTTCAGGAGAGGTCCTCAGTAATTTGGTGCTGCTCCACCCTCTCACAGCAGAATGATTTGCGGTAAGTGGGGGGTGTTGGGGGTAGGTTCTCCAGAAGTTAGTGACAATCTCCTTTGTTTTCCCCACATTTAGGGCGAGATTGGTATGTCCACACCACACGGCCAGTGGGTTCACTTCGCCCCTGTAGTTCATCTCATCACTGTTGCTGATGCTGACCTGTGCTGCATGTGATCTCTCTGCAACAAAGTCCTGCCACCAATTCCAGAGGAGGTCGCTCAAGCCAAGCTGGTTGGCTGAGGGATGATCGTCGCTGGACCAGTTGGCCTGGAATGCAAACTGAAATGGGTCCAAGGAGAGGTGGGAGGCTGGAATTTATTTGTTGCATGGCGAGCCTTTCAAAGCACTTCATGATGGTGGAGGTCAGTGCAACAGGGCGGTAGAGTTTCAGCACCCATATTAGCATTTGAGTCTGAGCTCAGAAGAACAGTCACAAAAATGAATTAAAGCCCTTTTGACATGCTAAACATTAAACACACCGATGAGAAAGTTGTTTTCCTCTTCTTGGCACTAGATACACTGCAGACACACAGCAGCTGACAAAAAGAGACATCGTCAAGCTTTCTTGTCATTCAGTAAACAGCAGGTGTACACTGAACAAAATTTCTATTGCAGCAGGCTCAGTGCAGGCTAGGATATATATATAGATATATATATAAATGAACAGTATGTGGTGAAAATATTTGCAATTATCGTAAAGAATGTTAAAATACACGGCAGAATAATTTTGTATATACAGTGTATAAATAAACAGTATGTAAAATCAACAGTTTGTGCTCATTTAGAGTTCAGCAGTCTGATGGCCCGAGGGAAAAAGCTGTTGCAGAACCTGGTGGTCCTGCAATGAATACTGCAGAACCTCTTTCCAGAAGCCAGCAGGGAGAACAGACTATTGTGGGGATGTGAAGAGTCACTGATAATGTAAAAAGTGGAGATAAATATAGGGAAATATTAGCTTTTGTAGCTGGTAATTAGACTTTTCAGCCACTGTCAGTGTTCAATACAAACAAATTATTAGACTGTAAACCATTAATCAAACCAATAACTAAGCTGTCAGACAACTCTGCCATACTTAAGCAGTTACCTAGTGTTTCTGTGGTTGTGACAAAATGTTAAAAAAAAAATAAAAAATAATTATCAAAATATGAATTTCAGACAGCTTCTGTGTCTGTGGATCGGAGCGTCAGGGAGGACCCAGGACACGCTGGAGGGATTATGTCTCTCCGCTGGCCTGCAGAGAGGGCTGTCTGGGCATCCTTGCTGAGGCTGCTGCCCCCACGACCCAGATCCCAATGAGCAGAAGACGAGGGGACAAGACGAGGAGACAAGACAATATGAATTTTGTAATCACAGAAATTATACTGGAATTGCTGTGAATATATATGATATGGCACATCTCTGAGGTGATTAATTTATGGAGGAACATCCCAGGACTGTACCAGTACTGCTCCCTTTTCTAATTTTAAATTCTCATTTTTTCTTTCTCTTTCATTTTTATTGACTCTTTGGTAAACCATTTCCATCTCAGACAAACTCAAATGTGGGTATCAATGTAGTATGGCTTGGTTTTGTTTTGCTTAAACTGGAAATGTTCCCTGCATCAAACAAATGTTTATTTCGTGTCTCTGACACTGAGGCCATGTGATGTTGACACTGAAATCAAATGAACATGATTATTTTGGGTGAAGCTCTTATGAAGTGCCATTAGGTCTGAGTATCAATCTTCCAGCTCAGAGACACTCAACTGTGGATATTCTTGAAGGGTATCAGTGTGGCCCACATAGAATGACCAGCCAGTAAATTTTAACAAGTGTAGTTACAATATGATATCACCAGAGAGAGCATTAACACCCTCTTTGCCTGTAACTGAAAACACTTGTACCTTCGAGAAGAACACATTACCTTAGACCTTGGCTGAAGAAAGTCAGAGAGACAGCGATCTTGAGAGGTCTCGTAGTGGAGTATATTGTTTAAGGTTTTACCATTTCAGAGAAGAAAGGAGCCAAAGATTGTGAGCATGTCAACTGCTATGTGTATGTATGTATTGATCTATTCATTTATTTCATTGCTTGCACCATTGTATCCTGAAAAGTGCTGCATAAGATCTAGCTATAAAATATTACTTTGATTTTTGTTTTTGATAATTATGAAATTATTTATTTCTGTATTGCTTTTTTCTTTAGTGTTCTCATATTGTGGAACGACATGGAGAGAAACACAGCGACCCAGGATCCCTTTCATCTGAGGAGGGTGTGATCTACACTGCTCAGTTTACTTGATCATACCTGTGGCTGCATCGGATGGAACAGATGAGCTTCATGAGATCTCTACAATATACACATTCTACAGTGGTAGCACACACACACACACACGCACACAAGCACACGAGCACATAAACAACAAAACAAACCTTTTTTCAAATGAAATTTCCATCTCAGACACACTCAAATGTGGATGTTCATGAAGTAAAATGTGGCTTCATTTGACTTACATTGCAGTTGCTGCACATACACAGCAAATTGCTAGAAGGTTATATGAACTTATTTAAAGTGTAACTGTTTTTATGTGCCAAACTGTTTCAGAAATAAATCTGCAGCTGAAAACACTCAAAGGCGAATGTTTTGAAGGCCAGCATGGCATGACATAATTCAGCCGTTGTTATGTTCAAGACTGTCTTAGAAAGAAAAATCCATTTGAGAAACATTAAAGTGTGAATGTTTTTGAAGGACAGCATGGTTATTCTGATTTCCTTTACAGTTACTGTGACAAAAACAACATGTGGTCGTTATTCTTCTCTCGCTCATTTAGTGTGTTTTGGAGAGTAAAAACAAATGGTCACCATTAATCATTCGGCTGTTTTTATGTGCCAAACTGTCCACTAATGACGATTCCACTTTAGATACATTGAAATGTAGATGGCTGTTGAAGGACAGCATGGTTTAATTTGACTATGTCTTGATTTGTGTGTTGATGTTGTGCTTGTGTTGCTCACACAATGTGATTTTGACTGTAAAATCAAATGAACGTCACCGTTAGAAATTCATTTGTTTTTATGTGTCAAACTGTCTATTTGACATCCTTCATAGTTACTGTTAAAAATACGAGTTGATGTTCTTGTCTTGCTCGTACAATGTGATTTTGACAGTAAAATCAGCTCACTGTTTAAGATTCATCAGTGTCAGACTGTCTCAGAATGACAATTCCACTTGAGAAACATTCAACTGTGAATGTTTTCGAATGACAAAATGCTTTGATTCTACTCCCCTCACAGTGACTGTGAATAATACAGACACGACAATGTCCACTGTAATTTTAATTTTAGGAAAAACAAATGAGCGCCACCATTTAAGATTCATTTTTTTCATGTGTCAAACTGTCTGAGAATGACAATTCCACTTGAGAAATACTCAAATTTGAATGCTTTTCAAGGACAACATAGTTTCATTTGACTTCTTTGTCAGTTCCTGAGAAAAATGTGTGGTTATGTTGTACTCGTCGCTCATATTTAGTCAAAGAGCATCACAATTTAAGATTCATGTGTTTTATGTGTCAAACTGTCTTAGAATGACAATTCCACTTTAGAAATATTCAATTGTGCATGTTTTTGAAGGACAACATGCTTTATTTTGACTCTGTATGCAGTTACTGTGAAAATGCAAGACGTATTCATATGGTCTCATCTTGTGCTTATCTCGCTCAGAAAGTGTCATTTTGACTGTCAAATGCAGCGAACATCACTATTTAAGACTCAGCTGTATTTAGGTATCAAAATGTCTGAGAATGACAATTCCACTTTAGAAACATTCAATTGTGCATATTTTTGAAGGACAACATAGTTTATTTTGATTCTGTATGCATTTACTGTGAAAAAAGCAACATGTGTTCATATTGTCTCATTATGTGCTTTTCTCATTCTGAAAGCGTCATTTTTGACAGTCTAATGCAGCGAATGTCACTATTTAAGATTCAGCTCTATTAATGTATCAAACTATGTTAGAATGACAATTCCACTTTAGAAACATTCAATTGTGCATATTTTTGAAGGACAACATACTGTAGTTTATTTTGATTCCGTATGCATTTACTGTGACAAAAGCAACAAGTGTTTATATTGTCTCATTATGTGCTTTTCTCGCTCTGAAAGTATCATTTTTGGCAGTCTAATGCAGCGAATGTCACTATTTAAGATTCAGCTGTATTTATGTATCAAAACGTCATTGAATGTCAATTCCACTTTAGAAACATTCAGTTGTGCTTGTTTGTGAAGGACAACATAGTTTATTTTGATTCCGTATGCAGTTCCTGTGAAAAAAGCAACAAAGTGAGACAATGACAATAACAACACTTGTATTTCTCACAGCAACTGTGAAGGATGTCAAATTGAAACATGTTGTCCTTCAGAAACATGATCAGATGAATGTTTCTAAAGTGGAATTGTCATTTTAAGACACTGTGACACAATTAAACCAATGAATCTTTAAGAGTGATGCTCATTTGGTTTCACTGTCAAAATCACAGTTCATGCATAAGTAAAGCAAAACCTCGAACTTGTATTTCTCTTTAATCTTAAATGGTGAATCTTAAATGAATCTTAAATGGTGACATTCATTTTAATGTTTTGCTGTCAAAGTCACAGTGTATTATTGAGACAAACACAACATCAACGCTTGTATTTTTCACAGCAACTGTGAAGGATGGCAAATTAAAACATGTTGTCCCTCATAAATATGCACAGATGAATATTTCTAAAGTGGAACTGTCATTCTTAGAAAGTTTGACACAATAAAACAAATGAATCTTAAATGGTGAGGCTCATTTGGTTTCACTGTCAAAATCACAGTTCATGCGTAAGAAAAGCAAAACATCGAACTTGTATTTCTCTGTAATCTTAAATGGTGAATCTTAAATGAATCTTAAATGGTGACATTCATTTTAATTTTTTGCTGTCAAAATCACAGTGTATGAGCAAGACAAGCACAGCATCAACACTTGTATTTCTCACAAGCATTGAAAGGAAATTAAATTAAGGCATGTTGTCCTTTAAAAACATTCACAGTTGATTTGACTGTCAAAATCACACTTTCTGAGCGAGAAAAGCACATAATGAGACAATATGAACACACTGCTTTTTTCACAGTAACAGCTAACGTAATCAAAATAAACCATGTTGTCCTTCAAAAACATGCACAATTGAATGTTTCTAAAGTGGAAGTGTCATTCTAACATATTTTGATGTATAAATACAGCTGAATCTTAAATAGTGACATTCACTGCTTCTGGCTGTCAAAATGACACTTTCAGAGCGAGAAAAGCACATCATCAAAATAAACCATGTTGTCCTTCAAAAACATGCACAATTGAATATTTCTAAAGTGGAATTGACATTCAATGACGTTTTGATACATAAATATAGCTGAATCTTAAATAGTGACATTCGCTGCTTTTGACCGTCAAAATGACTCTTTCTGAGTGAGAAAAGCGCAAAATTAGCCAAAATGAACACTTGTTGCTTTTTTCACAGTATCTCTAACTGAAGTCAAATTAAACCATGTTGTCCTTCAAAAACATGCACAATTGAATGTTTCCAAAGCAAAATTGTCATTCTGTAACAGTTTGGCACATAACAAGTGCTGAATCTTCAATAGTGACATTCATCTGATTTTACTTTTTAAAAATCACATTCTCTGAGCGAGACAAGCACAACATCAACACGTAACGTATTTTTCACAGTAACTATGAAGGATTTCAAATGAAAACATGTTGTCCTTCATAAACATTAACATTGAAATGTTTCTATCAAGAGCCCATGATGAACACATATGTTTCACAGTAACTGAAAAAGAAATCAAATGAAACTATGTTGTCCTTCAAAAGCATTAACATTTGAGTGTTTCTGAAGTGGAATTGTCATTCTAAGACAGTGTGACACATAAAAACAAATGAATCTCTAATGGTGATGCTCATTTGGTTTCACTGTTAAAATCACACTGTATAAGCGAGACAAACACAACATCAACACCAGTATTTTTCACAGTAACTGTGAAGGATGTCAAATTAAAATATGTTGTCCCTCATAAAAGTGCACAGATGAATGTTTCTAAAGTGGAATTGTCCTTCTAAGATAGTTTGACAAATAAAAACACATGAATCATTTGGTTTTACAGTTAAAATCATTACATGTAGCGACAGGAGACCAAAATGAACACATATGTTTCACAGTAACTGAGACAGAAGTCAAATGAAACTATGTTGTCCTTCAAAAGCATCCACATTTGGTGGTAGCAAGTGGTAACACTGTCACCTCACAGCTAGAAGGTCCCCGGTTTGAATCCCGCTGTGGGCGCTGGTGGTGTGTCCTCCACCATGTCTTCAGTGCCTGCTGCTGGGCTTTTCTGTGTGGAGTTTGCATGTTCTCCCCGTGTTCACCTGGGGTTCCTCCGTAAATAACCCCCACTTCAAAACATGCATGGTGACAAAAAACGATGGGTCCCCGGGCGCCGGCGTCCGTTGGCAGCTGGCAGCTCCTGGTCCACCACAGAGGAACGATGGACCAAGATGGGTCAAACCCAGAGAAAATAAATTCATGAAGCATGGTGTGTGTGCAGTCTCCTCCCTGAAGCATGTGTGTGCAGTGATCAATAAAGTTAATCTTAATCTTAATTTGAGTGTTTCTGAAGTGGAATTGTCATTCTAAGACAGTTTGACACATAAAAACAAATGAATTTCTAATGGTGACGTTCATGTGATTTTACACTCAAAACCACATTGTGTGAGCAACACAACCACAAAATCAACATACAAATCAAGACAAAGTCAAATTAAACCATGCTGTCCTTCAACAACCATTAACATTTCAAAGTTTCTAAAGTGGAATTGTCATTCGTGGACAGTTTGGCACATAAAGAAACAACAGCTGAATTATAAAATGGGGTCTTTTGTTTTTTCTCTCCAAATCATACTATATAAGCTCGACAAGCTAGCTAGACAAGCATAATAAACACACATGTTGTTTTTGTCACAGTAACTGCAAAGGAAGTCAGATTAACCATGCTGTCCTTCAAAAACATTCACACATGAATGTTTCTCAAGTGGATTTTTCGTTCTAAGACAGTCTGGAATATAACAACAGCTGAATCATGGCCATGCTGGCCTTCTAAAACATTCCCATTTGAGTGTTGTTCAGCTGCAGATTTATTTCTGAAACAGTTTGTCACATAAAAACAGCCAAACCTTAAATAGTGACTAGCGATATTAATGCTTCTTCTCGTAAGTTTATATTACCTTCTGACGATTTGCTGTGTATGTGCAGCAACTGCAATGTAAGTCAAATGAAGCCACATTTTACTTCATGAACATTCACATTTGAGTGTGTCTGAGATGGACATTTCATTTGACAAAAAGCTTTGTTTTGTTGTGTGTTCTTGTGTGCTTGTGTGTGTGTATGCGCTACCACTGTAGAACGTGTACAGTCTGGAGATCTCATGAAGCTCATCTGTTCCATCCGATGCAGCCACAGGTATGATCAAGTAAGCTGAGCAGTGGAGATCACACCCTCCTCAGATGAAAGGGATCCTGGATCGCTGTGTTTCTCTCCATGTCGTTCCACAATATGAGGACACTAATAAAAAACAGCAATACAGAAATACATAATTTCCTTATTATCAAAAATAATAATCCAAATAATATTTTATAGCTACAACTTAAACAGCGCTTTCCAGGGTACAACAGTGCAAGTAATGAAATAAATGAATAGATCAATACATACATACATACATACACATGGCAGTTGACATGCTCACAATCTTTGGCTCCTTTCTTCTCTGAAATGGTAAAACCTTAAACAACATACTCCACTACAAGACCTCTCCAGATCGCGGTCTCTCTGACTTTCCTCAGCCAAGGTCTAAGGTAATGTGTTCTTCTCAAAGGTACTTAGTGTTTTCAATAACAGGCAAAGATGATGTTAATGCTCTCTCTGGTGAGCTCATGTTATTACTACACTTGTTAAAATTTACTGGCTGGTCATTGTATTATTTTCTACCCTGTGCTGAGCCTGCTGTAATAAAAATTTCATTCAGTATACACCTGTTGTTTACTGAATGACAATAAAGTTTGTCTACTGTATGTCTCTTTTTGTCAGCTGCTGTGTGTCTGCAGTGTATCTAGTGCCAAGAAGAGAAAAACAACTTTCTCATCGGTGTGTTTAATGTTTTGCGTGTCAAAAGTGATTTAATTCATTTTTGTGACTGCTCTTATGAGCTCAGACTCAAATGTTAATAGTTACATGGGTGCTGAAATACTACCACCCTGTTGCACTGACCTCCACCATCATCAAGTGCTTTGAAAGGCTCGCCATGCAACAAATAAGATCCAGCCTCCCCCCTCTCCTGGACCCATTTCAGTTTGAATTCCAGGCCAACTGGTTCACTGATGATGCAGGGTCTCTGCTCTCCACTCAGCCCTCGCCCACCTGGACACAAGAGTTCGAGGAATTCTAAGATTTTCTAATAATGACGTCACTATTTTAGCCTTAAGATGCTTTGTTGTAAATATGGGCCCAACTCTATATCTTCTCCTTTTATTAAAGAAACTAAATAGCCTTAAGTTATTTAGCATGTCATGTCTGTCTCTATATGTTGGCACGTTTACAATTCTTCCTGTGTGTGTGTGTGTGTGTGTGTGTGTGTGTGTGTGTGTGTGTGTGTGTGTGTGTGTGTGTGTGTGTGTGTGTGTGTGTGAGACGTGTGCATCCACCCACCAGCGGGCAGAGAGTGCTTTTTCAATGAATACATGTGGTCCACGATTTGGTTTTATTTTCTATATAGCGCCAGATCACAACATAAGTCATTTGAGAATACTTTTCCTGTAGAACAGGTCTATACCTTGTGCCTTTATTAAACAAACTCAATAGACTTATCTTATTTATCTCATTTACAGGAAGGCATGTCATTTCTGTCTCTACATTGTCGCACGTTTCCACTTCTCCTCTGCTCTCTGTATCGCGCATGGCGGAGTTCCGCCCTGATGTCCGTCTGCGACCCACTTTTGGACCGTGACCCGCCAGTTGAGAATCATGGATTTCGAGGACAGTTAAGAAAAAAATCACCACATAGCAATGGCCTTGCAGATACAGAGAGCATTAAGAGTGCATGATAAATTTACCTGGTGTGGGATCAATAAAGTCTTGTCAATGATAACGAGTTCATTAAATTCATCATACCTAGTGACAACAAATCAGCCCTTCTTGAGTGTTGTCCTTCCTCTGTTATGAAATATTGCACAGTTCCACAAAAATTTGTATTACGTGTGTATGTTTTACATAAATTTAGAGGAATGGTATTTTATTCCAGCATCTGCTATTCAGAATACTGATGAGGAGATTCAGAATGTACATGAGTGAGGACAGACATGTACCTTGAATAGATTAAATTTGAACAATTGTAAAAATGTATGTTTCACTCTTTCAGAAAGACATTTTGAGGCCTATTTATCAGCTTGGTCCTCCCGCCTCACAACATAAAGGCAACTGTAGTGTTCCTCTGAACATGTTGAAGGTGCAGTCTCACAGTTTGGCTTCACTGAGATACGTAATACAAATTTTTGTGGAACTGCAATATTTCATAATAGAGGAAGGACAACACACAAGAAGGGCTGATTTGTTGTCACTAGGTATGATGAATTTAATGAACTCGTTATCATTGACAAGACTTTATCGCGCACCTATCCAGAGAGCAAAGGAGAATTGTAAACGTGCGACCATTTAGAGACAGACATGACATGCCGTCCTGTAAATGAGATAAATAACATAAGGATATTTAGTTTGTTTAATAAAAGGACAAGATATAGACCTGGGCTAAAAGTAGCTCTTAGTGACGTCATTCCTCGAAAATCTCCGAATTCTTCGAATTCTAAGATTTTTCTTAGAATTTTCCCTTGGTAAGATAAAAGTTATTCACAAAGCGTCTTGGGCCTTAAGAGAGATCCTAAGGTGAAAAACTGTTGGAGGAGGGAGGAGGACGTTTAAGAAGCCTAAGAGTTTCTTAAATAGACAGGGATTGCAGCACGTACCAGTGCTTCTCACACTCGTCGCACATGCGTAAAAGGAGAGGGAACGACGCATTGATCTGCTGGGCAATGCGCTCCCAAGTCTGCCTCTTCCCTTTGGCTGTAATCCAGTTTCCCTCTTAATACTGTTTTATTTTTCATCCACGAGCTGTGCCAACAGCAGGCAATGCTCTTGTATACAGTTTGGCTTTCTTGTATTCTTTTTGTTCGCTGTTTTGGTCATTCTGCCAAATCTAACCGTCTTTTACAACAGGACGCCAGCAAACACAGCAATTGCTGACAGCTGAGTCTGCGTCCACCATTCATATCAAATACATTAAGTAGTAAAATTAACAGCATGGACAGTAAATGTTACAATAAGAAAATCAATATAATCGGCATGTGAATGAGGTACGTTCAAACATTTTGAAGCTGTGTCGCAATTAATTTAATTTTACTGAGGTTCATCATCATGACATAAAATTAATGTCATGATTACACATCTCTTAATACAGTCCAAGTGATACGATTGGTTGATTTTACTGTCCATTCATTACTAGGAGCGTTTTTGTTTTTTGTCTTTTTCACTTTTTGGAACAACCAATCACAGTTACTAGACAAATATGTCATACCTAGCAACGGGATCAACCACACCTCCTAACTAAGATAAAAGTTGCTCTCAGACACTTCCTGAATCACTCTTAAGCTAAGATTCCTTGCTCGGAATTTGAAGGCTAAGTTAGGAGCTCTCTTAGAGGACTCTAAGAAGCTTTGTGAATACGAGCCCTGTTCTATAGGAGAGATATTCTCAAATGGCTTATGTTGTGATCTGGCGCTGTATAGAAAATAAAATTAGATAAAATTCACTTGACCTTCAAACTGCAACCTGAATGTTCAACCTTTCCACAGAATTTTGTCTTGGCTGATTTTTACAAATGCAAATCATTATATTAATTGTTATTGTTAAATTTCAACAAGAAAATTAAGTCTACAGATGGGCTACGGGTCAAAGTCAAAAATCAACTTTGTGTCGATAACACCACATGTACAGGACATAAAGAGGGGTCCAAGTAACTCCCCTGTGTGTGAAACAAAAAAAAATGCTGTATATAAAGGTAAAAACAATAACAGTACAAGAATAAAGACAAAAACAGGACAAGTGTTTAAAATAAATACAGGGATACACAAAACTACTGAAGAGTACCAAGACATAAAAAGTGATCACAAAAAACTGTGAGTTATGAAAATCGCATATGTACGGCACTCTGCAATAAAAGCATCTGCCAAATGACAAATTAATTGTAATTGTTAAAAGTGTGAGGATAAATAGTTTAGTCTGGTGGAGCTTGCATGGCGCCTCAGTCGAAAGAGCATATGATGGGTGCTGGGACTCTCACTCTCCTTAATTTGTGCAGGAAGTAGAGGCAATGCTGGGCTTTCTTTGCCACTGATGCAGTGTTTCTTGTTCAAGAGAGGTCCTCAGTAATTTGGTGCTGCTCACCCTCTCACAGTAGAATGATTTGTGGTAAGTGGGGGGTGTTAGGGGTGGGTTCTCCAGAAGTCCAATAATAATAATTACAATCTCCTTTGTTGTCTCCACATTTAGAGAGAGATTGGTATTTTCACACCACATGGCCAGTGGGTTCACCTTGTCCCTGTAGTTGGTCTCATCACTGTTGCTGATGCCGACCAGTACTGCATGTGATCTCTCTGGAATAAAATCCTGCCACCAATTCCAGAGGAGGTTGCACAGACCAAGCTGATAACTGCTGAGGGATGACAGTGTTGAATGGTAAACTGACATCTGTGAACAACATTCTCATGTAAGATTCTCTTGTGTCCAGGTGGGCGAGAGCTGAGTGGAGAGCAGAGGAGACTGCATCATCAGTGGACCGGTTGGCCTGGAATGCAAACTGAAATGGGTCCAGGAGAGGTGGGAGGCTGGAATTTATTTGTTGCATGGCGAGCCTTTCAAAGCACTTCATGATGGTGGAGGTCAGTGCAACAGGGCAGTAGAGTTTCAGCACCCATGTAACTATTAGTAGTTGAGTCTGAGCTCATAAGAGCAGTCACAAAAATGAATTAAATCACTTTTGACATGCTAAACATAAAACACACTGATGGGAAACTTGCTTTTCTTTTCATGGCAATAGATACACTGCAGACACACAGCAGCTGACAAAAAGAGACATAGACAAACTTTATTGTCATTCAGTAAACAGCAGGTGTATACTGAATGAAATTTCTATATCCAGCAGGCTCAGCACAGGGTAGAAAGATAAGGGTAGAAAATAGTTAAAAAGTATATATATATATATATATATATATGTGTGTGTGTGTGTGTGTGTGTGTGTGTGTGTGTGTGTGTGTGTGTGTGTGTGTGTGTGTGTGTATATATATACAGTATATGTATAAATGAACAGTAGGTGGTGAAAATATTTACAATTATCATAAAGAATGTTAAAATAAATGGTGGTATAATTTTGCATATACAGTGTATATATAAACAGTATGTCAAATCAACAGTGTGTACAATAAACAGTAGAATATAGGTTAAGTTAAGGAATAGCAGCAGGGATATGCGGTAAGTGGAAACTAGCAGCACAAATATGCAATAAAGTAATTTTAAAGTGTATAAGAGAAGAATGACCTGAGGTGACATCAGTGGTGCAAAGATGCTCATTTAGAGTTCAGCAGTCTGATGGCCTGAGGGAAAAAAGAACCTGGTGGTCCTGCAGCGAATATATATATATAATATAGCTAGCTTGTCAAGTTTATATAGTATTATTTGGAGAGAAAAAAAAAATGACCCCATGTCATAAATCAACTGCTGTTTCGTAAATTTGCCAAACACTGTCCACTAATGACAATTCCACTTTAGAAACTTGGAAATGTTAATGGTTGTTGTAGGACAGCCTGGTTTAATTTGAGTTTATCTTGATTTTTGTGTGGATTTTGTACTTGTTTCTTGTGCTTGTTGCTCACACAATGTGGTTTTGAATGTAAAATCACATTAGAGATTCATTTGTTTTTATGTGTCAAACTATCTTAGAATAACAATTCCACTTTAGAAACATTCAATTGTGCAAGTTTTTGAAGGACAACGTGGTTTATTTTAATTCCGTATGCAGTTACTGTCAAAAAAGCAACAAGTGTTCATCTTGTCTCATTGTGTACTTTTCTCGCTCCGAAAGTGTCATTTTGGCAGTCAAATGCAGCGAATGTCACTATTTAAGATTCAACTGTAATTATGTATCAAAACGTCATTAAATGACAATTCCACTTCAGAAACATTCAATTGTCCATGTTTGTGAAGGACAATATGGTTTATCTTGATTCCATATGCAGTTACTGTGAAAAAAGCCACAAGTGTTCATATTGTCTCTTTAAGTACTTTTGTCGCTCTGAATGCATCATATTGACTGCATTCAATAGTGAATGTCACTATTTAACATTCAGCTGTATTAATGTATCAAACTATGTTAGGATGACAATTCCACTTTAGAAACATTCAATTGTGCATATGTTTGAAGGACAATATAGTTTATTTTGATTCCGATTTTGAAGGACAACATAGTTTATTTTGATTCCGTATGCATTTACTGTGAAAAAAGCAACAAGTGTTCATATTGCTCTTTATGTGTTTTTCTACCTTTGAATGCACCATATTGACAGTCAAATGCAGCGAATGTCACTATTTAAGATTCAGCTGTATTGATGTATCAAACTATGTTAGAATGACAATTCCACTTTAGAAACATTCAATTGTGCATATTTTTGAAGGACAACATAGTTTATTTTGATTCCGATTTTGATGGACAACATAGTTTATTTCGATTCCATATGCATTTACTGTGGAAAAAATCAACAAGTGTTCAAATTGTCTCATTATGTGCTTGTCTTGCTCTGAAAGCGTCAATTTTGACGGTCTAATGTAGCGAATGTCACTATTAAAGATTCAGCTGTGGTGATTTATCAAACTATGTCAGAATGACAATTCCTTTTTAGAAACATTCAATTGTGCATAGTTTTGAAGGACAACATAGTTTATTTTGATTCCGTATGCAGTTACTGTGAAACAAGCATCAAGTGTTCATATTGCTCTCTATGTGCTTTTCTACCTCTGAAAGCGTCAATTTTGACGGTCTAATGCAGCGAATGTCACTATTTAAGATTCAGCTGTGGTGATTTATCAAACTATGTTAGAATGAAAATTCCACTTTAGAAACATTCATTCATGCATATTATTGAAGGACAACATAGTTTATTTTGATTCCGTATGCAGTTACTGTGACAACAGCAACATGTGTTCATATTGTCTCATCATGTACGTCTCTCGCTCTCAAAGCGTCAATTTTGACGGTCTAATGCAGCTACAGATGGAGCAGCCTCGAAATTCCCCTAATTTCATGCTGGGAACCTGGCGGTCCGTGACCGGTCCCTGCTCTGCAGTAGGCGGGTTCGTGACTGTAATGAGATCCCCCGCGATGACGTCATCGGCGCGGGGCCAACTCGTAACGCCCCTAAGCTCCATTTGCGGAAACTACCTGCACTCGCTGGATCAGTCCACCAGAAGGAGCAGTCATTATTACCGTATCAGCTTTGCTGAGTCGTTCATTAGATCTGCACATAGCCTCCACTGCTGTAAGAAAAACTGCTTGTCTAGTAGAGCACCCTGTGCAGTTTTTTAAATATAATTATGCTTAATCATCCACATTATTGTAGTGCTCGTGCAACTTCTTGGATCTGCTCATCTGCCCATCCTGCCTTTTCCTCCACATCTCTCTCCACCTTTGGAGAGGCTCCCAGCGCATCTCCGCGTGCCGAGTGATTTGTGCCCAGAAAATTAATCGTGAATAACAGAAGTTGTGCGTCGCGTTTTTCTAGCATTCTGAACTGCTAAACAGTTAAATGTTTAATACTCTGCCTGATTCGCGGAGCCACTCTGCTTTTCAGTTGGTGGGTTTCCTGTTTGTAGCACATTTTAGATTTGCGGGTCGCTATTTGATGCGGTGACCAGCAATGCGCAGTTTCTGTGTGTGTGTACAGTATATTACTGGACAGAAATCATTTACAGTGCGCTGAAGAGGGAGGGACGGGAGGATGAAATGCCAATTTCAGCCTGTGATCTGTTAATGTCTGACCGAACAGCCTCATGGAAGTGATATTTTACAGTTCTACATATTTTAATCTAACGAAATTCGTTAAAACAAGTCACTTGGTGCTTTCAAAGCCATGTCATTGAGCTGAAAGGTTCCAGATTTCGTTCGCCTTCACAGGCGGCTGCGGAGCGCAGCAGACGGCTCGCACTGCGCACTGCGATGTTCAACATCATAGGCTTAATATACCGTAGTTAATTATCACTGATCTTTTTCATCACTCTGTCTGTGTGACTGTCTGTGTCCTCCTCTCTGTGTCTGTCTCTTTTTTCAGACTGTTCACGCGATGAATATAAACAGTAACTATTAAAAAAAGTTATAGTCGTGAGTAAACATAGTGCTCAGAAGCGCACCAAGAATGCATTTTTTACGTCAGGCGTTGTGCACGCGCGTTTGATATTAATATTGTGCCGCTGCACCTCAAATAAATGTTTTTTTGGGAAACGGAAATGTTCAACATGACTTCATCATGTTAGACCAGGCAGACGGGTTCTTACTACAACATCAACTCTCCCTCCACAGCCAGCGAGCCTCATCCCCCGCACGGACACCTACATTCAATCATGAATAATCCTAATGGGCCAATCAGACCCATGAAAAAAAACAATGCTGTGGGGCATACAGGGCCAATGGGCCGATGTAGATGGGCCAATCACTTGTTTTTATTGGCCAATCAGTTAACACACACACATGAAAACGGCCAAGAAACAGTGAAATCAGTATCATGAGTATTTCTCAGATGATGATTTCTGTATCTATCTAATCCGTGGCATGCAATATTGCACCCCGATTTTGGATAAAGTATAAATCCAATTGTTTTATTGTTTCAGCTGTCGTGGCCAAATCTCTTGTTAACTTATTAAGCTCTTCCGCACAGTGTGACATCTATTTTAATTATTAGAGAGCTGCTCTAATGGCCACTGATAGACAGTCCATCCTATTCTATAAACTGTTGGTGGTTTGTGAACTTCACTGCATTTGTGCATTTGAAGCGATTAACTCCCGGCACATTTCAGAGCTGAGTAAACCTGTAGTTTCACTGACACATCGCGCATCATCACCACGGGCGTCATGATGTTCTCCTGTCTGTCACTCTGTCAGGCATGTGTAGTGTCGAGCCGGCCGCGTTGTTGGCTGAAAAGTCATTATTTGCATTACAGTGTATCCTTTGTTCTAACTCAATGGATGGTCGCCAGCCAAACAGGCTCCCAGCCCCCACTGTCCCACAGACTAGCTATGGCCAGTAAAATAGGTGGAGGGCTGAGGGGAGCGCGTACCTCCAGTAACTAAAAATCAATTTGTGCCACAGATATTAATATTGTGTCGCTGGCTACTTTATAGACTTCACTAAATGTTTCCATTACACTTAATTACATTTATGGATAAGCCAACTTTCCCACCTCCCTCATGCATCAAAATGTATATTATCAGTCCGACCAGGAAATCTTGCGATCGCAAAAATTAGCGCATATTCAACCAATACTAATATGACTGTCTACTGGCCACTTCCTGGTCTATTTTTGCCGAGAGCCGCGCGCCTGTTGCGGAAAACATAGGCGAGCCCTGGAATCTCCAGATGACGCGCTCTGCTCCTGCAGCTCTGTCTCTGTTCCAGCGCATGTAAAGTAAAATTAGGTCATCATTTTTGTTGATAATTATCAAAAGCAAACTCTATGTAAACAGATGGAGCCTGTTTATTCTTGGAGTCACAGGCTGTTTTGTAAAGCTACATCACTTTTATGACTCAGGAATGATTTTGTAACTTTTTTTTGGAAGAAGAAGATAATATGCAGCAAAAGGCTGAACGACGGAATCGAACCCGTAGCCGCTGCAGAGAGTTTCATACATAGGGCGGAGGCTCTACCAACTGCGCCAAATCTCTGCCACATTATTTTGTAATTTTGAGCTGATACTTCTCATTCTCAGGTTAAAACTGTTTTTTTTTTTTTTTTTTTTAAGATGGGAACTGAATCTTTTCGACTGTTTCTGTAATGTGAAGTATGGTTATTGTCATATAGGAAGTGATTATATACAACTTTTTTACATGAGTTTGTTTTTTTTGATGAAACAATCACAAAAACATTCATACAGTATATTGTAAGAGAAAAACTTAGGAATTTTCTGTTTGCAAATCGAAAATATGCATTAAAACAGGCTGATGGAAACACACATTTAAGACTTTTTTAAGACTTTGTGCGAGAAATATTTTTCTAAGTTGATCTAAATAATCAACGTAAAATAGTTGAGTAACTGTGACTGCCTAACTACAAATAAGCCTACTAAAGCAGATGAATGTAGTGGAGTAAAAATCTTTGCCCTTGAGATGTGTTCCTGTGAGGGACACGCCATCTCCTGGTGACACCCTGCAATTGAATGAAGAGGCGTGTTTATAGTGGATTCTGGGCACACCCCCAAGAGGAGGGGGGGACTGGTAGTTGGCTGGCAGCCGGCTGGGAGTTGGCTGGCAGCCGGCTGGGAGCCGGCTGGGAGCTGGATGGCCTCTGGCCTGGAGGGGAATTTCGAGGCCGCTCCATCTGTAATGTCACGATTTAAGAATCAGCTGTGGTGATGTATAAAACTATTTTAGAATGACAATTCCACTTTAGAAACATTCAATTGTGCATAGTTTTGAAGGACAACATAGTTAATTTTGGTTCCGTATGCATTTAGTTTGAAAAAAGCAACAAGTGTTCATATCGCTCTTTATATGGTTAGGGTGGTAATTTTAAATGGTGAAGCTCATTTGGTTTCATTGTCAAAATCACAGTTCATGCGTAAGAAAAGCAAAACATCGAACTTGTATTTCTCTTTAATCTTAAATGGTGATTTTTAAATGAATCTTAAATGGTGACATTCATTTTAACAACACATCAGCACTTGTATTTTTCACAGTAACTGTGAAGGATGTCAAATTAAAACATGTTGTCCTTCATAAACATGCACAGATGAATGTTTCTAAAGTTGAATTGTCATTTCAAGACGCTTTGAAACATAAAAACAAATCAATCTTAAATGGTGACGCTCATTTGATTTTACTGTCAACATCACTACATGTGAGTGACAGGAGCGCAAAATAAGCACTTGTATATTTCACAGTCACTGTGAGGGAAGTAGAATCAAAGCATGTTGTCTTTCAAAAACATTCACACGTGCGCGTGTCTAAAGTGGAATTGTCATTCTTAGACAGTTCGGCTCATCATAACAAATGAATCTTAAATGGGGACGCTCTTTTGGTTTCACTGTCAAAATCACACTACAAGCACAAGATGAACGCTTGTATTTTTTGCAATTATTTAAAAAGAAGTCAAATTAAAACATGTTGTCCTTCATAAACATGCACAGATGAATGTTTCTAAAGTTGAATTGTCATTCTAAGACAGTTTGACACAATAAAACAAACGAATCTTAGTGATGCTCTTTTGGTTTCACTGTCAAAATCACATTCCATGAAGAAGACAAGCACAACATCAACACTTGTATTTCTCACAATCATTGAAAAGAATCAAATCAAGGCATGTTGTCCTTTAAAAACATTCACAGTTGATTGTTTCTAAAGTAGAAATGTCATTCTAAGACTGTTCGACACACAAACACATGAATCTTAAATTGTGACATCCATTTGCTTACACTGTCAATATCAAAGTGTGTGAACGAGACAAGCACAACATTAGCACTTGTATTTTTCACAATAACTGTGAATTAGGTCAAATTTAATTATGGTGTTCTTTAAAAGCATTGACATTTGAGTGTTTCTCAAATGGAATTGTCATTCTAAGATAGTTTGACACATCAAAATTTTCAATTCAATTCAATTTTATTTGTATAGCACCAAATCACAACAGAAGTTGTCTCAGGACACTTTCCATATAGAGCTGGTACAGACCAAGCTCTTTTATCTACAAAGAAACCAACAATTCCCCCATGAGCAAGCACTTGGCGACAGTGGCGAGGAAAAACTTCCTTTTAAGAGGCAGAAACCTCGAGCAGAACCAGACTCTGGGTGGGCGGCCATCTGCCTCGACCGGTTGGGTGAGAGAGGAAGAGCAAGAGAGGGAGAGTGAGACCGAGAGAGAGACAGACAGACAGACAGACAGACAGACAGACAGACAGACAGACAGACAGACAGACAGACAGACAGAAATGCAGTCAGAGAGAGAGAGAGAGAGAGAAAGAGAGAGAGAGAGAGAGAGAGAGAGAGAGAGAGAGAGAGACAGAGAGAGACAGAGAGACAGACATGCAATCACAGTAACAGTGACAGTGGATGTATTAATAGCAGTAGCAGTTGCAGTGGATGTCAGGCAGGGCCAAGGCAGGAGACGCAGCTGCAATCCACAATCCAGATTCAGCCACTGTCCATGGGAACCTGCAAGACGACAAAGCACAGAGACTCCGGGGAAGGAGCTAAGTTAGTAACACACCGTGGTAGGAAATGAAAGCGTGCGGATGGAGAGGGACAGAAGGACAGAGGAGCTCGGTGTATCTTTGGATGTCCCCCGACAGTCTAATCCTATAGCAGCATAACTAGGGGCTGGTCCAGGACAAGCCTGAGCCAGCCCTAACTATAAGCTTTATCAAAAAGGAAAGTTTTAAGCCTACTCTTAAATGTAGAGACAGTGTCTGCCTCCCGGACAAAGACTGGAAGATGGTTCCACAGGAGAGGAGCTTGATAGCTAAATGCTCTGACTCCTGTTCTGCTTTTTGAGACTTTAGGAACCATAAGTAGACCTGCATTCTGGGAACGCAGTGTTCGAGTAGGGCAATAAGGTACTATGAGCTCTTTAAGATAAGAAGGTGCCTGGCCATTTATGGCTTTGTAAGTAAGGAGGAGAATTTTAAACTCTATTCTAAACTTTACAGGGAGCCAGTGCAAAGTGGCGAGTATTGGAGAAATATGATCTCGCTTCCTGGTTTTTGTCAGAACACGTGCTGCAGTGTTCTGGAGCAACTGGAGAATATTCAGCAACGAATTTGGGCAGCCTGATAGTAAGGAATTGCAATAATCCAGCCTGGAAGTTACGAATGCATGGACTAGTTTTTCTTCATCATTTTGAGACAAAATATGCCTGATTTTTGCGATATTACGTAGGTGAAAAAAGGCAGTCCTTGAAATTTGTTTTACATGGGAGTAAAAGGACACGTCTTGGTCAAAGATGACTCCCAGATTCTTTACAGTGGTGCTGGAGGCCAGCGCAATGCCATCCATAGCTGCTATGTCATCAGAAAGTGACTTTCTAAGATGTTTAGGGCCTACTACTATAACTTCAGTTTTGTCCGAGTTTAGCATCAGAAAATTGCAGGTCATCCAGGTCTTTATGTCATGAAGACATGCTTGTAGTCTAGTTAACTGACTGGTTTCTTCCGGCTTCATTGATAAATATAGCTGGGTATCATCTGCATAGCAATGAAAATTTATTGAGTGCTTCCTGATAATCTTACCTAAAGGAAGCATATATAAGGTGAATAGAATTGGTCCAAGCACAGAACCCTGCGGAACTCCATAGCTGACTTTAGTGAGCACAGAGGAGTCATCATTAATGCGTACAAACTGAGAGCGGTCTGACAAGTAGGATTTAAACCAGCTTAGCGCAGTTCCCTTAATGCCAATGAAATGTTCCAGTGTCTGCAATAGGATGCCATGGTCAATGGTGTCAAATGCAGCACTAAGATCCAATAAGACTAGTACAGAGACAAATCCTTTATCAGATGCAATTAGAAGGTCATTTGTAACTTTAACCAGTGCTGTCTCTGTGCTATGATGCACTCTAAATCCTGACTGGAAATCCTCGAATAAACTATTATTGTTTAGAAAGTCGCACAGCTGATTGGCAACTGCTTTCTCAAGAGTTTTTGAGAGAAAGGGAAGGTTGGATATCGGTCTATAGTTGGCTAAAACCCCTGGATCAAGAGTAGGCTTTTTCAGTAGCGGTTTTATCACAGCTACTTTAAAGGACTGTGGTACGTAGCCTGTTGATAAAGAGAGATTGATCATGTCTAATACTGAAGAGTCAATTAGAGGTAATACTTCTTTAAACAGCTTAGTTGGGACAGGATCTAAAATACAGGTAGATGATTTTGATGATGAAATTATTGAAATTAGTTGGTGAAGGTCAACAGGAGTAAAACAGTCTAAAACTGCGACAGACTGAGTAACAGTTGCTACGGTTTCTGTGTTTGAAGACAAAACAGTACCTGTTGACGCAGGAGCCGATGAATTCTGTCTCTAATAGTTAGAATTTTATCATTAAAGAAGCTCATCAAGTCATTACTGTTCAGAGCTAAAGGAATACATGGTTCAATAGAATTATGGCTCTCTGTCAGCCTGGCTACAGTGCTGAAGAGAAACCTGGGATTGTTCTTATTTTCCTCTATTAGTGCAGAGTAATAGGCTGCCCTGGCACTGCGGAGGGCTTTCCTGTATATTTTAAGACTGTCTTGCCAGGCGGACCGAAATTCTTCCAAATTGGTGGAACGCCATTTCCTTTCTATTTTCCGTGAAGTTTGCTTTAATTTGCGGGTTTGAGGAGTATACCATGGAGCTAACCTCCTCTGTTTAATTTTCTTCTTTTTTAGGGGAGCAACAGAGTCAAGTGTCATACGCAACGATCCTGTAGCACTATCAACCAGGTAGTCAATCTGGGAGGGACTAAGGTTAGCATAAGACTCCTCTGTTGTATTGAGACATGGCATTGAATTAAATGCTGATGGGATCATATCCTTAAATTTAGCTACAGCACTATCAGACGGGAGTCTGGTATAAGAATTTTTGCCTACTGGCTGGTAGTCTGGTAATATGAATTCGAAAGTTATTAAATGATGGTCTGATAAAATTCGGAGTAAGGACCAGGAGAGCGGTATACTACAACAAATAAAAGTGGCTGCACTGTTTTCCATTTCTCATGAGAAAGAGTGAGAACAATCAAAACAAATCAATCATAAATGGTGATGCTCATTTGGATTCCCTGTTAAAATCACACTGTATAAGCAATACAACCACAACATCAGCACTTGTATTTTTCACAGTAACTGTGAAGGATGTCAAATTAAAACATGTTGTCCTTCATAAACATGCACAGATGAATGTTTCTAAAGTGGAATTGTCATTCTAAGACAGTTTGACACAATAAAACAAACAAATCTTAAATGGGGATGCTCTTTTGGTTTCACTGTCAAAATCACATTCCATGAAGAAGACAAGCACAACATCAACACTTGTATTTCTCACAATAATTGAAAAAGAAAACAAATTAAAACATGTTGTCCTTCATAAACATGCACAGATGAATGTTTCTAAAGTGGAATTTTCATTCTTAGACAGCTTGACACAATAAAACAAATGAATCTTAAGTGGGGACATACTTTTGGTTTCACTGTCAAAATCACACTACATGAGCGAGACAAGCACAAGATGAACGCTTGTATTTTTTGCAATTATTTAAAAAGAAGTCAAATTAAAACATGTTGTCCTTCATAAACATCCATCCATCCATTATCTATACCGCCTATCCCTTTCGGGGTTGCGGGGGGCTGGAGCCAATCCCAGCTACAATGGGCGAGAGGCGGGGTACACCCTGAGCCGGTCGCCAGCCGATTGCAGGGCCACATACAGAGACAAACAACCATTCACACTCACACTCACACCTACGGACAATTTTTAGAGTCATCAATTAACCTAATGAGCATGTTTTTGGTCTGTGGGAGGAAGCTGGAGTACCCGGAGAGAACCCACGCATGCACGGGAAGAACATGCAAACTTCACACAGAAAGGCCCCGCCTGACCTGGGGATCGAACTGGCAACCTTCTTGCTGTGAGGCACGCGCACTACCTGCTGCGCCACCGTGCAGCCCCCTTCATAAACATGCACAGATGAATGTTTCTAAAGTGGAATTGTCGTTCTAAGACAGTTTGACACAATAAAACAAACGAATCTTAAATGGAGACGCTCGTTTGGTTTCACTGTCAAAATCACATTCCATGAAGAAGACAAGCACAACATCAACACTTGTATTTCTCACAATCATTGAAAAGAATCAAATTAAGGCATGTCGTCCTTTAAAAACATTCACAGTTGATTGTTTCTAAAGTAGAATTGTCATTCTAAGACTGTTCGACACAGGCAAACACATGAATCTTAAATTGTGACATCCATTTGCTTACACTGTCAATATCAAAGTGTGTGAACGAGACAAGCACAACATTAGCACTTGTATTTTTCACAATAACTGTGAATTAGGTCAAATTTAAACATGTTGTTCTTTAAAAGCATTGACATTTGAGTGTTTCTCAAATGGAATTGTCATTCTAAGACAGTTTGACACATCAAAACAAATCAATCATAAATGGTGATGCTCATTTGGATTCCCTGTTAAAATCACACTGTATAAGCGAGACAAACACAATATCAGCACTTGTATTTCTCACAATAATTGAAAAAGAAATCAAATTAAAACATGTTGTCCTTCATAAACATACACAGGTGAATGTTTCTAAAGTGGAACTTTAATTCTTGGACAGCTTGACACAATAAAACAAATGAATCTTAAGTGGGGACATACTTTTGGTTTCACTGTCAAAATCACACTACATGAGTGAGACAAGCACAACATCAACACTTGTATTTCTCACAATAATTGAAAAAGAAGTCAAATTAAAACATGTTGTCCTTCATAAGCATGCACAGATGAATGTTTCTAAAGTGGAATTGTCATTCTAAGACAGTTTGACACAATAAAACAAACGAATCTTAAATGGGGATGCTCTTTTGGTTTCACTGTCAAAATCACATTCCATGAAGAAGACAAGCACAACATCAACACTTGTATTTCTCACAATCATTGAAAAGAATCAAATTAAGGCATGTCGTCCTTTAAAAACATTCACAGTTGATTGTTTCTAAAGTAGAATTGTCATTCTAAGACTGTTCGACACAGACAAACACATGAATCTTAAATTGTGAAACCCATTTGCTTACACTGTCAAAATCACAGTGTGTGAACGAGACAAGCACAACATTAGCACTTGTATTTTTCACAATAACTGTGAATTTGGTCAAATTTAAACATGTTGTTCTTTAAAAGCATTGACATTTGAGTGTTTCTCGAATGGAATTGTCATTCTAAGACAGTTTGACACATCAAAACAAATCAATCATACTGTAAATGGTGATGCTCATTTGGATTCCCTGTTAAAATCACACTGTATAAGCGAGACAAACACAACATCAGCACTTGTATTTTTCACAGTAACTGTGAAGGATGTCAAATTAAAACATGTTGTCCTTCATAAACATGCACAGATGAATGTTTCTAAAGTTGAATTGTCATTTCAAGACGCTTTGAAACATAAAAACAAATCAATCTTAAATGGTGACGCTCATTTGATTTTACTGTCAACATCACTACATATGAGTGACAGGAGCACAAAATGAGCACTTGTATATTTCACAGTCACTGTGAGGGAAGTAGAATCAAAGCATGTTGTCTTTCAAAAACATTCACACGTGCGTGTGTCTACAGTGGAATTGTCATTCTTAGACAGTTCGGCTCATCATAACAAATGAATCTTAAATGGGGACGCTCTTTTGGTTTCACTGTCAAAATCACACTACATGAGTGAGACAAGCACAACATCAACACTTGTATTTCTCACAATAATTGAAAAAGAAATCAAATTAAAACATGTTGTCCTTCATAAACATGCACAGATGAATGTTTCTAAAGTGGAATTGTCGTTCTAAGACAGTTTGACACAATAAAACAAACAAATCTTAAATGGAGACACTCTTTTGGTTTCACTGTCAAAATCACATTCCATGAAGAAGACAAGCACAACATCAATACTTGTATTTCTCACAATCATTGAAAAGAATCAAATTAAGGCATGTCGTCCTTTAAAAACATTCACAGTTGATTCTTTCCAAAGTAGAATTGTCATTCTAAGACTGTTCGACACAGACAAACACATGAATCTTAAATTGTGACATCCATTTGCTTACACTGTCAATATCAAAGTGTGTGAACGAGACAAGCACAACATTAGCACTTGTATTTTTCACAATAACTGTGAATTTGGTCAAATTTAAACATGTTGTTCTTTAAAAGCATTGACATTTGAGTGTTTCTCGAATGGAATTGTCATTCTAAGACAGTTTGACACATCAAAACAAATCAATCATACTGTAAATGGTGATGCCCATTTGGATTCCCTGTTAAAATCACACTGTATAAGCGAGACAAACACAACATCAGCACTTGTATTTTTCACAGTAACTGTGAAGGAGGACATCAAAACAAATCAATCATAAATGGTGATGCTCATTTGGATTCCCTGTTAAAATCACACTGTATAAGCAATACAACCACAACATCAGCACTTGTATTTTTCACAGTAACTGTGAAGGATGTCAAATTAAAACATGTTGTCCTTCATAAACATGCACAGATGAATGTTTCTAAAGTGGAATTGTCATTCTAAGACAGTTTGACACATAAAAACAAATGAATCTCTAATGGTGACGATCATGTGATTTTACACTCAAAACCACATTGTGTGAGCAACACAACCACAAAATCAACACACAAATCAAGACAAAGTCAAATTAAACCATGCTGTCCTTCAACAACCATCAACATTTTAAAGTTTCTAAAGTGGAATTGTCATTAGTGGACAGTTTGGCACATAAAGAAACAACAGCTGAATTTTAAAATGGGGTCATTTGTTTTTTCTCTCCAAATCACACTATATAAGCTCGACAAGCTAGCTAGACAAGCATAATGAGCACATGTTTTTGTCACAGTAACTGCAAAGGAAGTCAAATTAATCATGCTGTCCTTCAAAAACTTGAATGTTTCTCAAGTGGATTTTTCATTCTGAGACAGTCTGGAATATAACAACAGCTGAATCATGGCCATGCTGGCCTTCAAAAACATTCCCATTTGAGTGTTGTTCAGCTGCAGATTTATTTCTGAAACAGTTTGGCACATAAAAACAGCCAAACCTTAAATAGTGACTAGCGATATTAATGCTTCTTCTCTTAAGTTTATATTACCTTCTCACAATTTGCTGTGTATGTGCAGCAACTGCTATGTAAGTCAAATGAAGCCACATTTTACTTCATGAACATCCACATTTGAGTGTGTCTGAGATGGACATTTCATTTGAAAAAAAGGTTTGTTTTGTTTATGTGTTCTTGTGTGCTTGTGTGTGTGTGTGTGTGTGTGTGCTACCACTGTAGAATGTGTACAGTCTGTTGATCTCATGAAGCTCATCTGTTCCATCCGATGCAGCCACAGGTATGATCAAGTAAGCTGAGCAGTATAGATCACACCCTCCTCAGATGAAAGGGATCCTGGATCGCTGTGTTTCGCTCCATGTCGTTCCACAATATGAGGACACTAATGAAAAACAGCAATACAGAAATAAATAATTTCCTTTTTATCAAAAAAATAATAATCAAAATAATATTTTATAGCTCCAACTTATACAACGCTTTCCAGGGTACAACAGTGCAAGTAATGAAACACATGGCAGTTGACATGCTCACAATCTTTGGCTCCTTTCTTCTCTGAAATGGTAAAACCTTAAACAACATACTCTACTACGAGACCTCTCCAGATCGCTGTCTCTCTGACTTTCCTCAGCCAAGGTCTAAGGTAATGTGCTCTTCTCAAAGGTCCTTTGTGTTTTCAATAACAGGAAAAGATGGTGTTAATGCTCTCTCTGGTGAGCTCATGTTATAACTACACTAGTTAAAATTTACTGGCTGGTCATTGTATGTGGGCCACACTGATAGCCTTCAAAAATATCCACAGTTGAATGTCTCTTAGCTGGAAATTTGATACTCAGACCTAATTGCACTTCATAAGAGCTTCACCCAAAATAGTCATGCTCATTTGATTTCAGTGTCAACATCACATGGCCTCAGTGTCAGAGGCACCAAATACACATTTGTTTTATGCGGTGAACATTTCCAATTTAAGCAAAACAAAACTAAGCCATACTTCATTGATACTCACATTTGAGTGTGTCTGAGATGGAAAGAAAAAATGAGAATTTAAAATGAGAATAAGGGAGCAGTATTGGGACAGTACTGGGATGTTCCTCAGTAAATTAATAAATCACCTCAGGGATGTGCCATATCATATCATATATTTACAATAGTGCTAGTACAATTTCTGTGATTACAAAATTCATATTGTCTCGTCTCTCATCTTGTCGTCTTCTACTTATCGGGGTCTGGGTCGCGGGGGTAGCAGCCTCAGCAACGACGCCCAGACAGCCCTCTCCGCAGCCACTTCCACCAGCTCCTGCTGAGGGATCCCAAGGCGTTCCCAGGCCAGCCGAGAGACATAATCCCTCCAGCTTGTCCTGGGTCCTCCCTGACGGTCCGATCCCCAGACACAGAAGCTGTTTGAAATTCATATTGTGATAATAGCAACATTTTGACAAGCTGAAAAGAATCTGTTTGTGTGGAACTACCGTTTGTCTTTGTGGATTGTTTTGATGCCAAATTGACAAGAAGACTGCCGACATATAATGCCTTTTATCTTGTATTTCTGGAGTAATGTGTTTGTGCGGACACATACATATATGTTTTCCCCAGAGACCACAGGGAATTCTAATGCTATATATATGTGTGTGTGTGTGTGTGTGTGTGTGTGTGTGTGTGTATTTCATGTGTATATATATATATATATATATATATATATATTTTTTTTTTTTTTTTTAAGGTTTTGTCACAACCACAGAAACACTAGGTAACTGCTTAAGTATGGCAGAGTTGTCTGACAGCTTAGTTATTGATTTGATTAATGGTTTACAGTCTAATAATTTGTTTGTATTGAATACTGACGGTGGCTGAAAAGGCTAATTACCAGCTACAAAAGCTAATATTTCTCTCTATTTATCTCCTCTTTTTGCGCTGCCGAACACTGCCTAAATGCTGCATCTCCCGTGCCGTTAACATTATCAGGGACTCTTCACATCCCCTCCCTGCTGGCCTCTGGAAAGGGGTTCTGCAACAGATTTTTCCCTCAGTCCATCAGACTGCTGAACTCTAAATGAGCATCTTTGCACCACTGATGTCACCTCAGGTCATTCTTCTCTTATAGACTTTAAAATTACTTAATTGTATATTTGTGCTGCTTGTTTTTCACTTACCGCATATCCCTGCTGCTATTCCTTAACTTAACCTATATTCTACTGTTTATTGCACACACTGTTGATTTGACATACTGTTTATATATACACTGTATATGCAAAATTATACCGCCATTTATTTTAACATTCTTTATGATAATTGTAAATATTTTCACCACCTACTGTTCATTTATACATATAGTGTATAGATATATACACATGCATAATTTTTAACTATTTTCTACCCTGTGCTGAGCCTGCTGGATATAGAAATTTCAATCAGTATACACCTGCTGTTTACTGAATGACAATAAAGTTTGTCTATGTCTCTTTTTGTCAGCTGCTGTGTGTCTGCAGTGTATCTATTGCCATGAAAAGAAAAACAAGTTTCCCATCAGTGTGTTTTATGTTTAGCATGTCAAAAGTGATTTAATTCATTTTTGTGACTGCTCTTATGAGCTCAGACTCAACTGCTAATAGTTACATGGGTGCTGAAACTCTACTGCCCTGTTGCACTGACCTCCACCATCATGAAGTGCTTTGAAAGGCTCGCCATGCAAAAAATTCCAGCCTCCCACTTCTCCTGGACCCATTTCAGTTTGCATTCCAGGCCAACCGGTCCACTGATGATGCAGTCTCCTCTGCTCTCCACTCAGCTCTCGCCCACCTGGACACAAGAGACTCTTACATGAGAATGTTGTTCACAGACGTCAGTTTACCATCCAACACTGTCATCCCTCAGCAGTTACCAGCTTGGCCTGTGCAACCTCCTCTGGAATTGGTGGCAGGACTTTGTTACAGAGAGATCACATGCAGTACTGGTCGGCATCAGCAACAGTGATGAGACCAACTACAGGGACGAAGTGAACCCACTGACCATGTGGTGTGGAAATACCAATCTCTCCCTAAATGTGGAGACAACAAAGGAGATTGTAATTGACTTCGGGAGAACCCATCCCCAACACCCCCCACTTACCACAAATCATTCCACTGTGAGAGGGTGAGCAGCACCAAATTACTGAGGACCTCTCTTGAACAAGAAACACTGCATCAGTGGCAAAGAAAGCCCAGCATTGCCTCTACTTCCTGCACAAATTAAGGAGAGTGAGAGCCCCAGCACCCATCATATGCTCTTTCTACTGAGGCGCCATGCAAGCTCCATCAGACTAAACTATTTATCCTCACACTTTTAACAATTACAATTAATTTGTCATTTGGCAGACGCTTTTATTCCAAAGCGCTGTACATATGAGATTCTCATAACTCACAGTTTTTTGTGATCACTTTTTATGTCTTGGTACTCTTCAGTAGTTTTGTGTACCCCTGTATTTATTTTAAACACTTGTCCTGTTTTTGTCTTTATTCTTGTATTGTTATTGTTTTTACCTTTATATACAGCATTTTTTTTTTGTTTCGCACACAGGGGACTTACTTGGACCCCTCTTTATGTCCTGTACATGTGGTGTTATCAACACAAAGTTGATTTTTGACTTTGACCCGTAGCCCATCTATAGACTTAATTTTATTGTTGAAATTTAACAATAACAATTAATGTAATGAATTGCATTTTTAAAAATCAGCCAAGACAGAATTCTGTGGAAAGGTTGAACATTCAGGTTGCAGTTTGAAGGTCAAGTGAATTTTATCTAATTTTATTTTCTATATAGCGCCAGCTCACAACATAAGCCATTTGAGAATATCTCTCCTATAGAACAGGGCTCATATTCACAAAGCTGTTTAGAGTCCTCTAACAGAGCTCCTAACTTAGCCTTCAAATTCCGAGCAAGGAATCTTAGCTTAAGAGTGAGTCAGCAAGTGTGTGAGAGCAACTTTTATCTTAGTGAGGAGGTGTGGTTGATCCCGTTGCTAGGTATGACGTATTCGTCTAGAAACTGTGATAAACAAACACGCGCACGCGCACGCGCACGCACACACACACACACACACACACACACACACACACACACACACACACACACACACACACAAAACGCTCCGCGCTCCTAGTAATGAATGGACAGTAAAATCAACCGATCACATAACTTGGACTGTATTAAGAAATGTGTAATCATGACATTAATTTTATGTCATGATAATGAACGTCAGCAAAATGAAATTAATTGCGACACAGCTTCAAAATGTTTGAACGTACCTCATTCACATGCTGATTATATTGATTTGCTTATTGTAACATTTATTGTCCATGCTGTTCATTTTACTACTTAATGTATTTGATATGAATGGTGCACGCGGACTCAGCTGTCAGCAATTCCTGTTTTTGCTGGCGTCCTTGTAAAAGACGGTTAGATTTGGCAGAATGACCAAAACAGCGAACGAAAAGAGAACAAGAAAGCCAAACTGCACAGCTCGTGGATGAAAATAAAACAGTATTAAGAGGGAAACTAGATCACAGCCAAAGGGAAGAGGCAGACTTGGGAGCGCATTGCCCATCAGATCAATGCGTCGTTCCCTCTCCTTTTACACACATGCGACAAGTGTGAGAAGCGCTGGTACATGCTGCAATCCCTGTCTGTTTAAGGCACTCTTAGGCTTCGTAAACGTCTTCCTCCCTCCTCCTAACAGTTTTTCACCTTAGGAGCTCTCTTAAGGCCTAAGACGCTTTGTGAATAACTTTTATCTTACCAAGGGAAAATTCTAAGAAAAATCTTAGAATTCGAAGAATTCAGAGATTTTCGAGGAATGACGTCACTAAGAGCTACTTTTAGCCTTAGGATGCTTTGTGAATACGGGCCCAGATCTATATCTTGTCCTTTTATTAAACAAACTAAATATCCTTATGTTATTTATCTTATTTACAGGACGGCATGTCATGGCTGTCTCTACATGGTCGCACGTTTACAATTCTCCTTTGCTCTCTGGATAGGTGCGCGATAAAGTCTTGTCAATGATAACGAGTTCATTAAATTCATCATACCTAGTGACAACAAATCAGCCCTTCTTGTGTGTTGTGTGTTGTGCCGTCTGTTATGAAATATTGCACAGTTCCACAAAAAATTTTATTATGTATCTCAGTGAAGCCAAACTTTGAGACTGCACCTTCAACATACGTTGTGAGGCGGGAGGACCAAGCTGATAAATAGGCCTCAAAATGTTTTTCTGAAAGAGTGAAACATACATTTATACAATTGTTCAAATGGCGTACTGATAACTCTTTCAGAAGCAAATTTAATCTATTCAAGGTACATGTCTGTCCTCACTCATGTACATTCTGAATCTCCTCATCAGTATTCTGAATAGCAGATGCTGGAATAAAATACCATCCATCCATTATCTATACCGCCTATCCCTTTCGGGGTTGCGGGGTGCTGGAGCCGATCCCAGCTACAATGGGCGAGAGGCGGGGTACACCCTGAACCGGTCGCTAGCCGATTGCAGGGCCACATGCAAAGACAGACAAACATTCACACTCACACTCACACCTACGGATCATTTAGAGTCATCAATTAACCTAATGAGCATGTTTTTAGTCTGTGGGAGGAAGCCGGAGTACCCGGAGAGAACCCACGCATGCACGGGAAGAACATGCAAACTTCACACAGAAAGGCCCCGCCTGACCCGGGGATCGAACCGGCAACCTTCTTGCTGTGAGGCACCCGCACTACCTGCTGCCCCACCGTGCAGCCCGGAATAAAATACCATTCCTCTAAATTTATGTAAAACATACACACATTTTAAATACACAATTCACTGAAATAAGACATGTCCCCAACAATGTCCTCAGTATCTAAAACACTGACAGTTTCCTATATGGCAGCTGCCTAGAGTAACTACTCTATGCTGTAAAAATGTGAAAGAACATTTAGAGTTGGTATCGTTGAAAGAACCACAACTCACATGTCTGTGTTTACTGGACATTTGGCAAGTAAGGTTAAATGAAGATTTTAAAATGAACAGTTTTGCATGGTCTCACTGGACAGTTAAAAGTGCTAATTTAATCTACCACACAGGTGTTCACTTGCATTTTCATGTTGCTATTGCCATATCCTGTGCGACTCACAATGTTCCATTTCAGTCATGCCTGGAAATGGAGAGCACATTTTTTCAAAAGCACTTTTGCCAGACTCACGAAAAACAGACTCACAATGTCCCATTATGGTGAGAATGCAGCAAATCCAAAAAAAACAAACAAACAAACAAAAAAAAACACCAGCTTTCAACACACATGAATATTCAAGCGAACAGATTTTCCGCAAGTGAAACAGCAATAATGTTACATCTTAAAAATCAAACCGCCATGCTATTGCCATATCCTGTGCAACTCACAATGTTCCATTTCAGTCATGCCTGGAAATGGAGAGCACATTTTTTCAAAAGCACTTTTGCCAGACTCGCTAAAAACAGACTCACAATGTCCCATTATGGTGAGAATGCAGCACATCCAAAAAAAAAAAAAAAAACCCACCAGCTTTCAACACACATGACAAGCGAACACATTCTCCGCAAGTGAAACAGCAATAATGTTACATCTTAAAAATCAAACCGCCATATATCCACCATACTATATGGCACATTAGCCTGTAATAAGTCCTAGCATGAAACTAACAGCATAATGTTAGCTAACTCTCAGCATGGCATATTAGCCTGTAATGTCATGCAGGGAAACGGGGTCCACATTTTACCAAAGCACTTTTGCGACAATCAGTAGTCACAGACAATTTTGTCGGAGACAAAAAGAAAATAGATGATTTCAGTGTTAACATTGGCTTAACATGCATAGCATTAACGTTACGTGACACGACACGGTCTAAACTCTGGCGATGTTGGTCGCCATCCGGAACACAAATGCATGAATAATCTTAATGATTCCAATCATATTACAGTGCTTACCTTGCTAACATTGACTTGATCTTGCCGGTAACTGAAGATGAGCTGTAACAATGTCCAAAATTCAGACGAGGACAGTGGGCGCCTTCTCTGCTGTTTGAATGACGCGTCAAAGATGTTTGAATGTAAGCGCTCCTTCTGTCCACGGGGGGGATCTTTGATGTGTAGTTCGTCCAGCACATCAAAAGACATCTTTGAAGTATTCTCAGTAGAAGTGACGTCGTTGTTCCAGCCCGTCTTCCCTTGCCGTTCAGGTCAAGTCAACGTTAGCAAGGTAAGCGTTTTAATATAATCTGACTCACTTACATTATCCTCTCTCACATAGGCTAAATTGATAGTACTTTGTTGTCTTTCTTTCGCTGATGAAATTGAGTGTGATTAGCAAGTCTTGCAAAGGTGCTTTGCAGGCATGACTGAACTTATAACAGGCTAATGTGCCATATGGTATCGTTAACGTTACGCTGTTAGTTTCATGGTGGATATGCGGATATGCGGGTTTGATTTTTAAGATGTAACATTATTGCTGTTTCACTTGCGGAGAATCCATTCACTTGTATTTTTATGTAACTGCCATACAGGAAACTGTCAGTGTGTCAGATACTGAGGACATTGTTGGGGACATGTCTTATTTCAGTGAATCGCGTCTCTAAAATGTGTGTATGTTTTACATAAATTTAGAGGGATTTATTCCAGCAAAGAGTTATTAGTACGTTATTTGAAGAATTTTAAAAATGTATGTTTCACTCTTTCAGAAAGACATTTTGAGGTCTATTTATCAGCTTGGTCCTCCTGCCTCACAAAGTAAAGGCAACTTGCCGTGTTCCTCTGAACATGTTGAAGGTGCAGTCTCACAGTTTGGCTCCACTGAGATACGTAATACAAATTTTTGTTTAAATGTGCAATATTTCATAACAGAGGAAGGATGACACACACACACACACACACACACACACACACACACACACACACACACACACACACACACACACACACACACGCACACACACACGTGTGTGCGCACCCACCAGCGGGCAGAGAGTGCTTTTTCACTGAATACATGTGGTCCACGATTTGGTTTTATTTTCTATATAGCGCCAGGTCACAACATAAGTCATTTGAGAATACTTTTCCTATAGAACAGGTCTATACAGTGGCGTAGATGACGTACAGTAGGGTTGGTGGGTTTTGTAAACCCATGGGCCCTCTTGTGGTCAAACTTTTTTTTTTTTTTAATGTAATGTCGCCGCGGTTGACCCTCGCAGCTGCAGGTAGCACGGAGTGTAACGTCAGATTGGGTCACTGCATTGTGTTGCATATAAGGGGGGATATGAGCGCCCCCGCCCAATTTGAACTGATCCATGCGTCTATTGATTGTGATTGGCTCAGCCGCTCAGACGGCGACCGTTATTTTTCTAGAAAAAAAGAAAGACAGAAAAAAAAAAACCAAGGTAGAGTCAAAGATGCTTAAAAGAAAGAATCCATCAGAAAAAGAGATGTGTGGTGCAGATAAGCGGAGGGCAAGAAAGAAAAAGAAGTGAATTGAGGATGCGGCCAAATGCACAAAGCTGACAGATCTGTTCTGTCGTGGTGGGAGCAGCCAGGCCAGTGACGACACGGGTCCCAGCAGCAGCACGTAAACAAGCATTGTCTGCGGTAACACGGCGCTATCATGACCTCAGACTTGAGACTAGGGTTGTCACAAGAACCGACACTACGGTGTCTGAACGTGACCGAACCTGGATCCGCTCCAGCTGCTTGGTTGTGGCCACAGCCACAGGTGAAGCCCATAAACATGACGCGCCATGTGTCTTTCTCCGGTCAGTTGTCATGGGAACAAGACGCTCTGACGGTGGTGCGCATTTAGACCATAATACATCCATGGTTTGGAGCAGAGACAAACAAACAAACAAACAAACAAACGTGTGTGAATATATAAAACGGAGCTGAAGAATGAAACAATAAGTTGCAGTTCAAGTTAAGTTCATTGCAAATGACCTGCACCGGGCCTATCCGAACCTTGAAAAATTATATAGGATCTATCTGACTGTTCCAATAAGCAGTGCGCAGGCAGAGCTTTCAGGCACTTTCAGTCGCCTTAAACTAATTAAATCATACCTGCGCTCAACGATGAGTGAGTCTCGTCTCTCAAACCTGGCATTACTTTTCATTGAGAGAGACCTTACTGAGAGGGCTAACTTTAACGATGTTGTTGAGACATTTGCTACGATGAAGAAAAGAAAAACAAAGTTCTAGGCTAAGTCAAATCGTGGCAGAAATGCAAAGTTCTCAACTCATTTATTTTGTATTTTTTCAATAGCCCTTTTTGCTGTCATGCAGCTGCACTTTTATGTTAACCAGTGTTTACTGAAGTTTTTCTTAGATTTCTATGCCTGGTGGTGCAATGTCACCTTGAGTTGATTATTGGAGCCAAGTTTTATTTTGTGTATTGTATTGGGAAAGTGTTGATATGCCCGTCACAGGAGTGTAATGGCACCTAAGTTATTTTATTGTAATTTTATTTTGTGTGTTTATTTGTACGGGGATTGTGTTGGGAAAATGTTATTTATGTGTTGTTATTTATGTTATGGTGGTCATGTATGTCATTTATTTATTTATATATTTATTGTTTTGCCTGTTTGTATAGGGTCTGGGGAAAGGGTGGGAATGGATAGCAATAAAACAAGGCAGCTATTTCAATTCTAATCACTGTCATGGTGTACTCCTGGCTTACTTATTCCTCACTTTTTTGGCTTTTTTCTGTCCTCTATTCGCGTGTGCAATGTCGGGCCCGTTTGACCTCAAAACCCATGTGGAATACAGCCTAGCTACGCCACTGCATAGTTTGATACATCACAACAGCTGAATCTTAAATAGTAACATTCGCTGCATTAGACCGTCAAAATTGACGCTTCAGAGCGAGAAAAACACATAATAAGACAATATGAACACATGTTCCTTTTTTCACAGTAAATGCATACGGAATCAAAATAAACTATGTTGTCCTTCAACACTATGCACAATTGAATGTTTCTAAAGTGGAATTGTTATTCTAACATAGTTTGACACATCACTACAGCTGAATCTTAAATAATGACATTCGTTTTATTAGACCGTCAAAATTGACGCTTTCAGGGGGAGAAATGCACATAAAGAGCAATATGAACACATGTTCCTTTTTTCACAGTAAATGCATACGGAATCAAAATAAACTATGCTATCCTTCAACACTATCCACAATTGAATGTTTCTAAAGTGGAATTGTCATTCTGACATAGTTTGATACATCACTACAGCAGAGCGAGAAAAACACATAATAAGATAATATGAACACATGTTCCTTTTTTCACAGTAAATGCATGCGGAATCAAAATAAATCATGTTGTCCTTCAACACTATGCGCAATTGAATGTTCCTAAAGTGGAATTGTCATTCTAACATAGTTTGATACATCACTACAGCTGAATCTTAAATAGTGACTTTCGCTGCATTAGACCGTCAAAATTGACGCTTCAGAGCGAGAAAAACACATCATAAGATAATATGAACACGTTCCTTTTTTCACAGTAAATGCATACGGAATCAAAATAAACTATGTTGTCCTTCAACACTATGCACAATTGAATGTTTCTAAACTGGAATTGTTATTCTAACATAGTTTGATACATCACCACAGCTGAATCTTAAATAGTGACATACGCTGCATTAGACCGTCAAAATTAACGCTTTCAGAGCCAGAAAAACACATAATGAGACAATATGAACACGTGGCTGTTTTCACAGTAACTGCATACAGAATCGAAATTAACTATGTTGTCCTTCAATAATATGCATAAATGAATGTTTCTAAAGTGGAATTGTCATTCTAACATAGTTTGATACATCACCACAGCTGAATCTTAAATAGTGACTTTCGCTGCATTAGGCCGTCAAAATTGACGCTTCAGAGCGAGAAAAACACATAATAAGATAATATGAACACATGTTCCTTTTTTCACAGTAAATGCATACGGAATCAAAATAAACTATGTTGTCCTTCAACACTATGCACAATTGAATGTTTCTAAAGTGGAATTGTTATTCTAACATAGTTTGACACATCACTACAGCTGAATCTTAAATAATGACATTCGTTACATTAGACCGTCAAAATTGACGCTTTCAGGGGGAGAAATGCACATAAAGAGCAAAATGGACACATGTTCCTTTTTTCACAGTAAATGCATACAGAATCAAAATAAACTATGTTGTCCTTCAACACTATGCACAATTGAATTTTTCTAAAGTGGAATTGTTATTCTAACATAGTTTGATACATCACCACAGCTGAATCTTAAATAGTGACATACGCTGCATTAGACCGTCAAAATTAACGCTTTCAGAGCCAGAAAAACACATAATGAGACAATATGAACACGTGGCTGTTTTCACAGTAACTGCATACAGAATCGAAATTAACTATGTTGTCCTTCAATAATATGCATAAATGAATGTTTCTAAAGTGGAATTGTCATTCTAACATAGTTTGACACATCACTACAGCTGAATCTTAAATAATGACATTCGTTACATTAGACCGTCAAAATTGACGCTTTCAGGGGGAGAAATGCACATAAAGAGCAAAATGGACACATGTTCCTTTTTTCACAGTAAATGCATACGGAATCAAAATAAACTATGCTATCCTTCAACACTATGCACAATTGAATGTTTCTAAAGTGGAATTGTTATTCTAACATAGTTTGATACATCACCACAGCTGAATCTTAAATAGTGACTTTCGCTGCATTAGACCGTCAAAATTGACGCTACAGAGCGAGAAGAACACATAATCAGATAGTATGAACACATGTTCCTTTTTTCACAGTAAATGCATACGGAATCAAAATAAATTATGTTGACCTTCAATAATATGCACAATTGAATGTTTCTAAAGTGGAATTGTTATTCTAACATAGTTTGACACATCACCACAGCTGAATCTTAAATAGTGACTTTCGCTGCATTAGGCCGTCAAAATTGACGCTTCAGAGTGAGAAAAACACATAACAAGATAATATGGACACATGTTCCTTTTTTCACAGTAAATGCATACGGAATCAAAATAAACTATGTTGTCCTTCAACACTATGCACAATTGAATTTTTCTAAAGTGGAATTGTTATTCTAACATAGTTTGATACATCACCACAGCTGAATCTTAAATAGTGACATACGCTGCATTAGACCGTCAAAATTAACGCTTTCAGAGCCAGAAAAACACATAATGAGACAATATGAACACGTGGCTGTTTTCACAGTAACTGCATACAGAATCGAAATTAACTATGTTGTCCTTCAATAATATGCATAAATGAATGTTTCTAAAGTGGAATTGTCATTCTAACATAGTTTGACACATCACCACAGCTGAATCTTAAATAGTGACTTTCGCTGCATTAGGCCGTCAAAATTGACGCTTCAGAGCGAGAAAAACACATAATAAGATAATATGAACACATGTTCCTTTTTTCACAGTAAATGCATACGGAATCAAAATAAACTATGTTGTCCTTCAACACTATGCACAATTGAATGTTTCTAAAGTGGAATTGTTATTCTAACATAGTTTGACACATCACTACAGCTGAATCTTAAATAATGACATTCGTTACATTAGACCGTCAAAATTGACGCTTTCAGGGGGAGAAATGCACATAAAGAGCAAAATGGACACATGTTCCTTTTTTCACAGTAAATGCATACGGAATCAAAATAAACTATGTTGTCCTTCAACACTATGCACAATTGAATTTTTCTAAAGTGGAATTGTTATTCTAACATAGTTTGATACATCACCACAGCTGAATCTTAAATAGTGACATACGCTGCATTAGACCGTCAAAATTAACGCTTTCAGAGCCAGAAAAACACATAATGAGACAATATGAACACGTGGCTGTTTTCACAGTAACTGCATACAGAATCGAAATTAACTATGTTGTCCTTCAATAATATGCATAAATGAATGTTTCTAAAGTGGAATTGTCATTCTAACATAGTTTGACACATCACTACAGCTGAATCTTAAATAATGACATTCGTTACATTAGACCGTCAAAATTGACGCTTTCAGGGGGAGAAATGCACATAAAGAGCAAAATGGACACATGTTCCTTTTTTCACAGTAAATGCATACGGAATCAAAATAAACTATGCTATCCTTCAACACTATGCACAATTGAATGTTTCTAAAGTGGAATTGTCATTCTAACATAGTTTGACACATCACTACAGCTGAATCTTAAATAGTGACTTTCGCTGCATTAGACCGTCAAAATTGACGCTACAGAGCGAGAAGAACACATAATCAGATAGTATGAACACATGTTCCTTTTTTCACAGTAAATGCATACGGAATCAAAATAAATTATGTTGTCCTTCAATAATATGCACAATTGAATGTTTCTAAAGTGGAATTGTTATTCTAACATAGTTTGACACATCACTACAGCTGAATCTTAAATAATGACATTCGTTAAATTAGACCGTCAAAATTGACGCTTTCAGGGGGAGAAATGCACATAAAGAGCAAAATGGACACATGTTCCTTTTTTCACAGTAAATGCATACGGAATCAAAATAAACTATGTTGTCCTTCAACACTATGCACAATTGAATTTTTCTAAAGTGGAATTGTTATTCTAACATAGTTTGATACATCACCACAGCTGAATCTTAAATAGTGACATACGCTGCATTAGACCGTCAAAATTAACGCTTTCAGAGCCAGAAAAACACATAATGAGACAATATGAACACGTGGCTGTTTTCACAGTAACTGCATACAGAATCGAAATTAACTATGTTGTCCTTCAATAATATGCATAAATGAATGTTTCTGAAGTGGAATTGTCATTCTAACATGGTTTGACACATCACTACAGCTGAATCTTAAATAATGACATTCGTTACATTAGACCGTCAAAATTGACGCTTTCAGGGGGAAAATGCACATAAAGAGCAATACAGCAGAGCGAGAAAAACACATAATAAGATAATATGAACACGTTCCTTTTTTCACAGTAAATGCATGCGGAATCAAAATAAACTATGTTGTCCTTCAACACTATGCACAATTGAATGTTTTTAAAGTGGAATTGTTATTCTAACTTAGTTTGACAAATCACTACAGCTGAATCTTAAATAGTGACATTCGTTGCATTAGACCGTCAAAATTAACGCTTTCAGAGCCAGAAAAACATATAATGAGACAATATGAACACATGTGGTTGTTTTCACAGTAACTGCATACGGAATCAAAATAAACTGTGTTGGCCTTCAATACTATGCATAAATGAATGTTTCTAAAGTGGAATTGTCATTCTAACATACTTTGATAAATCACCACAGCTGAATCTTAAATAGTGACATTCGCTGCATTAGACTGTCAAAATTAACGCTTTCAGAGCGAGAGAAGTACATAAAGAGCAATATGAACATTTTTTGTTTTTTTCACAGTAAATGCATACGGAATCAAAATAAACTATGTTGGCCTTCAATACTATGCATAAATGAATGTTTCTAAAGTGGAATTGTCATTCTAACATACTTTGATAAATCACCACAGCTGAATCTTAAATAGTGACATTCGCTGCATTAGACTGTCAAAATTAACGCTTTCAGAGAGAGAGAAGTACATAAAGAGCAATATGAACACAAGTTACTGTTATCACAGTAAATACATACGGAATCAAAATAAACTATGCTGGCCTTCAATACTATGCATAAATGAATGTTTCTAAAGTGGAATTGTCATTCTAACATACTTTGATAAATCACCACAGCTGAATCTTAAGTAGTGACATTCGCTGCATTAGACTGTCAAAATTAACGCTTTCAGAGCGAGAGAAGTACATAAAGAGCAATATGAACAATTTTTGTTTTTTTTACAGTAAATGCATATGGAATCAAAATAAACTATCTTGTCCTTCAATACTATGCATAAATGAATGTTTCTAAAGTGGAATTGTCATTCTAACATAGTTTGATAAATCACCACAGCTGAATCTTAAATAGTGACATTCGCTGCTTAAACCGTCAAAATTGACGCTTTCAGAGCCAGAAAAACACATAATGAGACAATGTGAACACATGTGGCTGTTTTCACAGTAACTGCATACGGAATCAAAATAAACTGTGTTGGCCTTCAATACTATGCATAAATGAATGTTTCTAAAGTGGAATTGTCATTCTAACATACTTTGATAAATCACCACAGCTGAATCTTAAATAATGACATTCGCTGCATTAGACTGTCAAAATTAACGCTTTCAGAGCGAGAGAAGTACATAAAGAGCAATATGAACACAAGTTACTGTTATCACAGTAAATACATACGGAATCAAAATAAACTATGTTGGCCTTCAATACTATGCATAAATGAATGTTTCTAAAGTGGAATTGTCATTCTAACATACTTTGATAAATCACCACAGCTGAATCTTAAATAGTGACATTCGCTGCATTAGACTGTCAAAATTAACGCTTTCAGAGAGAGAGAAGTACATAAAGAGCAATATGAACACAAGTTACTGTTATCACAGTAAATACATACGGAATCAAAATAAACTATCTTGTCCTTCAATACTATGCATAAATGAATGTTTCTAAAGTGGAATTGTCATTCTAACATACTTTGATAAATCACCACAGCTGAATCTTAAATAATGACATTCGCTGCATTAGACTGTCAAAATTAACGCTTCAGAGCGAGAGAAGTACATAAAGAGCTATATGAACAATTTTTGTTTTTTTCACAGTAACTGCATACGGAATCAAAATAAACTGTGTTGGCCTTCAATACTATGCATAAATGAATGTTTCTAAAGTGGAATTGTCATTCTAACATAGTTTGATAAATCACCACAGCTGAATCTTAAATAGTGACATTCGCTGCTTAAACCGTCAAAATTGACGCTTTCAGAGCCAGAAAAACATATAATGAGACAATGTTAACACATGTGGCTGTTTTCACAGTAACTGCATACTGAATCAAAATAAACTGTGTTGGCCTTCAATACTATGCATAAATGAATGTTTCTAAAGTGGAATTGTCATTCTAACATACTTTGATAAATCACCACAGCTGAATCTTAAATAGTGACATTCGCTGCATTAGACTGTCAAAATTAACGCTTTCAGAGAGAGAGAAGTACATAAAGAGCAATATGAACACAAGTTACTGTTATCACAGTAAATACATACGGAATCAAAATAAACTATGTTGTCCTTCAATACTATGCATAAATGAATGTTTCTAAAGTGGAATTGTCATTCTAACATACTTTGATAAATCACCACAGCTGAATCTTAAATAATGACATTCGCTGCATTAGACTGTCAAAATTAACGCTTCAGAGCGAGAGAAGTACATAAAGAGCTATATGAACAATTTTTGTTTTTTTCACAGTAACTGCATACGGAATCAAAATAAACTGTGTTGGCCTTCAATACTATGCATAAATGAATGTTTCTAAAGTGGAATTGTCATTCTAACATACTTTGATAAATCACCACAGCTGAATCTTAAATAATGACATTCGCTGCATTAGACTGTCAAAATTAACGCTTTCAGAGCGAGAGAAGTACATAAAGAGCAATATGAACACAAGTTACTGTTATCACAGTAAATACATACGGAATCAAAATAAACTATGTTGGCCTTCAATACTATGCATAAATGAATGTTTCTAAAGTGGAATTGTCATTCTAACATACTTTGATAAATCACCACAGCTGAATCTTAAGTAGTGACATTCGCTGCATTAGACTGTCAAAATTAACGCTTTCAGAGCGAGAGAAGTACATAAAGAGCAATATGAACAATTTTTGTTTTTTTTACAGTAAATGCATATGGAATCAAAATAAACTATCTTGTCCTTCAATACTATGCATAAATGAATGTTTCTAAAGTGGAATTGTCATTCTAACATAGTTTGATAAATCACCACAGCTGAATCTTAAATAGTGACATTCGCTGCTTAAACCGTCAAAATTGACGCTTTCAGAGCCAGAAAAACATATAATGAGACAATGTGAACACATGTGGCTGTTTTCACAGTAACTGCATACGGAATCAAAATAAACTGTGTTGGCCTTCAATACTATGCATAAATGAATGTTTCTAAAGTGGAATTGTCATTCTAACATACTTTGATAAATCACCACAGCTGAATCTTAAATAATGACATTCGCTGCATTAGACTGTCAAAATTAACGCTTTCAGAGCGAGAGAAGTACATAAAGAGCAATATGAACACAAGTTACTGTTATCACAGTAAATACATACGGAATCAAAATAAACTATGTTGGCCTTCAATACTATGCATAAATGAATGTTTCTAAAGTGGAATTGTCATTCTAACATACTTTGATAAATCACCACAGCTGAATCTTAAATAGTGACATTCGCTGCATTAGACTGTCAAAATTAACGCTTTCAGAGCGAGAGAAGTACATAAAGAGCAATATGAACACAAGTTACTGTTATCACAGTAAATACATACGGAATCAAAATAAACTTTGTTGGCCTTCAATACTATGCATAAATGAATGTTTCTAAAGTGGAATTGTCATTCTAACATAGTTTGATAAATCACCACAGCTGAATCTTAAATAGTGACATTCGCTGCATTAGACTGTCAAAATTAACGCTTTCAGAGCCAGAAAAACATATAATGAGACAATATGAACACATGTGGCTGTTTTCACAGTAACTGCATACGGAATCAAAATAAACTGTGTTGGCCTTCAATACTATGCATAAATGAATGTTTCTAAAGTGGAATTGTCATTCTAACATACTTTGATAAATCACCACAGCTGAATCTTAAATAGTGACATTCGCTGCTTAAACCGTCAAAATTGACGCTTTCAGAGCCAGAAAAACATATAATGAGACAATATGAACACATGTGGCTGTTTTCACAGTAACTGCATACGGAATCAAAATAAACTGTGTTGGCCTTCAATACTATGCATAAATGAATGTTTCTAAAGTGGAATTGTCATTCTAACATACTTTGATAAATCACCACAGCTGAATCTTAAATAGTGACATTCGCTGCATTAGACTGTCAAAATTAACGCTTCAGAGCGAGAGAAGTACATAAAGAGCAATATGAGCACAAGTTACTGTTATCACAGTAAATACATACGGAATCAAAATAAACTATATTGGCCTTCAATACTATGCATAAATGAATGTTTCTAAAGTGGAATTGTCATTCTAACATACTTTGATAAATCACCACAGCTGAATCTTAAATAATGACATTCGCTGCATTAGACTGTCAAAATTAACGCTTTCAGAGCGAGAGAAGTACATAAAGAGCAATATGAACACAAGTTACTGTTATCACAGTAAATACATACGGAATCAAAATAAACTATGTTGGCCTTCAATACTATGCAAAAATGAATGTTTCTAAAGTGGAATTGTCATTCTAACATACTTTGATAAATCACCACAGCTGAATCTTAAATAGTGACATTCGCTGCATTAGACTGTCAAAATTAACGCTTTCAGAGCGAGAGAAGTACATAAAGAGCAAAATAAACAATTTTTGTTTTTTTCACAGTAACTGCATACGGAATCAAAATAAACTATGTTGGCCTTCAATACTATGCATAAATGAATGTTTCTAAAGTGGAATTGTCATTCTAACATACTTTGATAAATCACCACAGCTGAATCTTAAATAGTGACATTCGCTGCATTAGACTGTCAAAATTAACGCTTCAGAGCGAGAGAAGTACATAAAGAGCTATATGAACAATTTTTGTTTTTTTCACAGTAACTGCATACGGAATCAAAATAAACTATGTTGGCCTTCAATACTATGCATAAATGAATGTTTCTAAAGTGGAATTGTCATTCTAACATACTTTGATAAATCACCACAGCTGAATCTTAAATAGTGACATTCGCTGCATTAGACTGTCAAAATTAACGCTTTCAGAGAGAGAGAAGTACATAAAGAGCAATATGAACACAAGTTACTGTTATCACAGTAAATACATACGGAATCAAAATAAACTATCTTGTCCTTCAATACTATGCATAAATGAATGTTTCTAAAGTGGAATTGTCATTCTAACATACTTTGATAAATCACCACAGCTGAATCTTAAATAGTGACATTCGCTGCATTAGACTGTCAAAATTAACGCTTCAGAGCGAGAGAAGTACATAAAGAGCTATATGAACAATTTTTGTTTTTTTCACAGTAACTGCATACGGAATCAAAATAAACTATGTTGGCCTTCAATACTATGCATAAATGAATGTTTCTAAAGTGGAATTGTCATTCTAACATACTTTGATAAATCACCACAGCTGAATCTTAAATAGTGACATTCGCTGCATTAGACTGTCAAAATTAACGCTTTCAGAGAGAGAGAAGTACATAAAGAGCAATATGAACACAAGTTACTGTTATCACAGTAAATACATACGGAATCAAAATAAACTATCTTGTCCTTCAATACTATGCATAAATGAATGTTTCTAAAGTGGAATTGTCATTCTAACATACTTTGATAAATCACCACAGCTGAATCTTAAATAATGACATTCGCTGCATTAGACTGTCAAAATTAACGCTTCAGAGCGAGAGAAGTACATAAAGAGCTATATGAACAATTTTTGTTTTTTTCACAGTAACTGCATACGGAATCAAAATAAACTGTGTTGGCCTTCAATACTATGCATAAATGAATGTTTCTAAAGTGGAATTGTCATTCTAACATACTTTGATAAATCACCACAGCTGAATCTTAAATAGTGACATTCGCTGCTTAAACCGTCAAAATTGACGCTTTCAGAGCCAGAAAAACATATAATGAGACAATGTGAACACATGTGGCTGTTTTCACAGTAACTGCATACGGAATCAAAATAAACTGTGTTGGCCTTCAATACTATGCATAAATGAATGTTTCTAAAGTGGAATTGTCATTCTAACATACTTTGATAAATCACCACAGCTGAATCTTAAATAATGACATTCGCTGCATTAGACTGTCAAAATTAACGCTTTCAGAGCGAGAGAAGTACATAAAGAGCAATATGAACACAAGTTACTGTTATCACAGTAAATACATACGGAATCAAAATAAACTATGTTGGCCTTCAATACTATGCATAAATGAATGTTTCTAAAGTGGAATTGTCATTCTAACATACTTTGATAAATCACCACAGCTGAATCTTAAATAGTGACATTCGCTGCATTAGACTGTCAAAATTAACGCTTCAGAGCGAGAGAAGTACATAAAGAGCTATATGAACAATTTTTGTTTTTTTCACAGTAACTGCATACGGAATCAAAATAAACTATGTTGGCCTTCAATACTATGCATAAATGAATGTTTCTAAAGTGGAATTGTCATTCTAACATACTTTGATAAATCACCACAGCTGAATCTTAAATAGTGACATTCGCTGCATTAGACTGTCAAAATTAACGCTTTCAGAGAGAGAGAAGTACATAAAGAGCAATATGAACACAAGTTACTGTTATCACAGTAAATACATGCGGAATCAAAATAAACTATCTTGTCCTTCAATACTATGCATAAAAGAATGTTTCTAAAGTGGAATTGTCATTCTAACATACTTTGATAAATCACCACAGCTGAATCTTAAATAATGACATTCGCTGCATTAGACTGTCAAAATTAACGCTTCAGAGCGAGAGAAGTACATAAAGAGCTATATGAACAATTTTTGTTTTTTTCACAGTAACTGCATACGGAATCAAAATAAACTGTGTTGGCCTTCAATACTATGCATAAATGAATGTTTCTAAAGTGGAATTGTCATTCTAACATACTTTGATAAATCACCACAGCTGAATCTTAAATAATGACATTCGCTGCATTAGACTGTCAAAATTAACGCTTTCAGAGCGAGAGAAGTACATAAAGAGCAATATGAACACAAGTTACTGTTATCACAGTAAATACATACGGAATCAAAATAAACTATGTTGGCCTTCAATACTATGCATAAATGAATGTTTCTAAAGTGGAATTGTCATTCTAACATACTTTGATAAATCACCACAGCTGAATCTTAAGTAGTGACATTCGCTGCATTAGACTGTCAAAATTAACGCTTTCAGAGCGAGAGAAGTACATAAAGAGCAATATGAACAATTTTTGTTTTTTTTACAGTAAATGCATATGGAATCAAAATAAACTATCTTGTCCTTCAATACTATGCATAAATGAATGTTTCTAAAGTGGAATTGTCATTCTAACATAGTTTGATAAATCACCACAGCTGAATCTTAAATAGTGACATTCGCTGCTTAAACCGTCAAAATTGACGCTTTCAGAGCCAGAAAAACATATAATGAGACAATGTGAACACATGTGGCTGTTTTCACAGTAACTGCATACGGAATCAAAATAAACTGTGTTGGCCTTCAATACTATGCATAAATGAATGTTTCTAAAGTGGAATTGTCATTCTAACATACTTTGATAAATCACCACAGCTGAATCTTAAATAATGACATTCGCTGCATTAGACTGTCAAAATTAACGCTTTCAGAGCGAGAGAAGTACATAAAGAGCAATATGAACACAAGTTACTGTTATCACAGTAAATACATACGGAATCAAAATAAACTATGTTGGCCTTCAATACTATGCATAAATGAATGTTTCTAAAGTGGAATTGTCATTCTAACATACTTTGATAAATCACCACAGCTGAATCTTAAATAGTGACATTCGCTGCATTAGACTGTCAAAATTAACGCTTCAGAGCGAGAGAAGTACATAAAGAGCAATATGAGCACAAGTTACTGTTATCACAGTAAATACATACGGAATCAAAATAAACTATATTGGCCTTCAATACTATGCATAAATGAATGTTTCTAAAGTGGAATTGTCATTCTAACATACTTTGATAAATCACCACAGCTGAATCTTAAATAATGACATTCGCTGCATTAGACTGTCAAAATTAACGCTTTCAGAGCGAGAGAAGTACATAAAGAGCAATATGAACACAAGTTACTGTTATCACAGTAAATACATACGGAATCAAAATAAACTATGTTGGCCTTCAATACTATGCAAAAATGAATGTTTCTAAAGTGGAATTGTCATTCTAACATACTTTGATAAATCACCACAGCTGAATCTTAAATAGTGACATTCGCTGCATTAGACTGTCAAAATTAACGCTTTCAGAGCGAGAGAAGTACATAAAGAGCAAAATAAACAATTTTTGTTTTTTTCACAGTAACTGCATACGGAATCAAAATAAACTATGTTGGCCTTCAATACTATGCATAAATGAATGTTTCTAAAGTGGAATTGTCATTCTAACATACTTTGATAAATCACCACAGCTGAATCTTAAATAGTGACATTCGCTGCATTAGACTGTCAAAATTAACGCTTCAGAGCGAGAGAAGTACATAAAGAGCTATATGAACAATTTTTGTTTTTTTTCACAGTAACTGCATACGGAATCAAAATAAACTATGTTGGCCTTCAATACTATGCATAAATGAATGTTTCTAAAGTGGAATTGTCATTCTAACATACTTTGACAAATCACCACAGCTGAATCTTAAATAGTGACATTCGCTGCATTAGACTGTCAAAATTAACGCTTTCAGAGAGAGAGAAGTACATAAAGAGCAATATGAACACAAGTTACTGTTATCACAGTAAATACATACGGAATCAAAATAAACTATCTTGTCCTTCAATACTATGCATAAATGAATGTTTCTAAAGTGGAATTGTCATTCTAACATACTTTGATAAATCACCACAGCTGAATCTTAAATAGTGACATTCGCTGCATTAGACTGTCAAAATTAACGCTTCAGAGCGAGAGAAGTACATAAAGAGCTATATGAACAATTTTTGTTTTTTTCACAGTAACTGCATACGGAATCAAAATAAACTATGTTGTCCTTCAATACTATGCATAAATGAATGTTTCTAAAGTGGAATTGTCATTCTAACATAGTTTGATAAATCACCACAGCTGAATCTTAAATAGTGACATTCGCTGCTTAAACCGTCAAAATTGACGCTTTCAGAGCCAGAAAAACATATAATGAGACAATGTGAACACATGTGGCTGTTTTCACAGTAACTGCATACGGAATCAAAATAAACTGTGTTGGCCTTCAATACTATGCATAAATGAATGTTTCTAAAGTGGAATTGTCATTCTAACATACTTTGATAAATCACCACAGCTGAATCTTAAATAATGACATTCGCTGCATTAGACTGTCAAAATTAATGCTTTCAGAGCGAGAGAAGTACATAAAGAGCAATATGAACACAAGTTACTGTTATCACAGTAAATACATACGGAATCAAAATAAACTATGTTGGCCTTCAATACTATGCATAAATGAATGTTTCTAAAGTGGAATTGTCATTCTAACATACTTTGATAAATCACCACAGCTGAATCTTAAATAGTGACATTCGCTGCATTAGACTGTCAAAATTAACGCTTCAGAGCGAGAGAAGTACATAAAGAGCTATATGAACAATTTTTGTTTTTTTCACAGTAACTGCATACGGAATCAAAATAAACTATGTTGGCCTTCAATACTATGCATAAATGAATGTTTCTAAAGTGGAATTGTCATTCTAACATACTTTGATAAATCACCACAGCTGAATCTTAAATAGTGACATTCGCTGCATTAGACTGTCAAAATTAACGCTTTCAGAGAGAGAGAAGTACATAAAGAGCAATATGAACACAAGTTACTGTTATCACAGTAAATACATACGGAATCAAAATAAACTATCTTGTCCTTCAATACTATGCATAAATGAATGTTTCTAAAGTGGAATTGTCATTCTAACATACTTTGATAAATCACCACAGCTGAATCTTAAATAATGACATTCGCTGCATTAGACTGTCAAAATTAACGCTTCAGAGCGAGAGAAGTACATAAAGAGCTATATGAACAATTTTTGTTTTTTTCACAGTAACTGCATACGGAATCAAAATAAACTTTGTTGGCCTTCAATACTATGCATAAATTAATGTTTCTAAAGTGGAATTGTCATTCTAACATAGTTTGATAAATCACCACAGCTGAATCTTAAATAGTGACATTCGCTGCATTAGACTGTCAAAATTAACGCTTTCAGAGCCAGAAAAACATATAATGAGACAATATGAACACATGTGGCTGTTTTCACAGTAACTGCATACGGAATCAAAATAAACTGTGTTGGCCTTCAATACTATGCATAAATGAATGTTTCTAAAGTGGAATTGTCATTCTAACATACTTTGATAAATCACCACAGCTGAATCTTAAATAGTGACATTCGCTGCATTAGACTGTCAAAATTAACGCTTCAGAGCGAGAGAAGTACATAAAGAGCAATATGAGCACAAGTTACTGTTATCACAGTAAATACATACGGAATCAAAATAAACTATATTGGCCTTCAATACTATGCATAAATGAATGTTTCTAAAGTGGAATTGTCATTCTAACATACTTTGATAAATCACCACAGCTGAATCTTAAATAATGACATTCGCTGCATTAGACTGTCAAAATTAACGCTTTCAGAGCGAGAGAAGTACATAAAGAGCAATATGAACACAAGTTACTGTTATCACAGTAAATACATACGGAATCAAAATAAACTATGTTGGCCTTCAATACTATGCAAAAATGAATGTTTCTAAAGTGGAATTGTCATTCTAACATACTTTGATAAATCACCACAGCTGAATCTTAAATAGTGACATTCGCTGCATTAGACTGTCAAAATTAACGCTTTCAGAGCGAGAGAAGTACATAAAGAGCAAAATAAACAATTTTTGTTTTTTTCACAGTAACTGCATACGGAATCAAAATAAACTATGTTGGCCTTCAATACTATGCATAAATGAATGTTTCTAAAGTGGAATTGTCATTCTAACATACTTTGATAAATCACCACAGCTGAATCTTAAATAGTGACATTCGCTGCATTAGACTGTCAAAATTAACGCTTCAGAGCGAGAGAAGTACATAAAGAGCTATATGAACAATTTTTGTTTTTTTCACAGTAACTGCATACGGAATCAAAATAAACTATGTTGGCCTTCAATACTATGCATAAATGAATGTTTCTAAAGTGGAATTGTCATTCTAACATACTTTGATAAATCACCACAGCTGAATCTTAAATAGTGACATTCGCTGCATTAGACTGTCAAAATTAACGCTTTCAGAGCGAGAGAAGTACATAAAGAGCAATATGAACACAAGTTACTGTTATCACAGTAAATACATACGGAATCAAAATAAACTTTGTTGGCCTTCAATACTATGCATAAATGAATGTTTCTAAAGTGGAATTGTCATTCTAACATAGTTTGATAAATCACCACAGCTGAATCTTAAATAGTGACATTCGCTGCATTAGACTGTCAAAATTAACGCTTTCAGAGCCAGAAAAACATATAATGAGACAATATGAACACATGTGGCTGTTTTCACAGTAACTGCATACGGAATCAAAATAAACTGTGTTGGCCTTCAATACTATGCATAAATGAATGTTTCTAAAGTGGAATTGTCATTCTAACATACTTTGATAAATCACCACAGCTGAATCTTAAATAGTGACATTCGCTGCTTAAACCGTCAAAATTGACGCTTTCAGAGCCAGAAAAACATATAATGAGACAATATGAACACATGTGGCTGTTTTCACAGTAACTGCATACGGAATCAAAATAAACTGTGTTGGCCTTCAATACTATGCATAAATGAATGTTTCTAAAGTGGAATTGTCATTCTAACATACTTTGATAAATCACCACAGCTGAATCTTAAATAGTGACATTCGCTGCATTAGACTGTCAAAATTAACGCTTCAGAGCGAGAGAAGTACATAAAGAGCAATATGAGCACAAGTTACTGTTATCACAGTAAATACATACGGAATCAAAATAAACTATATTGGCCTTCAATACTATGCATAAATGAATGTTTCTAAAGTGGAATTGTCATTCTAACATACTTTGATAAATCACCACAGCTGAATCTTAAATAATGACATTCGCTGCATTAGACTGTCAAAATTAACGCTTTCAGAGCGAGAGAAGTACATAAAGAGCAATATGAACACAAGTTACTGTTATCACAGTAAATACATACGGAATCAAAATAAACTATGTTGGCCTTCAATACTATGCAAAAATGAATGTTTCTAAAGTGGAATTGTCATTCTAACATACTTTGATAAATCACCACAGCTGAATCTTAAATAGTGACATTCGCTGCATTAGACTGTCAAAATTAACGCTTTCAGAGCGAGAGAAGTACATAAAGAGCAAAATAAACAATTTTTGTTTTTTTCACAGTAACTGCATACGGAATCAAAATAAACTATGTTGGCCTTCAATACTATGCATAAATGAATGTTTCTAAAGTGGAATTGTCATTCTAACATACTTTGATAAATCACCACAGCTGAATCTTAAATAGTGACATTCGCTGCATTAGACTGTCAAAATTAACGCTTCAGAGCGAGAGAAGTACATAAAGAGCTATATGAACAATTTTTGTTTTTTTCACAGTAACTGCATACGGAATCAAAATAAACTATGTTGGCCTTCAATACTATGCATAAATGAATGTTTCTAAAGTGGAATTGTCATTCTAACATACTTTGATAAATCACCACAGCTGAATCTTAAATAGTGACATTCGCTGCATTAGACTGTCAAAATTAACGCTTTCAGAGCGAGAGAAGTACATAAAGAGCAATATGAACACAAGTTACTGTTATCACAGTAAATACATACGGAATCAAAATAAACTTTGTTGGCCTTCAATACTATGCATAAATGAATGTTTCTAAAGTGGAATTGTCATTCTAACATAGTTTGATAAATCACCACAGCTGAATCTTAAATAGTGACATTCGCTGCATTAGACTGTCAAAATTAACGCTTTCAGAGCCAGAAAAACATATAATGAGACAATATGAACACATGTGGCTGTTTTCACAGTAACTGCATACGGAATCAAAATAAACTGTGTTGGCCTTCAATACTATGCATAAATGAATGTTTCTAAAGTGGAATTGTCATTCTAACATACTTTGATAAATCACCACAGCTGAATCTTAAATAGTGACATTCGCTGCTTAAACCGTCAAAATTGACGCTTTCAGAGCCAGAAAAACATATAATGAGACAATATGAACACATGTGGCTGTTTTCACAGTAACTGCATACGGAATCAAAATAAACTGTGTTGGCCTTCAATACTATGCATAAATGAATGTTTCTAAAGTGGAATTGTCATTCTAACATACTTTGATAAATCACCACAGCTGAATCTTAAATAGTGACATTCGCTGCATTAGACTGTCAAAATTAACGCTTCAGAGCGAGAGAAGTACATAAAGAGCAATATGAGCACAAGTTACTGTTATCACAGTAAATACATACGGAATCAAAATAAACTATATTGGCCTTCAATACTATGCATAAATGAATGTTTCTAAAGTGGAATTGTCATTCTAACATACTTTGATAAATCACCACAGCTGAATCTTAAATAATGACATTCGCTGCATTAGACTGTCAAAATTAACGCTTTCAGAGCGAGAGAAGTACATAAAGAGCAATATGAACACAAGTTACTGTTATCACAGTAAATACATACGGAATCAAAATAAACTATGTTGGCCTTCAATACTATGCAAAAATGAATGTTTCTAAAGTGGAATTGTCATTCTAACATACTTTGATAAATCACCACAGCTGAATCTTAAATAGTGACATTCGCTGCATTAGACTGTCAAAATTAACGCTTTCAGAGCGAGAGAAGTACATAAAGAGCAAAATAAACAATTTTTGTTTTTTTCACAGTAACTGCATACGGAATCAAAATAAACTATGTTGGCCTTCAATACTATGCATAAATGAATGTTTCTAAAGTGGAATTGTCATTCTAACATACTTTGATAAATCACCACAGCTGAATCTTAAATAGTGACATTCGCTGCATTAGACTGTCAAAATTAACGCTTCAGAGCGAGAGAAGTACATAAAGAGCTATATGAACAATTTTTGTTTTTTTCACAGTAACTGCATACGGAATCAAAATAAACTATGTTGGCCTTCAATACTATGCATAAATGAATGTTTCTAAAGTGGAATTGTCATTCTAACATACTTTGATAAATCACCACAGCTGAATCTTAAATAGTGACATTCGCTGCATTAGACTGTCAAAATTAACGCTTTCAGAGAGAGAGAAGTACATAAAGAGCAATATGAACACAAGTTACTGTTATCACAGTAAATACATACGGAATCAAAATAAACTATCTTGTCCTTCAATACTATGCATAAATGAATGTTTCTAAAGTGGAATTGTCATTCTAACATACTTTGATAAATCACCACAGCTGAATCTTAAATAGTGACATTCGCTGCATTAGACTGTCAAAATTAACGCTTCAGAGCGAGAGAAGTACATAAAGAGCTATATGAACAATTTTTGTTTTTTTCACAGTAACTGCATACGGAATCAAAATAAACTATGTTGGCCTTCAATACTATGCATAAATGAATGTTTCTAAAGTGGAATTGTCATTCTAACATACTTTGATAAATCACCACAGCTGAATCTTAAATAGTGACATTCGCTGCATTAGACTGTCAAAATTAACGCTTTCAGAGAGAGAGAAGTACATAAAGAGCAATATGAACACAAGTTACTGTTATCACAGTAAATACATACGGAATCAAAATAAACTATCTTGTCCTTCAATACTATGCATAAATGAATGTTTCTAAAGTGGAATTGTCATTCTAACATACTTTGATAAATCACCACAGCTGAATCTTAAATAATGACATTCGCTGCATTAGACTGTCAAAATTAACGCTTCAGAGCGAGAGAAGTACATAAAGAGCTATATGAACAATTTTTGTTTTTTTCACAGTAACTGCATACGGAATCAAAATAAACTGTGTAGGCCTTCAATACTATGCATAAATGAATGTTTCTAAAGTGGAATTGTCATTCTAACATACTTTGATAAATCACCACAGCTGAATCTTAAATAGTGACATTCGCTGCTTAAACCGTCAAAATTGACGCTTTCAGAGCCAGAAAAACATATAATGAGACAATGTGAACACATGTGGCTGTTTTCACAGTAACTGCATACGGAATCAAAATAAACTGTGTTGGCCTTCAATACTATGCATAAATGAATGTTTCTAAAGTGGAATTGTCATTCTAACATACTTTGATAAATCACCACAGCTGAATCTTAAATAATGACATTCGCTGCATTAGACTGTCAAAATTAACGCTTTCAGAGCGAGAGAAGTACATAAAGAGCAATATGAACACAAGTTACTGTTATCACAGTAAATACATACGGAATCAAAATAAACTATGTTGGCCTTCAATACTATGCATAAATGAATGTTTCTAAAGTGGAATTGTCATTCTAACATACTTTGATAAATCACCACAGCTGAATCTTAAATAGTGACATTCGCTGCATTAGACTGTCAAAATTAACGCTTCAGAGCGAGAGAAGTACATAAAGAGCTATATGAACAATTTTTGTTTTTTTCACAGTAACTGCATACGGAATCAAAATAAACTATGTTGGCCTTCAATACTATGCATAAATGAATGTTTCTAAAGTGGAATTGTCATTCTAACATACTTTGATAAATCACCACAGCTGAATCTTAAATAGTGACATTCGCTGCATTAGACTGTCAAAATTAACGCTTTCAGAGAGAGAGAAGTACATAAAGAGCAATATGAACACAAGTTACTGTTATCACAGTAAATACATGCGGAATCAAAATAAACTATCTTGTCCTTCAATACTATGCATAAAAGAATGTTTCTAAAGTGGAATTGTCATTCTAACATACTTTGATAAATCACCACAGCTGAATCTTAAATAATGACATTCGCTGCATTAGACTGTCAAAATTAACGCTTCAGAGCGAGAGAAGTACATAAAGAGCTATATGAACAATTTTTGTTTTTTTCACAGTAACTGCATACGGAATCAAAATAAACTGTGTTGGCCTTCAATACTATGCATAAATGAATGTTTCTAAAGTGGAATTGTCATTCTAACATACTTTGATAAATCACCACAGCTGAATCTTAAATAATGACATTCGCTGCATTAGACTGTCAAAATTAACGCTTTCAGAGCGAGAGAAGTACATAAAGAGCAATATGAACACAAGTTACTGTTATCACAGTAAATACATACGGAATCAAAATAAACTATGTTGGCCTTCAATACTATGCATAAATGAATGTTTCTAAAGTGGAATTGTCATTCTAACATACTTTGATAAATCACCACAGCTGAATCTTAAGTAGTGACATTCGCTGCATTAGACTGTCAAAATTAACGCTTTCAGAGCGAGAGAAGTACATAAAGAGCAATATGAACAATTTTTGTTTTTTTTACAGTAAATGCATATGGAATCAAAATAAACTATCTTGTCCTTCAATACTATGCATAAATGAATGTTTCTAAAGTGGAATTGTCATTCTAACATAGTTTGATAAATCACCACAGCTGAATCTTAAATAGTGACATTCGCTGCTTAAACCGTCAAAATTGACGCTTTCAGAGCCAGAAAAACATATAATGAGACAATGTGAACACATGTGGCTGTTTTCACAGTAACTGCATACGGAATCAAAATAAACTGTGTTGGCCTTCAATACTATGCATAAATGAATGTTTCTAAAGTGGAATTGTCATTCTAACATACTTTGATAAATCACCACAGCTGAATCTTAAATAATGACATTCGCTGCATTAGACTGTCAAAATTAACGCTTTCAGAGCGAGAGAAGTACATAAAGAGCAATATGAACACAAGTTACTGTTATCACAGTAAATACATACGGAATCAAAATAAACTATGTTGGCCTTCAATACTATGCATAAATGAATGTTTCTAAAGTGGAATTGTCATTCTAACATACTTTGATAAATCACCACAGCTGAATCTTAAATAGTGACATTCGCTGCATTAGACTGTCAAAATTAACGCTTCAGAGCGAGAGAAGTACATAAAGAGCAATATGAGCACAAGTTACTGTTATCACAGTAAATACATACGGAATCAAAATAAACTATATTGGCCTTCAATACTATGCATAAATGAATGTTTCTAAAGTGGAATTGTCATTCTAACATACTTTGATAAATCACCACAGCTGAATCTTAAATAATGACATTCGCTGCATTAGACTGTCAAAATTAACGCTTTCAGAGCGAGAGAAGTACATAAAGAGCAATATGAACACAAGTTACTGTTATCACAGTAAATACATACGGAATCAAAATAAACTATGTTGGCCTTCAATACTATGCAAAAATGAATGTTTCTAAAGTGGAATTGTCATTCTAACATACTTTGATAAATCACCACAGCTGAATCTTAAATAGTGACATTCGCTGCATTAGACTGTCAAAATTAACGCTTTCAGAGCGAGAGAAGTACATAAAGAGCAAAATAAACAATTTTTGTTTTTTTCACAGTAACTGCATACGGAATCAAAATAAACTATGTTGGCCTTCAATACTATGCATAAATGAATGTTTCTAAAGTGGAATTGTCATTCTAACATACTTTGATAAATCACCACAGCTGAATCTTAAATAGTGACATTCGCTGCATTAGACTGTCAAAATTAACGCTTCAGAGCGAGAGAAGTACATAAAGAGCTATATGAACAATTTTTGTTTTTTTCACAGTAACTGCATACGGAATCAAAATAAACTATGTTGGCCTTCAATACTATGCATAAATGAATGTTTCTAAAGTGGAATTGTCATTCTAACATACTTTGATAAATCACCACAGCTGAATCTTAAATAATGACATTCGTTACATTAGACCGTCAAAATTGACGCTTTCAGGGGGAGAAATGCACATAAAGAGCAATATGAACACATGTTCCTTTTTTCACAGTAAATGCAGACGGAATCAAAATAAATTATGTTGTCCTTCAACACTATGCACAAGTGAATGTTTCTAAAGTGGAATTGTTATTCTAACATAGTTTGATACATCACCACAGCTGAATCTTAAATAGTGACATTCGCTGCATTAGACCGTCAAAATTAACGCTTTCAGAGCCAGAAAAACACATAATAAGACAATATGAACACGTGGCTGTTTTCACAGTAACTGCATACAGAATCAAAATAAACTATGTTGTCCTTCAATAATATGCATAAATGAATGTTTCTGAAGTGGAATTGTCATTCTAACATAGTTTGATACATCACCACAGCTGAATCTTAAATAGTGACATTCGCTGCATTAGACCGTCAAAATTAACGCTTTCAGAGCCAGAAAAACACATAATAAGACAATATGAACACGTGGCTGTTTTCACAGTAACTGCATACAGAATCAAAATAAACTATGTTGTCCTTCAATAATATGCATAAATGAATGTTTCTAAAGTGGAATTGTCATTCTAACATAGTTTGATACATCACCACAGCTGAATCTTAAATAGTGACATTCGCTGCATCAGACCGTCAAAATTAACGCTTTCAGAGTCAGAAAAAGACATAATGAGACAATATGAACACGTGGCTGTTTTCACAGTAACTGCATACAGAATCAAAATAAACTATGTTGTCCTTCAATAATATGCATAAATGAATGTTTCTGAAGTGGAATTGTCATTCTAACATAGTTTGATACATCACCACAGCTGAATCTTAAATAGTGACATTCGCTGCATTAGACCGTCAAAATTAACGCTTTCAGAGCCAGAAAAACACATAATGAGACAATATGAACACGTGGCTGTTTTCACAGTAACTGCATACAGAATCAAAATAAACTATGTTGTCCTTCAATAATATGCATAAATGAATGTTTCTGAAGTGGAATTGTCATTCTAACATAGTTTGATACATCACCACAGCTGAATCTTAAATAGTGACATTCGCTGCATTAGACCGTCAAAATTGACGCTTCAAAGCGAGAAAAACACATAAACAGTAATATGAACACATGTTCCTTTTTTCACAGTAAATGCATACGGAATCAAAATAAATTATGTTGTCCTTCAACACTATGCACAACTGAATGTTTCTAAAGTGGAATTGTCATTCTAACATAGTTTGATACATCACCACAGCTGAATCTTAAATAGTGACTTTCGCTGCATTAGTCCGTCAAAATTGACGCGTCAGAGCGAGAAAAACACATAATAAGATAATATGAACACATGTTCCTTTTTTCACAGTAAATGCATACGGAATCAAAATAAATTATGTTGTCCTTCAACACTATGCACAATTGAATGTTTCTAAAGTGGAATTGTCATTCTGACATAGTTTGATACATCACTACAGCTGAATCTTAAATAGTGACTTTCGCTGCATTAGACCGTCAAAATTGACGCTTCAAAGCGAGAAAAACACATAAACAGTAATATGAACACATGTTCCTTTTTTCACAGTAAATGCATACGGAATCAAAATAAATTATGTTGTCCTTCAACACTATGCACAACTGAATGTTTCTAAAGTGGAATTGTCATTCTGACATAGTTTGATACATCACCACAGCTGAATCTTAAATAATGACATTCGTTACATTAGACCGTCAAAATTGACGCTTTCAGGGGGAGAAATGCACATAAAGAGCAATATGAACACATGTTCCTTTTTTCACAGTAAATGCATACGGAATCAAAATAAATTATGTTGTCCTTCAACACTATGCACAATTGAATGTTTCTAAAGTGGAATTGTCATTCTGACATAGTTTGATACATCACTACAGCTGAATCTTAAATAGTGACTTTCGCTGCATTAGACCGTCAAAATTGATGCTTCAGAGCGAGAAAAACACATAATAAGATAATATGAACACATGTTCCTTTTTTCACAGTAAATGCATACGGAATCAAAATAAACTATGTTGTCCTTCAACACTATGCAAAATTGAATGTTTCTAAAGTGGAATTGTCATTCTGACATAGTTTGATACATCACTACAGCTGAATCTTAAATAGTGACTTTCGCTGCATTAGTCCGTCAAAATTGACGCTTCAAAGCGAGAAAAACACATAAACAGTAATATGAACACATGTTCCTTTTTTCACAGTAAATGCATACGGAATCAAAATAAATTATGTTGTCCTTCAACACTATGCACAACTGAATGTTTCTAAAGTGGAATTGTCATTCTGACATAGTTTGATACATCACTACAGCTGAATCTTAAATAGTGACTTTCGCTGCATTAGACCGTCAAAATTGACGCTTCAAAGCGAGAAAAACATATAAACAGTAATATGAACACATGTTCCTTTTTTCACAGTAAATGCATACGGAATCAAAATAAATTATGTTGTCCTTCAACACTATGCACAACTGAATGTTTCTAAAGTGGAATTGTCATTCTAACATAGTTTGATACATCACCACAGCTGAATCTTAAATAATGACATTCGTTACATTAGACCGTCAAAATTGACGCTACAGAGCGTGAAAAGCACATAAATAGTAATATGAACACATGTTCCTTTTTTCACAGTAAATGCATACGGAATCAAAATAAATTATGTTGTCCTTCAACACTATGCACAACTGAATGTTTCTAAAGTGGAATTGTCATTCTGACATAGTTTGATACATCACCACAGCTGAATCTTAAATAATGACATTCGTTACATTAGACCGTCAAAATTGACGCTACAGAGCGTGAAAAGCACATAAACAGTAATATGAACACATGTTCCTTTTTTCACAGTAAATGCATACGGAATCAAAATAAACTATGTTGTCCTTCAACACTATGCACAACTGAATGTTTCTAAAGTGGAATTGTCATTCTGACATAGTTTGATACATCACCACAGCTGAATCTTAAATAATGACATTCGTTACATTAGACCGTCAAAATTGACGCTTTCAGGGGGAGAAATGCACATAAAGAGCAATATGAACACATGTTCCTTTTTTCACAGTAAATGCATACGGAATCAAAATAAATTATGTTGTCCTTCAACACTATGCACAACTGAATGTTTCTAAAGTGGAATTGTCATTTTGACATAGTTTGATACATCACCACAGCTGAATCTTAAATAATGACATTCGTTACATTAGACCGTCAAAATTGACGCTACAGAGCGTGAAAAGCACATAAACAGTAATATGAACACATGTTCCTTTTTTCACAGTAAATGCATACGGAATCAAAATAAACTATGTTGTCCTTCAACACTATGCACAACTGAATGTTTCTAAAGTGGAATTGTCATTCTGACATAGTTTGATACATCACCACAGCTGAATCTTAAATAATGACATTCGTTACATTAGACCGTCAAAATTGACGCTTTCAGGGGGAGAAATGCACATAAAGAGCAATATGAACACATGTTCCTTTTTTCACAGTAAATGCATACGGAATCAAAATAAATTATGTTGTCCTTCAACACTATGCACAAGTGAATGTTTCTAAAGTGGAATTGTTATTCTAACATAGTTTGATACATCACCACAGCTGAATCTTAAATAGTGACTTTCGCTGCATTAGGCCGTCAAAATTGACGCTTCAGAGCGAGAAAAACACAAAATAAGATAATATGAACACATGTTCCTTTTTTCACAGTAAATGCATACGGAATCAAAATAAACTATGTTGGCCTTCAATACTATGCAAAAATGAATGTTTCTAAAGTGGAATTGTCATTCTAACATACTTTGATAAATCACCACAGCTGAATCTTAAATAGTGACATTCGCTGCATTAGACTGTCAAAATTAACGCTTTCAGAGCGAGAGAAGTACATAAAGAGCAAAATAAACAATTTTTGTTTTTTTCACAGTAACTGCATACGGAATCAAAATAAACTATGTTGGCCTTCAATACTATGCATAAATGAATGTTTCTAAAGTGGAATTGTCATTCTAACATACTTTGATAAATCACCACAGCTGAATCTTAAATAGTGACATTCGCTGCATTAGACTGTCAAAATTAACGCTTCAGAGCGAGAGAAGTACATAAAGAGCTATATGAACAATTTTTGTTTTTTTCACAGTAACTGCATACGGAATCAAAATAAACTATGTTGGCCTTCAATACTATGCATAAATGAATGTTTCTAAAGTGGAATTGTCATTCTAACATACTTTGATAAATCACCACAGCTGAATCTTAAATAGTGACATTCGCTGCATTAGACTGTCAAAATTAACGCTTTCAGAGAGAGAGAAGTACATAAAGAGCAATATGAACACAAGTTACTGTTATCACAGTAAATACATACGGAATCAAAATAAACTATCTTGTCCTTCAATACTATGCATAAATGAATGTTTCTAAAGTGGAATTGTCATTCTAACATACTTTGATAAATCACCACAGCTGAATCTTAAATAGTGACATTCGCTGCATTAGACTGTCAAAATTAACGCTTCAGAGCGAGAGAAGTACATAAAGAGCTATATGAACAATTTTTGTTTTTTTCACAGTAACTGCATACGGAATCAAAATAAACTATGTTGGCCTTCAATACTATGCATAAATGAATGTTTCTAAAGTGGAATTGTCATTCTAACATACTTTGATAAATCACCACAGCTGAATCTTAAATAGTGACATTCGCTGCATTAGACTGTCAAAATTAACGCTTTCAGAGAGAGAGAAGTACATAAAGAGCAATATGAACACAAGTTACTGTTATCACAGTAAATACATACGGAATCAAAATAAACTATCTTGTCCTTCAATACTATGCATAAATGAATGTTTCTAAAGTGGAATTGTCATTCTAACATACTTTGATAAATCACCACAGCTGAATCTTAAATAATGACATTCGCTGCATTAGACTGTCAAAATTAACGCTTCAGAGCGAGAGAAGTACATAAAGAGCTATATGAACAATTTTTGTTTTTTTCACAGTAACTGCATACGGAATCAAAATAAACTGTGTAGGCCTTCAATACTATGCATAAATGAATGTTTCTAAAGTGGAATTGTCATTCTAACATACTTTGATAAATCACCACAGCTGAATCTTAAATAGTGACATTCGCTGCTTAAACCGTCAAAATTGACGCTTTCAGAGCCAGAAAAACATATAATGAGACAATGTGAACACATGTGGCTGTTTTCACAGTAACTGCATACGGAATCAAAATAAACTGTGTTGGCCTTCAATACTATGCATAAATGAATGTTTCTAAAGTGGAATTGTCATTCTAACATACTTTGATAAATCACCACAGCTGAATCTTAAATAATGACATTCGCTGCATTAGACTGTCAAAATTAACGCTTTCAGAGCGAGAGAAGTACATAAAGAGCAATATGAACACAAGTTACTGTTATCACAGTAAATACATACGGAATCAAAATAAACTATGTTGGCCTTCAATACTATGCATAAATGAATGTTTCTAAAGTGGAATTGTCATTCTAACATACTTTGATAAATCACCACAGCTGAATCTTAAATAGTGACATTCGCTGCATTAGACTGTCAAAATTAACGCTTCAGAGCGAGAGAAGTACATAAAGAGCTATATGAACAATTTTTGTTTTTTTCACAGTAACTGCATACGGAATCAAAATAAACTATGTTGGCCTTCAATACTATGCATAAATGAATGTTTCTAAAGTGGAATTGTCATTCTAACATACTTTGATAAATCACCACAGCTGAATCTTAAATAGTGACATTCGCTGCATTAGACTGTCAAAATTAACGCTTTCAGAGAGAGAGAAGTACATAAAGAGCAATATGAACACAAGTTACTGTTATCACAGTAAATACATGCGGAATCAAAATAAACTATCTTGTCCTTCAATACTATGCATAAAAGAATGTTTCTAAAGTGGAATTGTCATTCTAACATACTTTGATAAATCACCACAGCTGAATCTTAAATAATGACATTCGCTGCATTAGACTGTCAAAATTAACGCTTCAGAGCGAGAGAAGTACATAAAGAGCTATATGAACAATTTTTGTTTTTTTCACAGTAACTGCATACGGAATCAAAATAAACTGTGTTGGCCTTCAATACTATGCATAAATGAATGTTTCTAAAGTGGAATTGTCATTCTAACATACTTTGATAAATCACCACAGCTGAATCTTAAATAATGACATTCGCTGCATTAGACTGTCAAAATTAACGCTTTCAGAGCGAGAGAAGTACATAAAGAGCAATATGAACACAAGTTACTGTTATCACAGTAAATACATACGGAATCAAAATAAACTATGTTGGCCTTCAATACTATGCATAAATGAATGTTTCTAAAGTGGAATTGTCATTCTAACATACTTTGATAAATCACCACAGCTGAATCTTAAGTAGTGACATTCGCTGCATTAGACTGTCAAAATTAACGCTTTCAGAGCGAGAGAAGTACATAAAGAGCAATATGAACAATTTTTGTTTTTTTTACAGTAAATGCATATGGAATCAAAATAAACTATCTTGTCCTTCAATACTATGCATAAATGAATGTTTCTAAAGTGGAATTGTCATTCTAACATAGTTTGATAAATCACCACAGCTGAATCTTAAATAGTGACATTCGCTGCTTAAACCGTCAAAATTGACGCTTTCAGAGCCAGAAAAACATATAATGAGACAATGTGAACACATGTGGCTGTTTTCACAGTAACTGCATACGGAATCAAAATAAACTGTGTTGGCCTTCAATACTATGCATAAATGAATGTTTCTAAAGTGGAATTGTCATTCTAACATACTTTGATAAATCACCACAGCTGAATCTTAAATAATGACATTCGCTGCATTAGACTGTCAAAATTAACGCTTTCAGAGCGAGAGAAGTACATAAAGAGCAATATGAACACAAGTTACTGTTATCACAGTAAATACATACGGAATCAAAATAAACTATGTTGGCCTTCAATACTATGCATAAATGAATGTTTCTAAAGTGGAATTGTCATTCTAACATACTTTGATAAATCACCACAGCTGAATCTTAAATAGTGACATTCGCTGCATTAGACTGTCAAAATTAACGCTTCAGAGCGAGAGAAGTACATAAAGAGCAATATGAGCACAAGTTACTGTTATCACAGTAAATACATACGGAATCAAAATAAACTATATTGGCCTTCAATACTATGCATAAATGAATGTTTCTAAAGTGGAATTGTCATTCTAACATACTTTGATAAATCACCACAGCTGAATCTTAAATAATGACATTCGCTGCATTAGACTGTCAAAATTAACGCTTTCAGAGCGAGAGAAGTACATAAAGAGCAATATGAACACAAGTTACTGTTATCACAGTAAATACATACGGAATCAAAATAAACTATGTTGGCCTTCAATACTATGCAAAAATGAATGTTTCTAAAGTGGAATTGTCATTCTAACATACTTTGATAAATCACCACAGCTGAATCTTAAATAGTGACATTCGCTGCATTAGACTGTCAAAATTAACGCTTTCAGAGCGAGAGAAGTACATAAAGAGCAAAATAAACAATTTTTGTTTTTTTCACAGTAACTGCATACGGAATCAAAATAAACTATGTTGGCCTTCAATACTATGCATAAATGAATGTTTCTAAAGTGGAATTGTCATTCTAACATACTTTGATAAATCACCACAGCTGAATCTTAAATAGTGACATTCGCTGCATTAGACTGTCAAAATTAACGCTTCAGAGCGAGAGAAGTACATAAAGAGCTATATGAACAATTTTTGTTTTTTTCACAGTAACTGCATACGGAATCAAAATAAACTATGTTGGCCTTCAATACTATGCATAAATGAATGTTTCTAAAGTGGAATTGTCATTCTAACATACTTTGATAAATCACCACAGCTGAATCTTAAATAATGACATTCGTTACATTAGACCGTCAAAATTGACGCTTTCAGGGGGAGAAATGCACATAAAGAGCAATATGAACACATGTTCCTTTTTTCACAGTAAATGCAGACGGAATCAAAATAAATTATGTTGTCCTTCAACACTATGCACAAGTGAATGTTTCTAAAGTGGAATTGTTATTCTAACATAGTTTGATACATCACCACAGCTGAATCTTAAATAGTGACATTCGCTGCATTAGACCGTCAAAATTAACGCTTTCAGAGCCAGAAAAACACATAATAAGACAATATGAACACGTGGCTGTTTTCACAGTAACTGCATACAGAATCAAAATAAACTATGTTGTCCTTCAATAATATGCATAAATGAATGTTTCTGAAGTGGAATTGTCATTCTAACATAGTTTGATACATCACCACAGCTGAATCTTAAATAGTGACATTCGCTGCATTAGACCGTCAAAATTAACGCTTTCAGAGCCAGAAAAACACATAATAAGACAATATGAACACGTGGCTGTTTTCACAGTAACTGCATACAGAATCAAAATAAACTATGTTGTCCTTCAATAATATGCATAAATGAATGTTTCTAAAGTGGAATTGTCATTCTAACATAGTTTGATACATCACCACAGCTGAATCTTAAATAGTGACATTCGCTGCATCAGACCGTCAAAATTAACGCTTTCAGAGTCAGAAAAAGACATAATGAGACAATATGAACACGTGGCTGTTTTCACAGTAACTGCATACAGAATCAAAATAAACTATGTTGTCCTTCAATAATATGCATAAATGAATGTTTCTGAAGTGGAATTGTCATTCTAACATAGTTTGATACATCACCACAGCTGAATCTTAAATAGTGACATTCGCTGCATTAGACCGTCAAAATTAACGCTTTCAGAGCCAGAAAAACACATAATGAGACAATATGAACACGTGGCTGTTTTCACAGTAACTGCATACAGAATCAAAATAAACTATGTTGTCCTTCAATAATATGCATAAATGAATGTTTCTGAAGTGGAATTGTCATTCTAACATAGTTTGATACATCACCACAGCTGAATCTTAAATAGTGACATTCGCTGCATTAGACCGTCAAAATTGACGCTTCAAAGCGAGAAAAACACATAAACAGTAATATGAACACATGTTCCTTTTTTCACAGTAAATGCATACGGAATCAAAATAAATTATGTTGTCCTTCAACACTATGCACAACTGAATGTTTCTAAAGTGGAATTGTCATTCTAACATAGTTTGATACATCACCACAGCTGAATCTTAAATAGTGACTTTCGCTGCATTAGTCCGTCAAAATTGACGCGTCAGAGCGAGAAAAACACATAATAAGATAATATGAACACATGTTCCTTTTTTCACAGTAAATGCATACGGAATCAAAATAAATTATGTTGTCCTTCAACACTATGCACAATTGAATGTTTCTAAAGTGGAATTGTCATTCTGACATAGTTTGATACATCACTACAGCTGAATCTTAAATAGTGACTTTCGCTGCATTAGACCGTCAAAATTGACGCTTCAAAGCGAGAAAAACACATAAACAGTAATATGAACACATGTTCCTTTTTTCACAGTAAATGCATACGGAATCAAAATAAATTATGTTGTCCTTCAACACTATGCACAACTGAATGTTTCTAAAGTGGAATTGTCATTCTGACATAGTTTGATACATCACCACAGCTGAATCTTAAATAATGACATTCGTTACATTAGACCGTCAAAATTGACGCTTTCAGGGGGAGAAATGCACATAAAGAGCAATATGAACACATGTTCCTTTTTTCACAGTAAATGCATACGGAATCAAAATAAATTATGTTGTCCTTCAACACTATGCACAATTGAATGTTTCTAAAGTGGAATTGTCATTCTGACATAGTTTGATACATCACTACAGCTGAATCTTAAATAGTGACTTTCGCTGCATTAGACCGTCAAAATTGATGCTTCAGAGCGAGAAAAACACATAATAAGATAATATGAACACATGTTCCTTTTTTCACAGTAAATGCATACGGAATCAAAATAAACTATGTTGTCCTTCAACACTATGCAAAATTGAATGTTTCTAAAGTGGAATTGTCATTCTGACATAGTTTGATACATCACTACAGCTGAATCTTAAATAGTGACTTTCGCTGCATTAGTCCGTCAAAATTGACGCTTCAAAGCGAGAAAAACACATAAACAGTAATATGAACACATGTTCCTTTTTTCACAGTAAATGCATACGGAATCAAAATAAATTATGTTGTCCTTCAACACTATGCACAACTGAATGTTTCTAAAGTGGAATTGTCATTCTGACATAGTTTGATACATCACTACAGCTGAATCTTAAATAGTGACTTTCGCTGCATTAGACCGTCAAAATTGACGCTTCAAAGCGAGAAAAACATATAAACAGTAATATGAACACATGTTCCTTTTTTCACAGTAAATGCATACGGAATCAAAATAAATTATGTTGTCCTTCAACACTATGCACAACTGAATGTTTCTAAAGTGGAATTGTCATTCTAACATAGTTTGATACATCACCACAGCTGAATCTTAAATAATGACATTCGTTACATTAGACCGTCAAAATTGACGCTACAGAGCGTGAAAAGCACATAAATAGTAATATGAACACATGTTCCTTTTTTCACAGTAAATGCATACGGAATCAAAATAAATTATGTTGTCCTTCAACACTATGCACAACTGAATGTTTCTAAAGTGGAATTGTCATTCTGACATAGTTTGATACATCACCACAGCTGAATCTTAAATAATGACATTCGTTACATTAGACCGTCAAAATTGACGCTACAGAGCGTGAAAAGCACATAAACAGTAATATGAACACATGTTCCTTTTTTCACAGTAAATGCATACGGAATCAAAATAAACTATGTTGTCCTTCAACACTATGCACAACTGAATGTTTCTAAAGTGGAATTGTCATTCTGACATAGTTTGATACATCACCACAGCTGAATCTTAAATAATGACATTCGTTACATTAGACCGTCAAAATTGACGCTTTCAGGGGGAGAAATGCACATAAAGAGCAATATGAACACATGTTCCTTTTTTCACAGTAAATGCATACGGAATCAAAATAAATTATGTTGTCCTTCAACACTATGCACAACTGAATGTTTCTAAAGTGGAATTGTCATTTTGACATAGTTTGATACATCACCACAGCTGAATCTTAAATAATGACATTCGTTACATTAGACCGTCAAAATTGACGCTACAGAGCGTGAAAAGCACATAAACAGTAATATGAACACATGTTCCTTTTTTCACAGTAAATGCATACGGAATCAAAATAAACTATGTTGTCCTTCAACACTATGCACAACTGAATGTTTCTAAAGTGGAATTGTCATTCTGACATAGTTTGATACATCACCACAGCTGAATCTTAAATAATGACATTCGTTACATTAGACCGTCAAAATTGACGCTTTCAGGGGGAGAAATGCACATAAAGAGCAATATGAACACATGTTCCTTTTTTCACAGTAAATGCATACGGAATCAAAATAAATTATGTTGTCCTTCAACACTATGCACAAGTGAATGTTTCTAAAGTGGAATTGTTATTCTAACATAGTTTGATACATCACCACAGCTGAATCTTAAATAGTGACTTTCGCTGCATTAGGCCGTCAAAATTGACGCTTCAGAGCGAGAAAAACACAAAATAAGATAATATGAACACATGTTCCTTTTTTCACAGTAAATGCATACGGAATCAAAATAAACTATGTTGTTCTTCAACACTATGCAAAATTGAATGTTTCTAAAGTGGAATTGTCATTCTAACATAGTTTGATACATCACTACAGCTGAATCTTAAATAGTGACTTTCGCTGCATTAGACCGTCAGAGCGTGAAAAGCACATACACAGTAATATGAACACATGTTCCTTTTTTTCACAGTAAATGCATACGGAATCAAAATAAACTATGTTGTCCTTCAATAATATGCATAAATGAATGTTTCTGAAGTGGAATTGTCATTCTGACATAGTTTGATACATCACTACAGCTGAATCTTAAATAGTGACTTTCGCTGCATTAGACCGTCAAAATTGACGCTTCAAAGCGAGAAAAACATATAAACAGTAATATGAACACATGTTCCTTTTTTCACAGTAAATGCATACGGAATCAAAATAAATTATGTTGTCCTTCAACACTATGCACAACTGAATGTTTCTAAAGTGGAATTGTCATTCTAACATAGTTTGATACATCACCACAGCTGAATCTTAAATAATGACATTCGTTACATTAGACCGTCAAAATTGACGCTACAGAGCGTGAAAAGCACATAAATAGTAATATGAACACATGTTCCTTTTTTCACAGTAAATGCATACGGAATCAAAATAAATTATGTTGTCCTTCAACACTATGCACAACTGAATGTTTCTAAAGTGGAATTGTCATTCTGACATAGTTTGATACATCACCACAGCTGAATCTTAAATAATGACATTCGTTACATTAGACCGTCAAAATTGACGCTACAGAGCGTGAAAAGCACATAAACAGTAATATGAACACATGTTCCTTTTTTCACAGTAAATGCATACGGAATCAAAATAAACTATGTTGTCCTTCAACACTATGCACAACTGAATGTTTCTAAAGTGGAATTGTCATTCTGACATAGTTTGATACATCACCACAGCTGAATCTTAAATAATGACATTCGTTACATTAGACCGTCAAAATTGACGCTTTCAGGGGGAGAAATGCACATAAAGAGCAATATGAACACATGTTCCTTTTTTCACAGTAAATGCAGACGGAATCAAAATAAATTATGTTGTCCTTCAACACTATGCACAAGTGAATGTTTCTAAAGTGGAATTGTTATTCTAACATAGTTTGATACATCACCACAGCTGAATCTTAAATAGTGACATTCGCTGCATTAGACCGTCAAAATTAACGCTTTCAGAGCCAGAAAAACACATAATAAGACAATATGAACACGTGGCTGTTTTCACAGTAACTGCATACAGAATCAAAATAAACTATGTTGTCCTTCAATAATATGCATAAATGAATGTTTCTGAAGTGGAATTGTCATTCTAACATAGTTTGATACATCACCACAGCTGAATCTTAAATAGTGACTTTCGCTGCATCAGACCGTCAAAATTAACGCTTTCAGAGCCAGAAAAACACATAATAAGACAATATGAACACGTGGCTGTTTTCACAGTAACTGCATACAGAATCAAAATAAACTATGTTGTCCTTCAATAATATGCATAAATGAATGTTTCTAAAGTGGAATTGTTATTCTAACATAGTTTGACACATCACCACAGCTGAATCTTAAATAGTGACATTCGCTGCATTAGACCGTCAAAATTAACGCTTTCAGAGCCAGAAAAACACATAATGAGACAATATGAACACGTGGCTGTTTTCACAGTAACTGCATACAGAATCAAAATAAACTATGTTGTCCTTCAATAATATGCATAAATGAATGTTTCTGAAGTGGAATTGTCATTCTAACATAGTTTGATACATCACCACAGCTGAATCTTAAATAGTGACTTTCGTTACATTAGACCGTCAAAATTGACGCTTTCAGGGGGAGAAATGCACATAAAGAGCAATATGAACACATGTTCCTTTTTTCACAGTAAATGCATACGGAATCAAAATAAATTATGTTGTCCTTCAACACTATGCACAATTGAATGTTTCTAAAGTGGAATTGTCATTCTGACATAGTTTGATACATCACTACAGCTGAATCTTAAATAGTGACTTTCGCTGCATTAGACCGTCAAAATTGACGCTTCAAAGCGAGAAAAACACATAAACAGTAATATGAACACATGTTCCTTTTTTCACAGTAAATGCATACGGAATCAAAATAAATTATGTTGTCCTTCAACACTATGCACAACTGAATGTTTCTAAAGTGGAATTGTCATTCTGACATAGTTTGATACATCACCACAGCTGAATCTTAAATAATGACATTCGTTACATTAGACCGTCAAAATTGACGCTTTCAGGGGGAGAAATGCACATAAAGAGCAATATGAACACATGTTCCTTTTTTCACAGTAAATGCATACGGAATCAAAATAAATTATGTTGTCCTTCAACACTATGCACAATTGAATGTTTCTAAAGTGGAATTGTCATTCTGACATAGTTTGATACATCACTACAGCTGAATCTTAAATAGTGACTTTCGCTGCATTAGACCGTCAAAATTGATGCTTCAGAGCGAGAAAAACACATAATAAGATAATATGAACACATGTTCCTTTTTTCACAGTAAATGCATACGGAATCAAAATAAACTATGTTGTCCTTCAACACTATGCAAAATTGAATGTTTCTAAAGTGGAATTGTCATTCTGACATAGTTTGATACATCACTACAGCTGAATCTTAAATAGTGACTTTCGCTGCATTAGTCCGTCAAAATTGACGCTTCAAAGCGAGAAAAACACATAAACAGTAATATGAACACATGTTCCTTTTTTCACAGTAAATGCATACGGAATCAAAATAAATTATGTTGTCCTTCAACACTATGCACAACTGAATGTTTCTAAAGTGGAATTGTCATTCTAACATAGTTTGATACATCACCACAGCTGAATCTTAAATAATGACATTCGTTACATTAGACCGTCAAAATTGACGCTTTCAGGGGGAGAAATGCACATAAAGAGCAATATGAACACATGTTCCTTTTTTCACAGTAAATGCATACGGAATCAAAATAAACTATGTTGTCCTTCAACACTATGCAAAATTGAATGTTTCTAAAGTGGAATTGTCATTCTGACATAGTTTGATACATCACTACAGCTGAATCTTAAATAGTGACTTTCGCTGCATTAGTCCGTCAAAATTGACGCTTCAAAGCGAGAAAAACACATAAACAGTAATATGAACACATGTTCCTTTTTTCACAGTAAATGCATACGGAATCAAAATAAATTATGTTGTCCTTCAACACTATGCACAACTGAATGTTTCTAAAGTGGAATTGTCATTCTAACATAGTTTGATACATCACCACAGCTGAATCTTAAATAATGACATTCGTTACATTAGACCGTCAAAATTGACGCTTTCAGGGGGAGAAATGCACATAAAGAGCAATATGAACACATGTTCCTTTTTTCACAGTAAATGCATACGGAATCAAAATAAATTATGTTGTCCTTCAACACTATGCACAATTGAATGTTTCTAAAGTGGAATTGTCATTCTGACATAGTTTGATACATCACCACAGCTGAATCTTAAATAGTGACTTTCGCTGCATTAGACCGTCAAAATTGATGCTTCAGAGCGAGAAAAACACATAATAAGATAATATGAACACATGTTCCTTTTTTCACAGCAAATGCATACGGAATCAAAATAAATTATGTTGTCCTTCAACACTATGCACAACTGAATGTTTCTAAAGTGGAATTGTCATTCTGACATAGTTTGATACATCACCACAGCTGAATCTTAAATAATGACATTCGTTACATTAGACCGTCAAAATTGACGCTTTCAGGGGGAGAAATGCACATAAAGAGCAATATGAACACATGTTCCTTTTTTCACAGTAAATGCATACGGAATCAAAATAAATTATGTTGTCCTTCAACACTATGCACAATTGAATGTTTCTAAAGTGGAATTGTCATTCTGACATAGTTTGACACATCACTACAGCTGAATCTTAAATAGTGACTTTCGCTGCATTAGACCGTCAAAATTGATGCTTCAGAGCGAGAAAAACACATAATAAGATAATATGAACACATGTTCCTTTTTTCACAGTAAATGCATACGGAATCAAAATAAACTATGTTGTCCTTCAACACTATGCAAAATTGAATGTTTCTAAAGTGGAATTGTCATTCTGACATAGTTTGATACATCACTACAGCTGAATCTTAAATAGTGACTTTCGCTGCATTAGTCCGTCAAAATTGACGCTTCAAAGCGAGAAAAACACATAAACAGTAATATGAACACATGTTCCTTTTTTCACAGTAAATGCATACGGAATCAAAATAAATTATGTTGTCCTTCAACACTATGCACAACTGAATGTTTCTAAAGTGGAATTGTCATTCTAACATAGTTTGATACATCACCACAGCTGAATCTTAAATAATGACATTCGTTACATTAGACCGTCAAAATTGACGCTTTCAGGGGGAGAAATGCACATAAAGAGCAATATGAACACATGTTCCTTTTTTCACAGTAAATGCATACGGAATCAAAATAAATTATGTTGTCCTTCAACACTATGCACAATTGAATGTTTCTAAAGTGGAATTGTCATTCTGACATAGTTTGATACATCACCACAGCTGAATCTTAAATAGTGACTTTCGCTGCATTAGACCGTCAAAATTGATGCTTCAGAGCGAGAAAAACACATAATAAGATAATATGAACACATGTTCCTTTTTTCACAGCAAATGCATACGGAATCAAAATAAACTATGTTGTCCTTCAACACTATGCAAAATTGAATGTTTCTAAAGTGGAATTGTCATTCTGACATAGTTTGATACATCACTACAGCTGAATCTTAAATAGTGACTTTCGCTGCATTAGACCGTCAAAATTGACGCTTCAAAGCGAGAAAAACACATAAACAGTAATATGAACACATGTTCCTTTTTTCACAGTAAATGCATACGGAATCAAAATAAATTATGTTGTCCTTCAACACTATGCACAACTGAATGTTTCTAAAGTGGAATTGTCATTCTAACATAGTTTGATACATCACCACAGCTGAATCTTAAATAATGACATTCGTTACATTAGACCGTCAAAATTGACGCTTTCAGGGGGAGAAATGCACATAAAGAGCAATATGAACACATGTTCCTTTTTTCACAGTAAATGCATACGGAATCAAAATAAATTATGTTGTCCTTCAACACTATGCACAACTGAATGTTTCTAAAGTGGAATTGTCATTTTGACATAGTTTGATACATCACCACAGCTGAATCTTAAATAATGACATTCGTTACATTAGACCGTCAAAATTGACGCTACAGAGCGTGAAAAGCGCATAAACAGTAATATGAACACATGTTCCTTTTTTCACAGTAAATGCATACGGAATCAAAATAAACTATGTTGTCCTTCAACACTATGCACAACTGAATGTTTCTAAAGTGGAATTGTCATTCTGACATAGTTTGATACATCACCACAGCTGAATCTTAAATAATGACATTCGTTACATTAGACCGTCAAAATTGACGCTTTCAGGGGGAGAAATGCACATAAAGAGCAATATGAACACATGTTCCTTTTTTCACAGTAAATGCAGACGGAATCAAAATAAATTATGTTGTCCTTCAACACTATGCACAACTGAATGTTTCTAAAGTGGAATTGTCATTCTAACATAGTTTGATACATCACCACAGCTGAATCTTAAATAATGACATTCGTTACATTAGACCGTCAAAATTGACGCTACAGAGCGTGAAAAGCACATAAATAGTAATATGAACACATGTTCCTTTTTTCACAGTAAATGCATACGGAATCAAAATAAATTATGTTGTCCTTCAACACTATGCACAACTGAATGTTTCTAAAGTGGAATTGTCATTCTGACATAGTTTGATACATCACCACAGCTGAATCTTAAATAGTGACTTTCGCTGCATTAGACCGTCAAAATTGACGCTTCAAAGCGAGAAAAACATATAAACAGTAATATGAACACATGTTCCTTTTTTCACAGTAAATGCATACGGAATCAAAATAAATTATGTTGTCCTTCAACACTATGCACAACTGAATGTTTCTAAAGTGGAATTGTCATTCTAACATAGTTTGATACATCACCACAGCTGAATCTTAAATAATGACATTCGTTACATTAGACCGTCAAAATTGACGCTACAGAGCGTGAAAAGCACATAAATAGTAATATGAACACATGTTCCTTTTTTCACAGTAAATGCATACGGAATCAAAATAAATTATGTTGTCCTTCAACACTATGCACAACTGAATGTTTCTAAAGTGGAATTGTCATTCTGACATAGTTTGATACATCACCACAGCTGAATCTTAAATAATGACATTCGTTACATTAGACCGTCAAAATTGACGCTACAGAGCGTGAAAAGCACATAAACAGTAATATGAACACATGTTCCTTTTTTCACAGTAAATGCATACGGAATCAAAATAAACTATGTTGTCCTTCAACACTATGCACAACTGAATGTTTCTAAAGTGGAATTGTCATTCTGACATAGTTTGATACATCACCACAGCTGAATCTTAAATAATGACATTCGTTACATTAGACCGTCAAAATTGACGCTTTCAGGGGGAGAAATGCACATAAAGAGCAATATGAACACATGTTCCTTTTTTCACAGTAAATGCATACGGAATCAAAATAAATTATGTTGTCCTTCAACACTATGCACAACTGAATGTTTCTAAAGTGGAATTGTCATTCTAACATAGTTTGATACATCACCACAGCTGAATCTTAAATAATGACATTCGTTACATTAGACCGTCAAAATTGACGCTACAGAGCGTGAAAAGCACATAAATAGTAATATGAACACATGTTCCTTTTTTCACAGTAAATGCATACGGAATCAAAATAAATTATGTTGTCCTTCAACACTATGCACAACTGAATGTTTCTAAAGTGGAATTGTCATTCTGACATAGTTTGATACATCACCACAGCTGAATCTTAAATAATGACATTCGTTACATTAGACCGTCAAAATTGACGCTACAGAGCGTGAAAAGCACATAAACAGTAATATGAACACATGTTCCTTTTTTCACAGTAAATGCATACGGAATCAAAATAAACTATGTTGTCCTTCAACACTATGCACAACTGAATGTTTCTAAAGTGGAATTGTCATTCTGACATAGTTTGATACATCACCACAGCTGAATCTTAAATAATGACATTCGTTACATTAGACCGTCAAAATTGACGCTTTCAGGGGGAGAAATGCACATAAAGAGCAATATGAACACATGTTCCTTTTTTCACAGTAAATGCATACGGAATCAAAATAAATTATGTTGTCCTTCAACACTATGCACAACTGAATGTTTCTAAAGTGGAATTGTCATTCTAACATAGTTTGATACATCACCACAGCTGAATCTTAAATAATGACATTCGTTACATTAGACCGTCAAAATTGACGCTACAGAGCGTGAAAAGCACATAAATAGTAATATGAACACATGTTCCTTTTTTCACAGTAAATGCATACGGAATCAAAATAAATTATGTTGTCCTTCAACACTATGCACAACTGAATGTTTCTAAAGTGGAATTGTCATTCTGACATAGTTTGATACATCACCACAGCTGAATCTTAAATAATGACATTCGTTACATTAGACCGTCAAAATTGACGCTACAGAGCGTGAAAAGCACATAAACAGTAATATGAACACATGTTCCTTTTTTCACAGTAAATGCATACGGAATCAAAATAAACTATGTTGTCCTTCAACACTATGCACAACTGAATGTTTCTAAAGTGGAATTGTCATTCTGACATAGTTTGATACATCACCACAGCTGAATCTTAAATAATGACATTCGTTACATTAGACCGTCAAAATTGACGCTTTCAGGGGGAGAAATGCACATAAAGAGCAATATGAACACATGTTCCTTTTTTCACAGTAAATATAGACGGAATCAAAATAAATTATGTTGTCCTTCAACACTATGCACAAGTGAATGTTTCTAAAGTGGAATTGTTATTCTAACATAGTTTGATACATCACCACAGCTGAATCTTAAATAGTGACATTCGCTGCATTAGACCGTCAAAATTAACGCTTTCAGAGCCAGAAAAACACATAATAAGACAATATGAACACGTGGCTGTTTTCACAGTAACTGCATACAGAATCAAAATAAACTATGTTGTCCTTCAATAATATGCATAAATGAATGTTTCTGAAGTGGAATTGTCATTCTAACATAGTTTGATACATCACCACAGCTGAATCTTAAATAGTGACTTTCGCTGCATCAGACCGTCAAAATTAACGCTTTCAGAGCCAGAAAAACACATAATAAGACAATATGAACACGTGGCTGTTTTCACAGTAACTGCATACAGAATCAAAATAAACTATGTTGTCTTTCAATAATATGCATAAATGAATGTTTCTAAAGTGGAATTGTTATTCTAACATAGTTTGACACATCACCACAGCTGAATCTTAAATAGTGACATTCGCTGCATTAGACCGTCAAAATTAACGCTTTCAGAGCCAGAAAAACACATAATAAGACAATATGAACACGTGGCTGTTTTCACAGTAACTGCATACAGAATCAAAATAAACTATGTTGTCCTTCAATAATATGCATAAATGAATGTTTCTGAAGTGGAATTGTCATTCTAACATAGTTTGATACATCACCACAGCTGAATCTTAAATAGTGACTTTCGCTGCATTAGACCGTCAAAATTGACGCTTCAAAGCGAGAAAAACACATAAACAGTAATATGAACACATGTTCCTTTTTTCACAGTAAATGCATACGGAATCAAAATAAATTATGTTGTCCTTCAACACTATGCACAACTGAATGTTTCTAAAGTGGAATTGTCATTCTGACATAGTTTGATACATCACCACAGCTGAATCTTAAATAATGACATTCGTTACATTAGACCGTCAAAATTGACGCTTTCAGGGGGAGAAATGCACATAAAGAGCAATATGAACACATGTTCCTTTTTTCACAGTAAATGCATACGGAATCAAAATAAATTATGTTGTCCTTCAACACTATGCACAATTGAATGTTTCTAAAGTGGAATTGTCATTCTGACATAGTTTGATACATCACTACAGCTGAATCTTAAATAGTGACTTTCGCTGCATTAGACCGTCAAAATTGATGCTTCAGAGCGAGAAAAACACATAATAAGATAATATGAACACATGTTCCTTTTTTCACAGTAAATGCATACGGAATCAAAATAAACTATGTTGTCCTTCAACACTATGCAAAATTGAATGTTTCTAAAGTGGAATTGTCATTCTGACATAGTTTGATACATCACTACAGCTGAATCTTAAATAGTGACTTTCGCTGCATTAGTCCGTCAAAATTGACGCTTCAAAGCGAGAAAAACACATAAACAGTAATATGAACACATGTTCCTTTTTTCACAGTAAATGCATACGGAATCAAAATAAATTATGTTGTCCTTCAACACTATGCACAACTGAATGTTTCTAAAGTGGAATTGTCATTCTAACATAGTTTGATACATCACCACAGCTGAATCTTAAATAATGACATTCGTTGCATTAGACCGTCAAAATTGACGCTTTCAGGGGGAGAAATGCACATAAAGAGCAATATGAACACATGTTCCTTTTTTCACAGTAAATGCATACGGAATCAAAATAAATTATGTTGTCCTTCAACACTATGCACAATTGAATGTTTCTAAAGTGGAATTGTCATTCTGACATAGTTTGATACATCACTACAGCTGAATCTTAAATAGTGACTTTCGCTGCATTAGACCGTCAAAATTGACGCTTCAAAGCGAGAAAAACACATAAACAGTAATATGAACACATGTTCCTTTTTTCACAGTAAATGCATACGGAATCAAAATAAATTATGTTGTCCTTCAACACTATGCACAACTGAATGTTTCTAAAGTGGAATTGTCATTCTGACATAGTTTGATACATCACCACAGCTGAATCTTAAATAATGACATTCGTTACATTAGACCGTCAAAATTGACGCTTTCAGGGGGAGAAATGCACATAAAGAGCAATATGAACACATGTTCCTTTTTTCACAGTAAATGCATACGGAATCAAAATAAATTATGTTGTCCTTCAACACTATGCACAATTGAATGTTTCTAAAGTGGAATTGTCATTCTGACATAGTTTGATACATCACTACAGCTGAATCTTAAATAGTGACTTTCGCTGCATTAGACCGTCAAAATTGATGCTTCAGAGCGAGAAAAACACATAATAAGATAATATGAACACATGTTCCTTTTTTCACAGTAAATGCATACGGAATCAAAATAAACTATGTTGTCCTTCAACACTATGCAAAATTGAATGTTTCTAAAGTGGAATTGTCATTCTGACATAGTTTGATACATCACTACAGCTGAATCTTAAATAGTGACTTTCGCTGCATTAGTCCGTCAAAATTGACGCTTCAAAGCGAGAAAAACACATAAACAGTAATATGAACACATGTTCCTTTTTTCACAGTAAATGCATACGGAATCAAAATAAATTATGTTGTCCTTCAACACTATGCACAACTGAATGTTTCTAAAGTGGAATTGTCATTCTAACATAGTTTGATACATCACCACAGCTGAATCTTAAATAATGACATTCGTTACATTAGACCGTCAAAATTGACGCTTTCAGGGGGAGAAATGCACATAAAGAGCAATATGAACACATGTTCCTTTTTTCACAGTAAATGCATACGGAATCAAAATAAACTATGTTGTCCTTCAACACTATGCAAAATTGAATGTTTCTAAAGTGGAATTGTCATTCTGACATAGTTTGATACATCACTACAGCTGAATCTTAAATAGTGACTTTCGCTGCATTAGTCCGTCAAAATTGACGCTTCAAAGCGAGAAAAACACATAAACAGTAATATGAACACATGTTCCTTTTTTCACAGTAAATGCATACGGAATCAAAATAAATTATGTTGTCCTTCAACACTATGCACAACTGAATGTTTCTAAAGTGGAATTGTCATTCTAACATAGTTTGATACATCACCACAGCTGAATCTTAAATAATGACATTCGTTACATTAGACCGTCAAAATTGACGCTTTCAGGGGGAGAAATGCACATAAAGAGCAATATGAACACATGTTCCTTTTTTCACAGTAAATGCATACGGAATCAAAATAAATTATGTTGTCCTTCAACACTATGCACAATTGAATGTTTCTAAAGTGGAATTGTCATTCTGACATAGTTTGATACATCACCACAGCTGAATCTTAAATAGTGACTTTCGCTGCATTAGACCGTCAAAATTGATGCTTCAGAGCGAGAAAAACACATAATAAGATAATATGAACACATGTTCCTTTTTTCACAGCAAATGCATACGGAATCAAAATAAATTATGTTGTCCTTCAACACTATGCACAACTGAATGTTTCTAAAGTGGAATTGTCATTCTGACATAGTTTGATACATCACCACAGCTGAATCTTAAATAATGACATTCGTTACATTAGACCGTCAAAATTGACGCTTTCAGGGGGAGAAATGCACATAAAGAGCAATATGAACACATGTTCCTTTTTTCACAGTAAATGCATACGGAATCAAAATAAATTATGTTGTCCTTCAACACTATGCACAATTGAATGTTTCTAAAGTGGAATTGTCATTCTGACATAGTTTGACACATCACTACAGCTGAATCTTAAATAGTGACTTTCGCTGCATTAGACCGTCAAAATTGATGCTTCAGAGCGAGAAAAACACATAATAAGATAATATGAACACATGTTCCTTTTTTCACAGTAAATGCATACGGAATCAAAATAAACTATGTTGTCCTTCAACACTATGCAAAATTGAATGTTTCTAAAGTGGAATTGTCATTCTGACATAGTTTGATACATCACTACAGCTGAATCTTAAATAGTGACTTTCGCTGCATTAGTCCGTCAAAATTGACGCTTCAAAGCGAGAAAAACACATAAACAGTAATATGAACACATGTTCCTTTTTTCACAGTAAATGCATACGGAATCAAAATAAATTATGTTGTCCTTCAACACTATGCACAACTGAATGTTTCTAAAGTGGAACTGTCATTCTAACATAGTTTGATACATCACCACAGCTGAATCTTAAATAATGACATTCGTTACATTAGACCGTCAAAATTGACGCTTTCAGGGGGAGAAATGCACATAAAGAGCAATATGAACACATGTTCCTTTTTTCACAGTAAATGCATACGGAATCAAAATAAATTATGTTGTCCTTCAACACTATGCACAATTGAATGTTTCTAAAGTGGAATTGTCATTCTGACATAGTTTGATACATCACCACAGCTGAATCTTAAATAGTGACTTTCGCTGCATTAGACCGTCAAAATTGATGCTTCAGAGCGAGAAAAACACATAATAAGATAATATGAACACATGTTCCTTTTTTCACAGCAAATGCATACGGAATCAAAATAAACTATGTTGTCCTTCAACACTATGCAAAATTGAATGTTTCTAAAGTGGAATTGTCATTCTGACATAGTTTGATACATCACTACAGCTGAATCTTAAATAGTGACTTTCGCTGCATTAGACCGTCAAAATTGACGCTTCAAAGCGAGAAAAACACATAAACAGTAATATGAACACATGTTCCTTTTTTCACAGTAAATGCATACGGAATCAAAATAAATTATGTTGTCCTTCAACACTATGCACAACTGAATGTTTCTAAAGTGGAATTGTCATTCTAACATAGTTTGATACATCACCACAGCTGAATCTTAAATAATGACATTCGTTACATTAGACCGTCAAAATTGACGCTTTCAGGGGGAGAAATGCACATAAAGAGCAATATGAACACATGTTCCTTTTTTCACAGTAAATGCATACGGAATCAAAATAAATTATGTTGTCCTTCAACACTATGCACAACTGAATGTTTCTAAAGTGGAATTGTCATTTTGACATAGTTTGATACATCACCACAGCTGAATCTTAAATAATGACATTCGTTACATTAGACCGTCAAAATTGACGCTACAGAGCGTGAAAAGCGCATAAACAGTAATATGAACACATGTTCCTTTTTTCACAGTAAATGCATACGGAATCAAAATAAACTATGTTGTCCTTCAACACTATGCACAACTGAATGTTTCTAAAGTGGAATTGTCATTCTGACATAGTTTGATACATCACCACAGCTGAATCTTAAATAATGACATTCGTTACATTAGACCGTCAAAATTGACGCTTTCAGGGGGAGAAATGCACATAAAGAGCAATATGAACACATGTTCCTTTTTTCACAGTAAATGCAGACGGAATCAAAATAAATTATGTTGTCCTTCAACACTATGCACAACTGAATGTTTCTAAAGTGGAATTGTCATTCTAACATAGTTTGATACATCACCACAGCTGAATCTTAAATAATGACATTCGTTACATTAGACCGTCAAAATTGACGCTACAGAGCGTGAAAAGCACATAAATAGTAATATGAACACATGTTCCTTTTTTCACAGTAAATGCATACGGAATCAAAATAAATTATGTTGTCCTTCAACACTATGCACAACTGAATGTTTCTAAAGTGGAATTGTCATTCTGACATAGTTTGATACATCACCACAGCTGAATCTTAAATAGTGACTTTCGCTGCATTAGACCGTCAAAATTGACGCTTCAAAGCGAGAAAAACATATAAACAGTAATATGAACACATGTTCCTTTTTTCACAGTAAATGCATACGGAATCAAAATAAATTATGTTGTCCTTCAACACTATGCACAACTGAATGTTTCTAAAGTGGAATTGTCATTCTAACATAGTTTGATACATCACCACAGCTGAATCTTAAATAATGACATTCGTTACATTAGACCGTCAAAATTGACGCTACAGAGCGTGAAAAGCACATAAATAGTAATATGAACACATGTTCCTTTTTTCACAGTAAATGCATACGGAATCAAAATAAATTATGTTGTCCTTCAACACTATGCACAACTGAATGTTTCTAAAGTGGAATTGTCATTCTGACATAGTTTGATACATCACCACAGCTGAATCTTAAATAATGACATTCGTTACATTAGACCGTCAAAATTGACGCTACAGAGCGTGAAAAGCACATAAACAGTAATATGAACACATGTTCCTTTTTTCACAGTAAATGCATACGGAATCAAAATAAACTATGTTGTCCTTCAACACTATGCACAACTGAATGTTTCTAAAGTGGAATTGTCATTCTGACATAGTTTGATACATCACCACAGCTGAATCTTAAATAATGACATTCGTTACATTAGACCGTCAAAATTGACGCTTTCAGGGGGAGAAATGCACATAAAGAGCAATATGAACACATGTTCCTTTTTTCACAGTAAATGCATACGGAATCAAAATAAATTATGTTGTCCTTCAACACTATGCACAACTGAATGTTTCTAAAGTGGAATTGTCATTCTAACATAGTTTGATACATCACCACAGCTGAATCTTAAATAATGACATTCGTTACATTAGACCGTCAAAATTGACGCTACAGAGCGTGAAAAGCACATAAATAGTAATATGAACACATGTTCCTTTTTTCACAGTAAATGCATACGGAATCAAAATAAATTATGTTGTCCTTCAACACTATGCACAACTGAATGTTTCTAAAGTGGAATTGTCATTCTGACATAGTTTGATACATCACCACAGCTGAATCTTAAATAATGACATTCGTTACATTAGACCGTCAAAATTGACGCTACAGAGCGTGAAAAGCACATAAACAGTAATATGAACACATGTTCCTTTTTTCACAGTAAATGCATACGGAATCAAAATAAACTATGTTGTCCTTCAACACTATGCACAACTGAATGTTTCTAAAGTGGAATTGTCATTCTGACATAGTTTGATACATCACCACAGCTGAATCTTAAATAATGACATTCGTTACATTAGACCGTCAAAATTGACGCTTTCAGGGGGAGAAATGCACATAAAGAGCAATATGAACACATGTTCCTTTTTTCACAGTAAATGCATACGGAATCAAAATAAATTATGTTGTCCTTCAACACTATGCACAACTGAATGTTTCTAAAGTGGAATTGTCATTCTAACATAGTTTGATACATCACCACAGCTGAATCTTAAATAATGACATTCGTTACATTAGACCGTCAAAATTGACGCTACAGAGCGTGAAAAGCACATAAATAGTAATATGAACACATGTTCCTTTTTTCACAGTAAATGCATACGGAATCAAAATAAATTATGTTGTCCTTCAACACTATGCACAACTGAATGTTTCTAAAGTGGAATTGTCATTCTGACATAGTTTGATACATCACCACAGCTGAATCTTAAATAATGACATTCGTTACATTAGACCGTCAAAATTGACGCTACAGAGCGTGAAAAGCACATAAACAGTAATATGAACACATGTTCCTTTTTTCACAGTAAATGCATACGGAATCAAAATAAACTATGTTGTCCTTCAACACTATGCACAACTGAATGTTTCTAAAGTGGAATTGTCATTCTGACATAGTTTGATACATCACCACAGCTGAATCTTAAATAATGACATTCGTTACATTAGACCGTCAAAATTGACGCTTTCAGGGGGAGAAATGCACATAAAGAGCAATATGAACACATGTTCCTTTTTTCACAGTAAATATAGACGGAATCAAAATAAATTATGTTGTCCTTCAACACTATGCACAAGTGAATGTTTCTAAAGTGGAATTGTTATTCTAACATAGTTTGATACATCACCACAGCTGAATCTTAAATAGTGACATTCGCTGCATTAGACCGTCAAAATTAACGCTTTCAGAGCCAGAAAAACACATAATAAGACAATATGAACACGTGGCTGTTTTCACAGTAACTGCATACAGAATCAAAATAAACTATGTTGTCCTTCAATAATATGCATAAATGAATGTTTCTGAAGTGGAATTGTCATTCTAACATAGTTTGATACATCACCACAGCTGAATCTTAAATAGTGACTTTCGCTGCATCAGACCGTCAAAATTAACGCTTTCAGAGCCAGAAAAACACATAATAAGACAATATGAACACGTGGCTGTTTTCACAGTAACTGCATACAGAATCAAAATAAACTATGTTGTCTTTCAATAATATGCATAAATGAATGTTTCTAAAGTGGAATTGTTATTCTAACATAGTTTGACACATCACCACAGCTGAATCTTAAATAGTGACATTCGCTGCATTAGACCGTCAAAATTAACGCTTTCAGAGCCAGAAAAACACATAATAAGACAATATGAACACGTGGCTGTTTTCACAGTAACTGCATACAGAATCAAAATAAACTATGTTGTCCTTCAATAATATGCATAAATGAATGTTTCTGAAGTGGAATTGTCATTCTAACATAGTTTGATACATCACCACAGCTGAATCTTAAATAGTGACTTTCGCTGCATTAGACCGTCAAAATTGACGCTTCAAAGCGAGAAAAACACATAAACAGTAATATGAACACATGTTCCTTTTTTCACAGTAAATGCATACGGAATCAAAATAAATTATGTTGTCCTTCAACACTATGCACAACTGAATGTTTCTAAAGTGGAATTGTCATTCTGACATAGTTTGATACATCACCACAGCTGAATCTTAAATAATGACATTCGTTACATTAGACCGTCAAAATTGACGCTTTCAGGGGGAGAAATGCACATAAAGAGCAATATGAACACATGTTCCTTTTTTCACAGTAAATGCATACGGAATCAAAATAAATTATGTTGTCCTTCAACACTATGCACAATTGAATGTTTCTAAAGTGGAATTGTCATTCTGACATAGTTTGATACATCACTACAGCTGAATCTTAAATAGTGACTTTCGCTGCATTAGACCGTCAAAATTGATGCTTCAGAGCGAGAAAAACACATAATAAGATAATATGAACACATGTTCCTTTTTTCACAGTAAATGCATACGGAATCAAAATAAACTATGTTGTCCTTCAACACTATGCAAAATTGAATGTTTCTAAAGTGGAATTGTCATTCTGACATAGTTTGATACATCACTACAGCTGAATCTTAAATAGTGACTTTCGCTGCATTAGTCCGTCAAAATTGACGCTTCAAAGCGAGAAAAACACATAAACAGTAATATGAACACATGTTCCTTTTTTCACAGTAAATGCATACGGAATCAAAATAAATTATGTTGTCCTTCAACACTATGCACAACTGAATGTTTCTAAAGTGGAATTGTCATTCTAACATAGTTTGATACATCACCACAGCTGAATCTTAAATAATGACATTCGTTACATTAGACCGTCAAAATTGACGCTTTCAGGGGGAGAAATGCACATAAAGAGCAATATGAACACATGTTCCTTTTTTCACAGTAAATGCATACGGAATCAAAATAAATTATGTTGTCCTTCAACACTATGCACAATTGAATGTTTCTAAAGTGGAATTGTCATTCTGACATAGTTTGATACATCACTACAGCTGAATCTTAAATAGTGACTTTCGCTGCATTAGACCGTCAAAATTGACGCTTCAAAGCGAGAAAAACACATAAACAGTAATATGAACACATGTTCCTTTTTTCACAGTAAATGCATACGGAATCAAAATAAATTATGTTGTCCTTCAACACTATGCACAACTGAATGTTTCTAAAGTGGAATTGTCATTCTGACATAGTTTGATACATCACCACAGCTGAATCTTAAATAATGACATTCGTTACATTAGACCGTCAAAATTGACGCTTTCAGGGGGAGAAATGCACATAAAGAGCAATATGAACACATGTTCCTTTTTTCACAGTAAATGCATACGGAATCAAAATAAATTATGTTGTCCTTCAACACTATGCACAATTGAATGTTTCTAAAGTGGAATTGTCATTCTGACATAGTTTGATACATCACTACAGCTGAATCTTAAATAGTGACTTTCGCTGCATTAGACCGTCAAAATTGATGCTTCAGAGCGAGAAAAACACATAATAAGATAATATGAACACATGTTCCTTTTTTCACAGTAAATGCATACGGAATCAAAATAAACTATGTTGTCCTTCAACACTATGCAAAATTGAATGTTTCTAAAGTGGAATTGTCATTCTGACATAGTTTGATACATCACTACAGCTGAATCTTAAATAGTGACTTTCGCTGCATTAGTCCGTCAAAATTGACGCTTCAAAGCGAGAAAAACACATAAACAGTAATATGAACACATGTTCCTTTTTTCACAGTAAATGCATACGGAATCAAAATAAATTATGTTGTCCTTCAACACTATGCACAACTGAATGTTTCTAAAGTGGAATTGTCATTCTAACATAGTTTGATACATCACCACAGCTGAATCTTAAATAATGACATTCGTTACATTAGACCGTCAAAATTGACGCTTTCAGGGGGAGAAATGCACATAAAGAGCAATATGAACACATGTTCCTTTTTTCACAGTAAATGCATACGGAATCAAAATAAACTATGTTGTCCTTCAACACTATGCAAAATTGAATGTTTCTAAAGTGGAATTGTCATTCTGACATAGTTTGATACATCACTACAGCTGAATCTTAAATAGTGACTTTCGCTGCATTAGTCCGTCAAAATTGACGCTTCAAAGCGAGAAAAACACATAAACAGTAATATGAACACATGTTCCTTTTTTCACAGTAAATGCATACGGAATCAAAATAAATTATGTTGTCCTTCAACACTATGCACAACTGAATGTTTCTAAAGTGGAATTGTCATTCTAACATAGTTTGATACATCACCACAGCTGAATCTTAAATAATGACATTCGTTACATTAGACCGTCAAAATTGACGCTTTCAGGGGGAGAAATGCACATAAAGAGCAATATGAACACATGTTCCTTTTTTCACAGTAAATGCATACGGAATCAAAATAAATTATGTTGTCCTTCAACACTATGCACAATTGAATGTTTCTAAAGTGGAATTGTCATTCTGACATAGTTTGATACATCACCACAGCTGAATCTTAAATAGTGACTTTCGCTGCATTAGACCGTCAAAATTGATGCTTCAGAGCGAGAAAAACACATAATAAGATAATATGAACACATGTTCCTTTTTTCACAGCAAATGCATACGGAATCAAAATAAATTATGTTGTCCTTCAACACTATGCACAACTGAATGTTTCTAAAGTGGAATTGTCATTCTGACATAGTTTGATACATCACCACAGCTGAATCTTAAATAATGACATTCGTTACATTAGACCGTCAAAATTGACGCTTTCAGGGGGAGAAATGCACATAAAGAGCAATATGAACACATGTTCCTTTTTTCACAGTAAATGCATACGGAATCAAAATAAATTATGTTGTCCTTCAACACTATGCACAATTGAATGTTTCTAAAGTGGAATTGTCATTCTGACATAGTTTGACACATCACTACAGCTGAATCTTAAATAGTGACTTTCGCTGCATTAGACCGTCAAAATTGATGCTTCAGAGCGAGAAAAACACATAATAAGATAATATGAACACATGTTCCTTTTTTCACAGTAAATGCATACGGAATCAAAATAAACTATGTTGTCCTTCAACACTATGCAAAATTGAATGTTTCTAAAGTGGAATTGTCATTCTGACATAGTTTGATACATCACTACAGCTGAATCTTAAATAGTGACTTTCGCTGCATTAGTCCGTCAAAATTGACGCTTCAAAGCGAGAAAAACACATAAACAGTAATATGAACACATGTTCCTTTTTTCACAGTAAATGCATACGGAATCAAAATAAATTATGTTGTCCTTCAACACTATGCACAACTGAATGTTTCTAAAGTGGAATTGTCATTCTAACATAGTTTGATACATCACCACAGCTGAATCTTAAATAATGACATTCGTTACATTAGACCGTCAAAATTGACGCTTTCAGGGGGAGAAATGCACATAAAGAGCAATATGAACACATGTTCCTTTTTTCACAGTAAATGCATACGGAATCAAAATAAATTATGTTGTCCTTCAACACTATGCACAATTGAATGTTTCTAAAGTGGAATTGTCATTCTGACATAGTTTGATACATCACCACAGCTGAATCTTAAATAGTGACTTTCGCTGCATTAGACCGTCAAAATTGATGCTTCAGAGCGAGAAAAACACATAATAAGATAATATGAACACATGTTCCTTTTTTCACAGCAAATGCATACGGAATCAAAATAAACTATGTTGTCCTTCAACACTATGCAAAATTGAATGTTTCTAAAGTGGAATTGTCATTCTAACATAGTTTGATACATCACTACAGCTGAATCTTAAATAGTGACTTTCGCTGCATTAGACCGTCAAAATTGACGCTTCAAAGCGAGAAAAACACATAAACAGTAATATGAACACATGTTCCTTTTTTCACAGTAAATGCATACGGAATCAAAATAAATTATGTTGTCCTTCAACACTATGCACAACTGAATGTTTCTAAAGTGGAATTGTCATTCTAACATAGTTTGATACATCACCACAGCTGAATCTTAAATAATGACATTCGTTACATTAGACCGTCAAAATTGACGCTTTCAGGGGGAGAAATGCACATAAAGAGCAATATGAACACATGTTCCTTTTTTCACAGTAAATGCATACGGAATCAAAATAAATTATGTTGTCCTTCAACACTATGCACAACTGAATGTTTCTAAAGTGGAATTGTCATTTTGACATAGTTTGATACATCACCACAGCTGAATCTTAAATAATGACATTCGTTACATTAGACCGTCAAAATTGACGCTTTCAGGGGGAGAAATGCACATAAAGAGCAATATGAACACATGTTCCTTTTTTCACAGTAAATGCATACGGAATCAAAATAAATTATGTTGTCCTTCAACACTATGCACAATTGAATGTTTCTAAAGTGGAATTGTCATTCTGACATAGTTTGATACATCACCACAGCTGAATCTTAAATAGTGACTTTCGCTGCATTAGACCGTCAAAATTGATGCTTCAGAGCGAGAAAAACACATAATAAGATAATATGAACACATGTTCCTTTTTTCACAGTAAATGCATACGGAATCAAAATAAACTATGTTGTCCTTCAACACTATGCAAAATTGAATGTTTCTAAAGTGGAATTGTCATTCTAACATAGTTTGATACATCACTACAGCTGAATCTTAAATAGTGACTTTCGCTGCATTAGACCGTCAAAATTGACGCTTCAAAGCGAGAAAAACACATAAACAGTAATATGAACACATGTTCCTTTTTTCACAGTAAATGCATACGGAATCAAAATAAATTATGTTGTCCTTCAACACTATGCACAACTGAATGTTTCTAAAGTGGAATTGTCATTCTAACATAGTTTGATACATCACCACAGCTGAATCTTAAATAATGACATTCGTTACATTAGACCGTCAAAATTGACGCTTTCAGGGGGAGAAATGCACATAAAGAGCAATATGAACACATGTTCCTTTTTTCACAGTAAATGCATACGGAATCAAAATAAATTATGTTGTCCTTCAACACTATGCACAACTGAATGTTTCTAAAGTGGAATTGTCATTTTGACATAGTTTGATACATCACCACAGCTGAATCTTAAATAATGACATTCGTTACATTAGACCGTCAAAATTGACGCTACAGAGCGTGAAAAGCACATAAACAGTAATATGAACACATGTTCCTTTTTTCACAGTAAATGCATACGGAATCAAAATAAACTATGTTGTCCTTCAACACTATGCACAACTGAATGTTTCTAAAGTGGAATTGTCATTCTGACATAGTTTGATACATCACCACAGCTGAATCTTAAATAATGACATTCGTTACATTAGACCGTCAAAATTGACGCTTTCAGGGGGAGAAATGCACATAAAGAGCAATATGAACACATGTTCCTTTTTTCACAGTAAATGCAGACGGAATCAAAATAAATTATGTTGTCCTTCAACACTATGCACAAGTGAATGTTTCTAAAGTGGAATTGTTATTCTAACATAGTTTGATACATCACCACAGCTGAATCTTAAATAGTGACTTTCGCTGCATTAGGCCGTCAAAATTGACGCTTCAGAGCGAGAAAAACACAAAATAAGATAATATGAACACATGTTCCTTTTTTCACAGTAAATGCATACGGAATCAAAATAAACTATGTTGTCCTTCAACACTATGCAAAATTGAATGTTTCTAAAGTGGAATTGTCATTCTGACATAGTTTGATACATCACTACAGCTGAATCTTAAATAGTGACTTTCGCTGCATTAGACCGTCAAAATTGACGCTTCAAAGCGAGAAAAACACATAAACAGTAATATGAACACATGTTCCTTTTTTCACAGTAAATGCATACGGAATCAAAATAAATTATGTTGTCCTTCAACACTATGCACAACTGAATGTTTCTAAAGTGGAATTGTCATTCTGACATAGTTTGATACATCACCACAGCTGAATCTTAAATAATGACATTCGTTACATTAGACCGTCAAAATTGACGCTTTCAGGGGGAGAAATGCACATAAAGAGCAATATGAACACATGTTCCTTTTTTCACAGTAAATGCATACGGAATCAAAATAAATTATGTTGTCCTTCAACACTATGCACAATTGAATGTTTCTAAAGTGGAATTGTCATTCTGACATAGTTTGATACATCACCACAGCTGAATCTTAAATAGTGACTTTCGCTGCATTAGACCGTCAAAATTGATGCTTCAGAGCGAGAAAAACACATAATAAGATAATATGAACACATGTTCCTTTTTTCACAGCAAATGCATACGGAATCAAAATAAACTATGTTGTCCTTCAACACTATGCAAAATTGAATGTTTCTAAAGTGGAATTGTCATTCTAACATAGTTTGATACATCACTACAGCTGAATCTTATATAGTGACTTTCGCTGCATTAGACCGTCAAAATTGACGCTTCAAAGCGAGAAAAACACATAAACAGTAATATGAACACATGTTCCTTTTTTCACAGTAAATGCATACGGAATCAAAATAAATTATGTTGTCCTTCAACACTATGCACAACTGAATGTTTCTAAAGTGGAATTGTCATTCTAACATAGTTTGATACATCACCACAGCTGAATCTTAAATAATGACATTCGTTACATTAGACCGTCAAAATTGACGCTTTCA